>NW_023637579.1:3048288-3403948 GCF_015220235.1 Choloepus didactylus
GGGAATTTTACCAAACATTCCAAGAAAAATTAACACCAGTCCTGTTCAAACTCTTTCAAAAAATTGAAGAGGAGGGAACACTCCCTAACTATTTCCACAAGGCCAGCATCACTCTCATCCAAAGGCTAGATAGAGATACTATGAGAAAAGAAAACTACAGGCCAATAACTCTTATGAATATAATGCAAAAATCTTCAACAAAATACTAGCAAACCAAATCCAACAAAACATTATAAGAATTATACATCATGATCAGTGTGATTTATCACAGGTATGCAGCAGTGGTTTAAGGTAAGAAAAGCAATTAATGTAATACACCACATTAACAGAATGAAGAAAAAACACACATTATCATCTTGACTGTGCAGAAAAGGCATTTGATAAAATCCAGCACTTAGTCTTAATAAAAAACACTTAGAAACATAGGAATAAAAGGAAACTTATTCAACATGATGAAGGGCATATGTAAAACACCCACAGTTAACCTCCTCTTAGTGTTGAAAGACTGAAAACTTTCCCTCTAATATCAGGAACAAGACAAGGATACAAGGATGCCCACAGACATCACTGTTATTTAACATTTTACTGAAAGTTCTTGCCAGAGCAATTAAGCAAGAGAAAGAAATAAAATGCACCCAAATTGGAAAGGGAGAAGTAAAACTCTATTCGCAGATGGCATTATCTTATATACAGAAAATCCTGAAATTCCACAAGGATCCTAATGCTAATAATTAATTCAGTAAAGTGGCAGGGTACAAGAGCAACACACCAAAATCAGTAGTGTTTCTAAACACTATAAATGAACAATTATTGTAAGAAAAAATCAAGAAATAAATTCCATTTACAATAGCATGTAAAAGAATCATATCTGTAGGAATGAATCTAACCAAGGATGTAAAGGACTTGTACACAGAAAACTACAAAAATTGCTAAAAGAAATTAAAGAAATCCTGAATAAAGGGAAAAATATTCTTCATTCATGGATGGAAGACTAAATATTGTTATGATGTCAATTCTACCCAAAGCAATTTACAGATTCAATGCAATCCCAATCAAAATTCCAACAGCATACTTTGCAGAAATGGAAAAGCCAATCAACAAATTTATATGGAAGAGTAAGAGACCCTGAATAGCTAAAGCCATCTTTAAATAGTAAAATGAAGTTGAAGGACTCACACTTCCCAATCTTAAAGTAATCAAAATAGTACGGTACTAGCACAAAGCAAGACACACAGAACAATAGAATTGAATAGAAATTTCAGAAATAAGCCCTCATATTTATGGCTAAGTGATTTTGACAAGGGGGAAAAATCACTCAATTGGGAAATCATTGACTCTTCAACAAATGGTGCTGTGAAAACTACCTCCATATGCAAAGAATGAAGGTGGGCACTACTCAAAAATGAATCAAAGATCTCAATATAAGAGAGAGAACTCTAAATCTCCTAGCAGAAAATATAGGGCAGCATCTTTAGGACTTAGTGTTAGGCAATGGTTTTTTGAACTTTACACCCAAAGCACAAGCAACAAAAGAAAAAATGGATTAATGAGATTTCCTCAAAATTAAAACCTTTTGTGCCTCAAAGAACATTATCAAAGAAGTAAAATAACAACTTTACACAAGGGGAGAAAATATTTGGAAACCACACAACCAATAATGGTTTAATATCTAATGCGTATAAAGAAATCTTCCAACTCAAAAGGCAAACAACCCAATTGTTCCAGTTTCCTTGGCTGCACAAGCAAATACCTTGCAATGGGCTGGCTTAAACAATGGGAAGTAATAGCTCAGTCTGGGGGCTTGTATAGAAGTCCAAATCAAAGCATCATTGAGGCTATACTTTCTCCCATAATTCTGTGGTGTTCTGGGGATGGCTGCTGGCAACCCTTGGGACTTAGCTTGTCACATGGCATGTCTCCCGGTCTCTCTCTTCTGTTAATGGTTCCACTGATGTTCAGCTTCTGGCTGTTCTTTCTGCAGCCTTTTCTCTGTTTGAATTTCATTCTCTCTAAAAAGGACTCCAGTAATAAGATTAAAACCTAGCCTGATTGGGTTGGGCCACACCTTAACTGAAGTAATCACATGAAAATGTCCTAATTGCAACAGATTCATACCCAAAGGAATGGACTCAGTTTAAAAACATGTTTTACTGGGGTACATACAGCTCCAAACCACCATGCCTAATTGAAAAATGGGCTTGGCTAGACATTTCTCCAAAGAAGATGCACAAATTGCCTAAAATCACATGAAAAGATGCTCAATATCATTATTATAAAAATGTAAATCAAAACCACAATGAGACACTATTTCATGCACACCAGAATTGCTACTATTTAAAAAGCTGAAAATTACAAACGTTGGAAAGGATGTGGAGAAATAGGAACTCTCATTCGTTACTGATGGCAATGTAAAATGGTGCAGCCACTGTGAAAGACATTTTGGCAATTCATCAGAAGGTTAAGTATAGAATTACCATATGACCCAGGAATCCCACTTCTAGGTATATACCACAAACAATTGAAAGCAGGGATTCAAACAGATATCTGACATTGATGTTCATAGTGGTATTACTCAAAATTGCCAAAAGATGGAAGCAACTCAAGTGTACATTAACTGATGAATGAATAAACAATATGTGGTATATACACACAATGGAATATTATTCAACCACAAAAAGGAAAGAGGTTCTGATACAAGCAACAACATGGATGGATGTGGAAGGCACATGTTAAGTGAAATAAGCCAGACAGAAAAGTACAAGTATTGTATGATCTCACTGATATGAAATAATTAGATTAAGCAAACTCATACAATGAGAAACTAGGATGTACATTACCAGGGTGGAGGTAGGGAATATGGAGTCAATGCTGAAAATGTAGTTTCTATTTGGAATGGTGGAAAACTTTGATAATGGATGGTGATGATTTTAACACAACATTGTGAACATAATTAACAGTACTGTATTATATACTTGATTGTGGTTATGAGGAGAAATTTTAGATTGCATATATGTTAATAGAATAAAATTTTTTGAAATAAAAGGAATTCACATATAGTGTCAGTGTTCAAAAACACCAAAAGCTGGATACAGCCAATTGGTCATTCAAGATTTGAAGAGATAAAAGTACTGGTATATTCCTTCAATGGAGGACCATGCAGAAGTTAATGTGAATGAATTATATATATATCTAAACTGTGGGTGAATACCACAGACATTAAGTTGAGCAAAAATGCAAGATATAAATAAATATATGACACTGCCTATATAAAGGTCTATAATAGGCAAAATGAAGCAATAATGTACAGGTGAAAACAAAGGTGGCAAAAACAAATTTAATGAAACCAATTCCTAACATGTCAGTTGAGTGGTAATTTCTGGGAATAGGAAAGCATTGTCTAGTGGGGTGAATGAGATATTGGCAATATTTTCAATTATATGGGTGCTTGTTTTATAATTACTGTCTAAGCTGACAATTTTTATATGTACTTTTTTTGTATACATGTGAGTTTATAAAAGAAAAAAATGGTTAAAAATAATGTGACCTGAAGGGTAAAATTATGCAGCCTCTGTGGAAAAAAAGCTGGCAATTTCTTCAAAGTTTAAACATAGAATTACCATATGATCAGCAAATATACTTCTAGGTATATACTGAAAACATTGAAAACAGGGTCCCTAATATATGCTTATACACTGATGTTAATATCTGCATTATTTAAAAAAATCCAAAAGTGAAAACAGCCAAGTGTCCATTGACAGATGAAGGGATAAATAAAATATGGTATATACATGCAATGGAATACTTTTCAATCAATAAAAGGAATGATACACACTATAACATGGTTGAATGAAACTACTATGCTGAATGAAATAATCAGGTACAAAGGACAAATATCCTATGACTCTACTTACATGAAATATCCAGAATAGACAACATCATATGACAGAAATTAGATTAGAGGTTCTTGGGGCCTGGGGAGAGGAGGAATGGAGAGATATTGCTTAATGGTTACAGAGTTTGTGTTTGAGGTGAAGAAATATTTTGGTAATGGATGGTAGTGATGGTAGCACAACATTATGAATATAATTAATACCCCTGAATTGTACACTTAAAGCTTATATTTTGTCCATTACTTTTTCTTTCTTTTTGACCTATTTGAACACCACAGACTAAAGAGTCATATAGAAACTGCCTTGTCATCCTCTCACTTGTGCAGAAAATATGTTTGGTTTAATTCAAACATGGAGAGCAATTCCTATGCATTTCACATCATCTATCATATTTTTCTGAGAAGAAACTATTATGTAAAGCAAATAACAAACATATCTTAGCCTAAAATTTTAATAAATTTATATTTATTTATTATGTTTCAGGGTAGAGACATGTCATTACAGCAAGAAGGAGTTTCTGAAAAGTGATACAGGTTTTCAAGAGACATTGTGGTATTAAATTAAGTATATGGCTCTGAGCATCTCCATGGTGCCATGGTTTTCCTGACCACCACCATCTCTCACTGGATTCCTGATGACTGTGCCATCTCACATGAGATTCATAGTCTGTTCCCCAGATTCCAACTTTGATCAAAAATACATATTTTTAAATTAAATCATAGAATAGTTTCAAAGCTCCCAATGACCTTCTATCTCATTCAAAATAAAATCCAAAATCCTTGCAATAGCTGCTAGGGATTTATGGGAAGTTAAATTCTTAAATGGGAAGTTAAGACTTAAAGCATACAGTGTTCATATTTGGAACTATGGAAATTGTAATGGATGGTGGTGATGGTAGCACATCATTGTGAATGTAATTAACAGCACAGAAATATATATTTGAATGTAGTTAAAAGGGGAAATGTTCATTTGTATATATGGTAACAGAATAAATTTTTTTAAACATCCATGGAACTATCCTATATAAACAGTGACCCATAAATTAAATCATGGACTACAGTTAATTGTACAGTTTTTAAAATGTGCTTTCATCAATTGTGACAAATGTATCCACCTATGCAGTGTGTTGATAGTGGGGTGGTGTATGAGAATCCTGTATTTTATGCATTACTGTTCTGTAATCTCACAAATTCTCCAATAAAAAAGTGGCCAGCAGGAGCCTAGCCAAACTGGCCCCACTTCCCCCTTTGTATCCCATTTCCCTCTAAGCTGTCACTTGCTAATTGAGGTCCATCCATACTGTTTTTTGCTTTTCCATGGACACACAAGACATGTTCCCCTCCTCATGAGCTGTCCTATATGAGTGGAATGCTCTTTCTCATATATTTGCAGGACTAGCTCCTTCACCTCCTTCAAGTGTGTGGTCATATCATCCCTCTGAATGAGGTCCACCATGGAAATTCTATTTAAGATTACAAGCCCTTCCCAACATCCTACTCTCCTAATTCCTGTTATCCTGCTCAGTTTTTTCATAGCATTGATCAGTACATTCATACCATGTAATGACTATTTGATACATTTTGATAATACAATCCTGAAATACATGATAGCTCTAATATATTATGTTTGTTGCTTATTAAATGCATCTACTGGCAAGCAAAACCAAGAATTTAGGGATCATAGTCTCCACCTACAAAATCATAATCTGAGCATCTGACCACTTCTATTAGCTCAAGTTCCTCAGTATATCCTGGATCTGTCTATTTGTCCTACCCCATCATTACCAGCATAATTCAAGTCACCATCATTTATTTTATGGATGAAATCAATAGCCTCTAACTTGTCTACTTATTTTTTTTTTGTCCCCAGTGCAATATGTACTCAAAAACCAGAATAAACAATTTAAAAGACTGGTTCAATTAATCAATCAGTAAATAAAATTTATATAAAAATATAGAGATTAATTAACTTTATTTCACAACAGAGTTTTGTCACAGTTTAAGTGTTAACAGTGAACCTAAGGTAAACCATGGACTATAGTACAATTATAAAAATGTGCTTTCATCAACTGTAACAAAATGTACCACACAGATGCAAGATGTTACTAATAGGGTAGTACATGGAAACCCTGTGTTTTATGTGTGGTTTTTCTGTAAACACACAATTTTTCTAATAAAGAAGTATATATGAAAATAAGTACTTTTAAATTTATATGTTTACATACAAATTTATATATTTTAAATTTATAGATAGAATTATGTATATATATTTCTATATATCTGTATCTCCCCCCTCTTCCTAACCCTATTTCTCTCCCCTTCTCTATTCTTTAGTACCACTCCAAATAGAACAGTGAATTTGGATAAAACATTTTGTGATGATTAACTTGTGTTGCTGTTCTGGTTTGAATCTGTAATGTACCCCATAAAAGACTATGTTCTTTTAATCTACTCTTTTGGGGGCAGATCTAATGTGGGTGGGATCTTCCGATTAGATTATTTCCTTGGGGATGTGACCCAGCCCATTCAAGGTGGGTCTTAATTAGTTTACTGGAGTAAATTATATTCATGAAATAATTGAATGGGTGAGTATTTAATTTAACATGCCAATTGATAATTAACCAATTAATTGAGACATAATCATTATTAATTTAATTCTCTTGGGTTTTCTGATTTAATGAGAATAACATTGCCATAAATTATGTGTCCCTCTTTTAATTCATTTATTTATTCAACAAATATTTATAAAGCCTATCATAAGCACTTTACACTCTTTTCTAAGTGAGACTAGAATGATGGTGAACTAATATGAGACTTTCTAGGAAGGAGCGCCCATGGGATTTAATGGATGACTTGACAGAGAAGTTATAACGAATCAGAGTCTAAGATGCCTCATGCATGTTTGGCTGAAGTGATAAAGTGGATGGAAAAAATTCCAATATTGATGAGCTAATAATTTGTCTTGTTTTGTTGTCAATTTTAGGGGGATGTGTAGTAATTTCCATCCTGTAAAATGAATACTGAATGTGAAAATGATGAACACATCTCCTGTAACATAGGCACAGACTTCTGATCTCTGAATGATTCTACTGGGACCAATCCAATTACAGTGAGTATGTAATTCATTCAACCACTGCATATTCTGTATGGTAATATGGAGGTCTACACTCCATCAATAAGAGGATGGTCATTTTCCTTTCTGCACAGCCAAAGTAGAAAATCTGTAGGAAAGAATTGAAAAGGCATCTCCTATTTAAAACTAACTTTGGTTTTAGAAAAAGTTATTCATTGAATTTAAAGGACAAATCCAGCCTACCTCACTAATCCATGTAAATCTACTTGATAAAGCTCATTTCTGTGAAACTTAGGTTAAAAATTAAAATAAAAAAGGAAACAAATGGTGACATTTGGCATCATGATACAGAAGAAATAAATAATTTATTAATTCACAGAATTGAATGTGATAGTTTGTTTTAAATGTTAAAGATATTTTAGCAAAGGAAAGATTACATTGTCAGAGCCTATAGTGTCTGGCTCAGAATGCAGAAACCAAAGTCAACAGGTTTAAGTAGAAAAGAGGCAGATTTCCAGCTTAATTTAAGAAAGAATAATATGAGTATATCTGTCCAAATATGGAGCATTTATCTTGCAAACACCAAATGCCATTGTTGTGGAAATGTTCAAATTTGAGTGACTACTATTCAAAAAATATGTCATAGAGATTCATATACTGCATAAATTAGGCCACATTGCCTCTAAAGTAACTATCAATTCAAAGATTTTTAATTCTAGATAAACAGAAACAACATTCCCCCAAAATTAAATGTGGACTTTTCTATATTTTACTTTTGCAGATTAAAAAGTGCTATTTTATCTAACTTCATCTGCACAAGCCTCACAACTATGAGGGTAGGTAATTCATTGCCCTGTTTTGATAATAATAACAACAATGACAGAACTTAAATGAATTGCCAAAGGTCATGGAGTTGGCCAGTGGCGGTCAAGATAGATATCATTAGATAATCTGCTCAATTACTTCACACTTGAAGATTTGATATAAAAATGTTCATGCAAATATATATATGTATATGTATGTACATATATGTATATTCTGACACAAGTTAGGCTATTCACAAATGACAAAGATGTTACCATTTTTTTCAGAATTAAAAACATCTCATGGCTTGCTTCCCTTTAGCCAGTATCCTCCATCTCTTCAAATTCTTCCTTTTTTTCCTTCAAGTCCTTTAATATTCACTTAAACAGTTGAGGCACAAGCAATAATAAAAACTGCATTTTTTATACTACAAAACAAAATTATATGATTGCTGCATGATATGCCAGTTTTCCCAAAATCTCTTCTGCAGTCACATTTCATTAACACCCTGGTCCATAGGTTGAATCAGTGAGGTCACAAAGACAGGCAGGAAGGTGGTAAAAATATCAAATTTCCTGAGGGATTACAAGAATCAAATATTTACTGACTGCATACTGGGCACAGTATACTAGGTTTTACACATTTTGCCTAAGTTAAATGTGAAAATAAGTTCTAGTTATCTGAAACACAATGCTACAGTAAGGTCAAACTATGCTTTAAATGCTTTCACTTTAAATACAAATTATGGAAACTTTGTATTTGCCCAAAGAAACATTTCAACATACACTAATACATGCCTTGCATGTCCAAAGATTTTATGCTAGCTTGCAACATTAATACATGGTAACATTCAATCTGTTTTTACTCCACTTAAATCTTGAGTTGTTTTATTCCCACTTACTGGGCACCATTTGGCTAGCATCACAACTCCCTGGTTTCATCACCACTATTAAAACTTTAGGTAGGAAACAGTGTTCACTGAGGAAGGGGGTGGGGGGTGGGGGAAAGCAGGTGATTTTTCTAATGTAATACTTTCAAAAGTGTGACCTAATGTTAAAGTACCAAAGCTGTCACTTAAATAAGAAAATGTACTTGGCTTAATCAGCCCTAAAGTGAAGCTATCACTGCCTTTTCAACAAGGATTAAATCAAAGTTAATTATTTTCCAGACAGCCAAGTGATACTCAGCTTGTACAGCACTGCAATTTTCAAGGACATATATGCTTAGATTTCTACTCTCCCAAAATCTAAGTTGACCCCTACTCCTCCAGCTAATTTTTAGTTTTTCTGCGTCCACTCTTTTCTTGCCAAGCTGTCTGCTCCTTGAATTTCTTCCCACCTATATTCTCCCTCTATCCCCCTCCCCAATCCATACCTAGACTATTGCAAGAGAGAAGATTGTTTCTTCGCCACATGGTCAATTATTAACCAATCACCACTATAATGCTTTGAATTTCAAATCCTATTAGTAAAACTGATCGACCATCATGTTTCTACTGGTTATCCCCTCAAAATGTCTACCAAGTGTCATGATAATAATAATAAAATCACACTGTTTCAGAGTTCCACAAACCTAGAATTTACCTGGAGGAAGAGTTCTTAAACATTTGAGCCTTCTGGTTTGAAGTTCTAATTTATAGGTAAGACATGACATGCCCAAGGCTATGTGACTAACTAGAGGCAGAATCTAGACCTGTATTTCAATCTCTTTCCACTATACCACCACAACCACATATAGATTTAAAAAAAACCTTAGGTTAAGGTAAGAAAATTTGTAAGTAAACCAAAAGCCCAGTACATAGGAGAAAGCTTTGGGACCTCTCCATAGACTTAGACAGCATGAAGCCAATTTGTACAGCAAGATATGCTGCTCAGTTCAGCAGATGCCACATGATACCAAGGATCTTTATTCTCAGTTCTGAAATTGAATCTGTGACTGCAGATAACATGTCAATATTTGAGAACAAAAGGTCCCACCAGCTCCATTCTTTTCAGTCTTCAGCCACAGGGTCATGCTTTACTCTCAGTGTTCAACAAGATAAATGAATTAAGTCAAATTAGGATTTAAAAAGTACACTAAAGGAGGCGGGGCAAGATGGTGGCATAGAGAGGAGTGGAAGCTAAGTAGTCCCCCTGGAACAACTACAAAAAACCAGAAACAACTAGTAAATAATCCAGAATAACTGTGGGGGGACAAATGAGACCATCCACTCATCATACACCAACCTGAACTGGAAGGAATGCCTGAGAACACAGCATTGAATCTGTAAGTAAAACCTGCGGATCCAAGTCGTGAGACCCCCTCCCCCATAGCCCGAGCTGCAGAGCCTCGTGGTGCCAGAGAGAAGCTCTCTCCCAGCAAGCGAATACAGCTCAGCTGAGCTCCAACTGGGGTTTTAAGTAGTGAGTGTGAACTGCTCACTACAGGTACGCATCCCCAAAAAACAGACAGAGGCTTTGGGTGATGACTGACCTTGGAGAGTCGAAGGGTCGCCTTGGAGTGGGTCTGAAGGGGACTATCTGTTTCTTTTTTGGCTCAGTGGAGAAAGCCCCAGTCAGATTCAGTTTCCAGGGCTGTGACTCCGGGAAAGGTGGAGACACCACAAGCAGAGAGCGAGACCATTGAAATGCTAATGACCTCCACCTGGGGGGTCTGTCTTCTCTAGGAGGAAAAGGGTGGGGCCCTTTCCATTCAGAACCAGACCCCAGAGCCTGGGAGAACACAGCCATACCTCCTCACACCAGTCAAGAATTATAGGCTAACAGGCATCACCTGCTGGGCAGAAAAGCACAGTGACCTGAAGCATCAAAGGTTGGAGCAATTTTCTAAGACACACCCACAGGGAAACCAGATACTGAATATTTCTTCCCTCTGAGACCTGAGCCTGTTGTGGTTTGGGAAAACCTGATTTGGATAACCAAGGAAACCATGCCTAGACAACAGAAAATTACAACCTACACTAAGAAAAACAAAGTTATGGCCCAGTCAAAGGAACAAATGTACACTTCAACTGAGATACAGGAATTTAAACTAATGCTAAATCAAATCAAAAAGTTTAGAGAAGATATTGCAAAAGAGATAGAGGCTGTAAAGGAAACACTGGGCATATATACAGCAGAAATAAAAAGTTCAAAAAAACAACTACTAGAATCTATGGAAATGAAAGGCACAACACAAGAGATGAAAGACACAATGGAAACATACAAAAGCAGATCTCAAGAGGCAGAAGAAAACACTCAGGAACTGGAGAACAAAACACCTGAAAGCCTACACACAAAGGAGCAGATGGAGAAGAGAATGAAAAAAATATCAGCAACATCTCCGGGAACTCAAGGATGAAACAAAGTACAATAATTTATGTATCATTGGTGTCCCAGAAGGAGAAGAGAAGGGAAAGGGGGTAGAAGCAATAATAGAGGAAATAATTAATGACAATTTCCCATCTCTTATGAAAGACATAAAATTACAGATCCAAGAAGCGCAGCGTACTCCAAACAGAAGAGATATGAATAGGCCTATGCCAAGACACTTATTAATCAGATTATCAAATGTCAAAGTCAAAGAGAGAATCCTGAAAGCAGCAAGTGAAAAGCAATCCATTACATACAAAGGAAGCTTAATAAGACTATGTGTGGATCTTTCAGCAGAAACCATGGAAGCAAGAAGGAAGTGGTGTGATATATTTAAGATACTGAAAGAGAAAAATCGCCAACCAAGAATCCTATATCCAACAAAGCTGTCCTTCAAATATGAGGGAGAGCTCAAAATATTTTCTGACAAACAGACAGTGAGAGACTTTGTGAACAAGACACCTACCCTACAGGAAATACTAGAGGGAGCACTACAGAGTGATAGAAGACAGGAGTGTGTGGTTTGGAACACAATTTTGGGAGATGATAGCACAACAATGTAAGTACACTGAACAAAGATAACTATGAATATGGATGAGAGAGAAAGGTGGGGAGCATGTGAGACACCACAAGAAAGGAGGAAAGATAAAGACTGGAACTGTGTAACTTGGTGAAATCTGGGGTATTCAACAATTGTGATAAGATGTACAAATATGTTGTTTTACGAGGGAGAACAAGCAAATGTCAACTTTGCAAGGTGTTAAAAATGGGGAGGCATTGGGGGAGGGATGCAATCAGCATAAACTAGAGACTGTAACCAATAGAATCATTGTATTATGCTTCCTTTAATGTAACAAAGGTGATATACCAAGGTAAATGCAGATAAGAGGGGGGATAGGGGAGGTATGTTAGACACTTGACATTGGTGGTACTGTCTGATTCTTTATTCTACTTTGATTTAAGGTTATTTTTCCTTTTGCTGCTTTCTAGCTATGATTTTTTTTCCCTCTTTCTTTTGCCTCTCTACCTTCTTTGACTCTCTCTCCTGCCTTGTGGAAGAAATGTAGATGCCCTTATATAGATAGTGGTGAAGGTGTTGAACACATAAATGTATGACCATACAGAGAACCATCGATTATTTACTTGGGATGGAATGTATGGTGAGTGAACAAAACCATATTAAAAAAAAAAATGGGTTGACGACAAAACCTCGAGAGCAATATACTGAGTGAAATAAGCCAGACACATAAGGACAATTCTGGCAGGGTCTCACTGATAGGAACTAATTATAATATGTAAACTCATTGACATGAAATATAAGGTACCAAGATATAGGATGAGGTTTAAGAATGGGGAGTGGTTGCTTAGTATGAGCAGAATGTTCAACTAGGATGAACTTAAATGTTTGGAAATGAACAGAGGCATCAGTAGCAAGATGTGAGAATAACTAACAGTGCCAAATGGTGTGTGAATGAGGTGGAAAGGGGAAGCTCAGAGTCATATATGTCACCAGAAGGAAAGTTGGAGGTCAAAAGATGGGAATATATAAAACTGAATCCTATGGTGGGCAATGTCCATGATCAACTGTACAAATACTAGAAATCGCTTCCATGAACCAGAACAAATGTATGACAATACAATTAGAAGTTAATAATAGAGGGGCATATAGGGAAGAACTATATACCTATTGCAAACTATATACTACAGTTAGTAGTATTTCAACATTTTTTCATAAACAGTAACAAATGTACTATATCAATACTAGAAGTCAACAATTGAGGGGGGTTGGTTAGGGATAGGGGAGGATTAGAGTTTCCTTTTCTTTTTTTTCTTTTTTCATCTTTCACTTTATTTCTTGTCTGGAGTAATGAAAAGTTTCTAAAAATTGAACAAAAATTAAGTGTGATGGATGCACAGCTGTATGAGGGTATCCAGGGGCAAGTGATTATACACTTTGGATCTTTAGATAATTGTACGGTATCTGAACAATCTCAATAAAAATGAAAAAAAAAAAAAGCTCCAAGAAAAAAAAAAGTACACTAAAGACAAATGCAAAGGGGAATAAACATTTTTTAGAAGCAGCATCCAAGTTACCTTAAAGGATACACTTCAAATTAATTTACAGAGTTGTAACAGAACCACATGATGTCAGTGAAAATCAACACAATAGTCAGACATTAACAAAAGATCAATTTGGAAATACTTAGTCAAGCAAGCATGTGAAATTCAAAGTATAAAACAATGCAAGTCCTGGTGGTCAAACAAAGTACACTCCTAAGGAGAAGATGGATTTGAAAATGCTGAACAGAAGTATATAAATTATGAGCTGAAAGGAATGCCTCAGAGATCAGTGGACCAGTTCCCATATTTTATAAATGAGGAAAGTGAGCAGACATGAATTGGTGAAGCTCCCAAAGCCAGTGCTATTTGCAGCTACTAAACCTATAGGGTGATAAATACCCAGAACATATTAAGCCCGCTGTTTTAAATAAAACAGTTCACTAAGCCCACTGATTTAAACAAAATATTTCAAGACTGATACAAAGGGTGGAGGTGAAGTTGTTAATATAGCACAGCAGCAAGTTTCACAAATATTTGATACACACAATCAAGTTTTCATACAATTTTCTGATGCATAGCAAAATGTACTGGCTTTAAAAAAAAAGTGCAATTTCAGCAAGCTGAGCACTGGGTGTTTTAACCTAAGTATTGTTACATGTAGGTACATTTCAATTGCACATTTTAGAAAGAAACAAAATCCATGATGTTTCAGTAACCCATAGTGTATTTATAAAATGAAAAATACTTATCAAAGTACACTTTTCACTGGGAAAAATACACAAAACAGACAAATGGACCTACACAAAGTAAAAATTAATTTTGGTAGACTTCAGTGTGGTACACAGTCCAAATCAAGCATATCTGCCCTTATTTCCCCAGGGCTGTTCATCTTCTGAGTTAAGAATTTTAAAAATATTTTAAATTGAGATTTTATTACGCTGATGTTATCATTCCACATCATCTTCAGTTAAGCTTTGAGCACTTACAAATCTCTGACTAATTGTTGGGAGCTTAGAAGCATCTGGAACACTGGTGGTGGAAGTTCACTGTACTAATTGCAATAACTGTTGTGCCTGTCCACACACAGCAGTTATATTTGTCAAATGGTCCACACCCTTCTCATATTCCCCTTGGGCTAGTAACTCTTCACCAAGCTGTATTTCTTCAAGAAAAAAATTCTGAACAGCTTCAGCGTCTTTCAGGTCAGGTAACTTGGAAAGCCCAGCTCGCTCCTTGGCAAGTTTCTGTTTCTTTCTTTGCTCTCACAGCCTGTTCTTGAAATTGGGGTCACTCTGTCTCTTGTGGTGAAAGTAAACGCAGTACCAGATGAAAAGAGCCCCACATACACCCACGGCGACGGTGCTGTTCCAACCCACTGGGCACTGCGTGGCTCAGACCTGACCACCCCGGGGAGGGATGTGCAAAGACCCCTTGCATGCACCACCTCTGCTTCCCTCTTCCCCTTCTTCTTTACTCTTTCCCTATCATCTTCCTCAGTGCTCCTTTCATATCTTTATTCCGTAATGAGTAGATGAAGGGATTTAGAGTTGGAGTGACAATTCCATAAAACAAAGCCATATATTTGCCCTTGTTCTGGGAGGGGGTGGTAGGAGGCTGCAGATACGTGGCCATAGCAGTGCCGTAGAAGAGAAGCACCACCACTAAGTGCGAGGAGCAAGTGCCCAGAGCCTTCCGGCGTCCTTCAGATGACCTAGTCTGCCACACGACCTTTGCAATGCAGCTGTAGGAAATAAGAATGAGAAAGAGGGGTACCAGGAGTAAAAATGCACTCATGAGGAAGAGCTCCATCTGATTGAAGGTGGTATCGACACAGGCGAGTTTGAGGAGAGCTGGCACTTCACAGAAGACGTGGTCTATGACATTTCTTCCACAAAGGGGCACTTGCACGATGAGCACCGTCTGCACTAACGAGCTGGTCAAACCTGTCACCCAGGTCATGGTCACCAGTTGCAAACAGATACGAGGATGCATGAGCATGGTATAGTGCAAAGGCTGGCAGACTGCCACATAGCGGTCAATAGCCATTACGGCAAGAAGGATGCACTCAGTGCAGCCCATTGCCAAGGCCACGTAGAGTTGACCAACACACCCACCGTAAGTTATTGTCTTCTCTGGGCCCTTCAAGTTGAACAGCAGCTGGGGGACAGTACTGGTGGTGTAGCAGAGGTCCATGGAGGATAAGTGGCTGAGGAAGAGGTACATTGGGGTGTGAAGCCTGGGATCCAGATGAGCCAAAAGAATGATGGCTGCATTGCCAAGCAGGGTCAGTAAGTAGAAAATCACAATGAAAACAAAGAGGGTCATCTCCAGCAGAGGCTGGCTGGAGAAACCCAGCAGGAAAAATCCACTGAAGGAGCTGATGTTGGGACTGACCATTACCTTTCATTGCATTGCTGTTAAGAGTGAAAATATATTTACATGAGCTGATACACAAGGTTGAATAGAAATCTACAGTTCCACACCTTAACTGGGCACCACACTCAAAGATGCAATGAGAGCATATTCCTGATTTTTTATCTTTTAATTATTGAATATAAATAATCATTTCAGATTTACATATTCACTCCAATTTTATGTCCCCATCACTAATCTCTTGATGACTTCCCTGGGATTTTTCTCTTTTGCTTATTTTCTATATATACAACATCTGGAGCCTTTACTTTTCTATTTCTTTACCTCTGCCACCAAACATGCATGTATCTCCTCAATTCTGGAACTTAACAGTGCTATTAGACTGCATTCTGTCCTTTCTGTTCTCTTCACTTTCAGCTATTCTGTGCAAAGTTATGACTTCAATATCTACATGAAATCAAAAGGGTCAATTTTATGATTTCATTGTTGTACAAGATTGGAGCTGAAAGTGCCCTTCTTTCCACATTGTTACATTTCATTATCCTATATATGCTTTTTGTCCTTTTCATCTGCTGAGCCAGAACTCATGAAGTTTACAATTATCTCATAACAGTAAATCCAATGGATTTGTTCCACTTCCATTCTGCTTCATTACTCTTAGTAACAAAATATGTTAATCACTTTGCTATTATTCTTTAAACTCTAACCATTATGAAATTCTTAAGTTTCATTCTTCTTCCATTATGACAAATTTCTCTCTTCTATATTGAATTTTATTCTTCCTCTTCCTCCCCATTGTGATCATTTTGCTGTTTTCAATATCTGTTTTCACATGGAATATGACTCCTGGGGAGGAATCTAGACCGGGCATCATGGGATGGAGAACATCTTGACCAAAAGGGGGATGTGAAAGGAAATGAAATAAGCTTCAGTGGCAGAGAGATACCAAAAGGAGTTGAGAGGTCACTCTGGTGGGCACTCTTACACACAATATAGACAACCCTTTTTAGGTTTTAATGAATTGGAATAGCTAGCAGTAAATACCTGAAACTATCAGACTACACCCCAGAACCATGAATCTTGAAGACAATTGTATAAAAATGTAGCTTATGAGGGATAACAATGTGGTTGGTAAAGCCATATGGAACACACTCCCCTTTGTCTAGTTTATGGATGGATGAGTAGAAAAATGAGGGGAAAAAAGGCAGTTAGTGTTCTTTTTTAATTTAATTGTTCTTTTTCACTTTAATTTTTATTCTTATTATTTTTATGTGTGTGGTAATGAAAATGTCAAAAATTAATTTTGGTGATGAATGCACAACTATATCATGGTACTGTGAACAATTAAATGTATGCTTTGTATGACTGCATGGTATGTGAATATATCTCAACAAAAATGAATTAAAAAACTGACACAGAAAGCTCAAATAAAGGAAAAGATTGATAAATTCAAAAAATATATTTCTGTTTTCAGCTCTTTTATGCCAGTTCTTCTCAACTTTCTCACCCAGTCACATGACTGCAATTCACTGCTTGCTTCTGACAGCATGACGGTATCTTCAGTTGTCTTTATCAATTTTGATTGTGAAACTGTATACTAGTATGTCTGTGTTTATGTGTGCATAATAGTACCAACTTTAATTCAACATATCCAGCAGTGAGCCCAAGTTCCCACCACAAAAGGTTTTTGATAACATCTTAACAGCAGTGCATACCATTTTCCAGACATCTAAACTGAAAATTCAGCTTCATATTTGACCCCAGTTTCTGCCCCCTATATCTCTAATAATCTTGCCCTACTCCCATCATTTTGATTCAAATCCTAATAATACATCAAAATATGACTCTTTGTCATGTTTGTTCCCAGATAAAAACATGCAGCAGCTTCTAGGTTCAAGAAAGATTTAAATCAATACCTTTTTAATGTATATATTGATCTATGTATGATGTTCTGAGGTTTATTTTGTCTTTAACAGTCATTCTGTATTCATGACACACTGACTTTTATACCAACTGTTTCCATATTTTGCAGCTAGATTTACCATACATGTTATAAGAATCTTTCAGGAAAGAGCAATAAATATGTTTCAAAAGTCCTATAACCACATCTTGAGTCAAAATTAGGTATTTTATATCTCTCTGCTCTCCTTTCTTTACAAACTTTTTCCTGCCAATCTCATTTACATGAAGACATCACACATCATCTCTCTTCAGACAATTCACAAATACATGCAAACACACACACACACACACACTCTTAATACTTATCCTCCAATGTCACATTTTTCCTACACTTAATTCATTCTAGAAATAAAACACAAATAAAAAATTGGTGTCTTCTGACTCAATATTATGGCATGTTAACATGAACATGAATATTAATGTTCTTCATGAATAAACTAGATATCATGAAAGGCATTCACCTTCAAAGATTTTTCTCTCTGAACCAAGTTAAAATACTCAGAGATGTTGCATCATGGTTATAGCTTGGTCAGAAGGTTCCATCTGCCAACTTCCTACCGGCAAAGGAAATCCTTAAGTCCATAATATAGAAAAAGGAAGAAAACAAAAGTGTGGCTGATCACTCCAAAAATTAGCTATGTCTGTACATTCAGAGCAAGCACCATCCATTTATTACTCTCTTCACAACATCTTAAACAATGGCTTTAAGCTCCTGAAAATGTAATCTAATTATAAATTATCCATTAAGTTCTTTTCTTCTGCAGAATAACATACATTCATATGTTGAAAGAGGGCAGAGTTGTTTACAATATTAGCATCATATTCAGATAATATATTTTCAAAATAGCACTCCCTCTATGACTTTTAGTGAATAATTAGTAGTATGGGATCTCTATACAAATAGTTTATTTACTCATTTCAAACAAGTGAAATATACATATGTGTCTGGTAAAATGCTTTTTAAAAAATTAAATTCACCTCTCTTTAATCTGAATAGCAGCAGAGCATTTAATTATCTCTTTGTTTATGATAAAGGAGCAATAAACAAGTGATTGACTTTCTCCCCATAAACATTTTGCCAGAATATTTATAGACACTTGCATGTGGAGAGAAAATGTAGTGTTTATTGGCAGAATGGCTACCATCTTTTACCTGAAGTTGAGAAGCAAACACCATGAATGAAGATGTGTACAAGCTCCTAAAAGGAGTGGTGTCTTCTTTTTCTCTAGAATCATGAGAGAGTGAAGAAGGCAAAAGGAGGATATATGGTATAATCTACTGGCTGAGGTCACTGGAGCAAAGATCCCCAAGGAAGCAATTACTATCTGTGTTCACTGGGACACGTTTAATTAGGAATCACTTAGGAAAAAGGAAGCATGTAAGGCAGGTATTTTTATCACTCTGCTCTTACTGTTTGTAAGAGATGATTTGCAGTTTCCAGATCCAAATAAGATAACCATATGGGACCTGGGATCACCTGCACTTGGAAATCACAAATTTCTTCAAAATTCACCTCTGGAGTTGTCTTCTCTAGATATTCACGAGATTGTTCCAATCACACCAATCACTCAAAATATGAGAAATGTAAAAAGACATACTAGAAGGCCTTGCAAAGGCCTTGAATGAGGCTTACCAAAAGTATCCAAAAGGAATAAATATACAATTGAAATAATGTGCAAATTAAACCTAGCAAAAACACTGAAACTGAGATGTGAAAATAACCTCAAGTGACATTGGAATATAATTTTGGAAAAGACCCACATTAGAAGATGATGGACAGTGTCACATATGAGCCTCTTCTCTGGCAGAGGGATATAAATTCAGAAGAAGCAAATAGAAGAAATTCTGGCAATGCCCGTGATTCTCAGACATGCACATGCAAACACATACAAATGCACGAGAGACGAGATCTCAGCCAGAAGTGGGAGAACTGAATGTATATCTGCAAAGTTCAACCTTCAAAACAGGTGGGAAAACAGAGTAGGTAGGTGAAAATGCTGGCTGGTGGACAAATATGATGGTGGGAGTACCCTGTATGTACTGCTTGGATTTACTATAAGAATACATGATGTAATTAAATGAATGCTAATAAAAGAATGATCCAAAGTCTTATCATGCATCACCAAATCCATGATTTGATGAAGGTAAGGGGGAGAAATTTAAAATGCATTATTTGTCTCACCACTCAAAAGGTAGATATTTCAATTTCTGAAGGATATGATTATGAAACAAGAATTTTACTTAAATATTTTTTTAAAAAATAGCAATAATATACAGACTAAATACTTCCCAAATACAAAATAAATTAAAAGGTAAAGATGCAGTTCATGGAGGAAAAAAGCAAAGAAGAAACAACTATGACATTTTACATATTGAAAGCATTAAAATAAGGTGATAGAAGTCAAATTATATCAGGCCAGGCATATAATAGTGCTCCTAAATGAGTTCAATAAATAAATCAGTCTCTTACAGCAACAAATGGAAGAAGGATGAATATTCCAATTCATCAAAAAAGGCAGGTCACAGGCTGAATGAAAAAGATAAAAACAAACCTAAACTCAAATGCATACTAATTATACAAAATAAATTGATATGAAATAAACCTAAAAAAAGTGAATAAAAAACAGAGATAAAAAGAATAGAAAAGAATTGAATTATCAAAAAAAAAAAAAACTCAGTAAAATTTTGAGTTCATGTTAAAAAAACACTAAGCAGACAAAAAAAGAGAGCAAATTTTATTGATCAAATATTAAGTTGACAATGAATATGTAGATGCACCGGAATTTTATGTCTCAAGCAAGCATCAAATCATGTCAATAAAAAACTGTTGAGACTGACTATACAAAAATTAAAATATGTTCTGTAAAAAGAGTAAAAATTCAACTCTAAAATTTTAAACAAGAATTTTAAAATGTGGAAAATATATGTGAAATAGAAAGCAAATATTGAATAATTTAATAACTTCTTAAATTTAAGAAAACAATGAATACTCCTATGAATAATATGTATGTGGCATAAATAAGGAAAATAGACTAAAAGCAGGAAAAAATGAACATCTTAAGCAATATGCTTAAAATTGCTTACAAAAATACTACATTTAATGTTCATCTCCTAGAAAGGTAAAAAATAAAAATCTAATTTTGTTAAAGATGGGTCAAGTGTGTAATCTTGTTCGTTGTTTCTACTTTTACAAACCATCTAAAAGTTCCGTGGGATAAAATAGGAGAAAGCAGAAAATGTCTCTGCTGTTAGACACAGTAAGTAAGCTTAGTTGTGGAAATTTAAATGAAGTCAAACAATCAGAAGGAGGGAAGGGAGGAGATGGAAGGAATGGGGCGGTGAGGGAAAGGAAAAAACTTTCATGCATTGGTGGTGGGAGAGTAAAGTGATACAAATGCTATGGCAAGAGATCTGTCAGTTTCTTATAAAACTAAACAACGGACCTACCCTTTGATCTGGTGAATCTACTCCTAGGACTTTAGTGGAAAGGAATGGAAAAAAACACTTCCAAAAGAATGTCCACAGAAGAGAGCTCTAATCCAATAAGAAAATGGGTTAACAAACTGTTGTATGTTTAACCAATTGGATGGTTTAAAAAATAGAATGAAGTCTCATATAGGCAACAAAATGGATTTGTCTCAAAAACCCAAAGCTGATTGAAAGAAGACTTACACAGGAGTTTGATTCCACTTGCATGAAGTTCTAGAATAACCGTAATTAAACTTTGGTGGGAAAATCAGGAGAACGGTGAGATAAGGATCAATTGGGAAGGAACATGATGGAACATTCAGGAGTGATTTGGGGTTATACAATTTTATTCACTTATTAAAAATTCTGTGGATATACACTTAAGATTTCTTTTCATTTCATTGAACTAAATTTCACATCAAAAGAAAAATTATGAGGATTTATTGCATTCTAGTAATGATATACTTGGTGAAGTAGAAATATACTGATATCTTTGATTTCATTTGAAATGCATCAAAAAAGTTAGATAGACTGAGGGTGAATAGATGGATACATGACTAATTAACAAAATGCAGAATTGGAAGAACATGTCCCTGTAAAACTTTGATATTTGCTGTTTGAAATTTTTCACAATAAAATATTGGGAAAAGTTAAAGATTCATTTCTTTTCACATATGAATATTGATTAAAAGCATCTAAATAAATATTATCAAATATATTTATATTAGCAAATGTATATATTAAATTCAAAATATAAACATAATATGAAAATAGAATAAACATTAACTATATATTAAAATAATAATATACATATTTCTATCGATTTTATTTCCAGTAAAGTAAATATGGTTCAATATTAGAAAATCTAGTAATGAAATTTCAATAATAGCATTGATTTCATTAATAAATTAATCATATGTGATTACTTGATTATTTCATTGAAGGAAAAGGTTAAAAGCTGATTAGGGGTCTTTACTTTTTTTTTTTGCACAGAGTTTTACTACTTTATTCAACAGTTACAAGCATAGCCTGCAGATGATTTCCCTGGTTAACATTTCCCCAATAGATCAAAACCTCTTTGAATCTGAGAATCTCTTAATATAACTTTTTTTAGTATATGTATGTATGGTAATTTAATTTATGTCACAAACCTTCAATATGACTCTGTGGTAATACATATAACATAAAATTTGCCTTTTAACCATTTTTAAGTGTACAATTCAGGGGCATTAATTTCTTTTACAATGTTGTGTGACCATCATCATTACTCTTTATTAAGACACTTGAGGATTAAATTTCTTGCTTTGAATCTTCCTTGTAATATATAAATTTATCATAGTATATTTGATCAAAAATATAAGAATCTGGACACATGACTTTGGACATGTTCCTCACAACCAGGTTGATGAGATGTGACTCCTCTCAAAAATGGGACCTGGTTTCCCACCGTGAGTTGGCTATAGGTGGCAAGGTGCACAGTTGAACATGCTGATGGTCACCCTGAGTTCAGATGCTGACAGCTCCTCAACTACCCTCCTGTGACTGTGTGTAAGAAACTGCAACCATAAGTTGATAGCTGGATAAGTAGAAAATATTCAGTATAATTCTTCAGCTGGAAAATGGTTAGTATAGTCTTCAATAACCAATAGAGGAAAAAAAAAAAACTGTTTATTAAGATCACTTCACTCAAGCAACTTTGAGTTATTCTGACTATGAAAAGCCCTTGTTAAAAAAAACTTGCTGTTGCTCTAATCACAATAACAAAAAGTTACTCTCTGCTCCCAGGAACTATCCCAGCATTGCCTGCAGTAAGATATGAGGGATGTAACCATATGGTCTCATAATCGGGACATTGAAAAACAAGCCTGAATGAGGGGAGGACCTGAAGATAACAAGAGATGCTGACCAAAAGCTTTCTCTCTTCTTTTTCCCTTTCTACTTTCTTCTGGCTTCTGGCCATTTCTTTGTCTGTTTGGAGTTATAAAAGCCCAAATAATTCTTCTCACTCTGAATTGGGCTCAAAAGGTTTTTCTTTCCTCCAGTTCCTTGTTGATGCGTCTTCAATAAACTCACCTTCTTACCAAGCAGAGAGACTTGTTTCTCTGTTTGATGTGGGATCAGGTGGGCCTATTTAGAACCGTGCTTTCAAAGGGTAACAAAGTCACAAGCCTTTGTATTAGCTATTGTCATTCACACTTTGTTATAGGCCCTATATCCTCCCTTAATGTTAATTATACTTCGTGCTGGGAAAACCTATTGTGTTTTAGGAATTTAATTATCAATGCAAACTCAACATCTCCACTGCTGGTAGATCAGCATTCTCAAAATTAATCTAATCTAAGTCAACATTTCTTCCTAGTTAATGTGCTAAGTAAAATATAAAGAGAATAATATACTTCCTTAAAGTTGACATTTCTGTGTGTGCATGCATGCACCAAAGTTTTTGTGTGTGGGTGTTATTTGTTTATCAAACTGAAAGTTAACATCAATGAACAAAGCTGAGGAAAAGTTCAATAATATGAAATAAAAATGTAGCATCTGGCCTTTTCAGATAATATTTTACTTTATTCAGGGTATTCTAACAGCAGAGCAGAACAAAAGAATCAGGCATAAATGCTAAAAATAATAGGCAAATGTTGAGAGTAAACAACAAAATTTTTATTTAGACAAGTCAGAAAAATCAATTGGAAATATATTTGAAACATCAGGACAATTCAGTAATGTGACTAATTATAACATAAATATACAAAATATAAAAAAAAATCTAACTATAAAATTAGAAATTTTAATTTATAAGAGTCATAAATGCAACAACCTGAAAATGTATACAAATAATTTTTTTAACAATGTTCATGAGACACATGAAGAATACACATAAAGCTATGCAACTCTAGTGTAGGACATGAAATAATTAAAATGCATGGTATTTGTTTGGAATGCGAACTCTCAGTATTATATAGATATTGATTACTCCTAAATTAACTGAATAATCATTTAAAATATCATACTTTACTCAGTTATCCCATGAATGACATTGATTCTGAGGAAATAGTCACAAAATTTCCTTGCAGCACAGCTTATACCAAAGAAAAATTTGTAATCTTACATTAATCCTAATTGGATTGGGCAAATTAATTGTTTCTTAATTTCATGCAATGGAATATGAGGCAGCCATTGAAAATAATAATTTAGTGTTCAATATATTCGTGGCCACTACATTGTTTTTTGTAGGAAACCCCAATTTAAATTTAAAATATATATATAGACCATATTAAGTACTTAATTGCAAGTAGTACTGGGTTAAATACTATATAGCAGAAATTTGGGCTCAAAAAGGATACTTGAACAACATGACCAGGGCATATATTTAGCACCATATGTAAACAAACATTATATGTATGTGTGTGTGTGTGTATGTGTATGACACATTATATAATGTCTACATATACGTGTGTGTATATATGTATGTGTTTATATATATATATAAGTAAAATCTTTAATCAGAGAGTTAATTATGCTTCAAGAATACAGAGTGAATATTTCAGGTTTTGCTGAGCAGAGAGTTGGTTATAAATCTCTCAGATAGGTGTAGTTTAAGTCACTTTTCTTTGATTTTTGTCAACTGTGGGTCAAGGGGGAACTGCTTATTGCCCTTCTCTGTGTGAGGGCCCTTTATGTATTGGATGGCTATTATTAAATTTCTTCTCAGTTTTTTTTTTTTTTTTTTTTTTTTTGCAAAAAGAATAAATCTTGTTCTTTCAATAAAAAAAATAAAATAAAATAAAATATATATATACTGTGATATATTATAGCTCACCCATAAGGATTGGCCCATTGCCTCTTCTCTGTCACTCCATGCAGCAGGATTTCACATACCCACTCTATTTAACAAGTGCAGCCATAATATTTGCTTTGACCAATGGAATGTGAATGTAGATAATATTCATTGTTTCCAGCAGAAGTTTCCAGCAGAAGTTTAAAGAACACCCAGCCCCTTTCCCTCCACCCTGCTGGCCAAGAGATGTAGCAGGCAAAGTCTGTTCCATCAGCTTCGCCACAGCCTAGTGGAACCACAATGATCTACAAATTCAACAACAATCCAATAAAATCCCAGCAAACTTTTGGTAGGAATTTTGAAGCTGATTCTAAAATCTATTTGAAAATTAAGATGACCTAGAAGAGTCAAAACAACTTTGAAAAATACAAACTGGGAAGACTAAAACTACCCAATCTCAAAATATATAAAATACAGTATTCAAGACAATATGGGATTAGCATAGATATAGACAAAATACAGAGTCTAGAAATACACCTATGCAAATATTGTCAGTTGATTTCAACAAAGGTGTTGAGGCAATTTAAGGAGAGAAGATCTTTCCAAAGAATATTATTGGAATAACAGAATACCAGTTTGAGTAAATATGAACTTCCACCCTTACTTCACACCATATACAATTATTAACATGAAATGGATCACAGACCTAAAATCCAAACTGAAGCCCTGAAACATTTAGAAGAAAGTGCAGAAGAAGAAAAAATTCTTAAACATGGTACAAAGAAAAAATTGATAAATTGGACTTCATTGATATTTTTAAACTCCTGCTTTTCCAAAGACACTCTTAAGAAAATGAAAATGTTGGCCATAGAATTGGACATACTATGTGACACACACACACACACACACACACACACACACACATACATATATAAAACAAAGGAATTGCATTCAATGTATATGAAGAAGTCTTACAACTCAGTAACAAGATGACAAGCAAACTAATTTTTAAAATGGGCAAATGATTTTGACAATTCACAAAAAGTATGAATAGGCAATAAACACATAGTGTAATAAGCACATAAAGCATTCCCTAATCATCAGGGAACTGCAGATCAAATTGTAAAGCTATCTCACCATTGCACATCCATTTTAATGGCTTTAATTGAAATACTGGCATAGCCCAAGTTTAGCAGTTATGCTGGTAGTATGATTGTTGAACAATCGCAACTCTCATACGTTGCTGGTGTGCATGTAAAATGGTACAACCACTTTGGAGAACAGTCATCTGTTACTTTCTTATGAAGATAAGCATACACTTACCATATAACCCAGAATATTCAAAAACATTCATACCCGCTTCATTCATAAAGCCAAAAGTTATAAATGCCCCCACGTGACCATCAACACATGATTTGATAGACAAATTATGGTACACACATACAATTATATACTATTCAACAATAAAATGGTATAAACAACTCTTCTAATCTATAGTTAAGACAAAGCAGATCAGTGGTTTCTAGGACTGGAGGAACCGAATAAAAGGAGCATGATGAAACTTTCTGAGATAACAGAAAATCCCTATATGTTGATGGGGTAGTGATTACATGTGTGAAAGCATTTGGCAGAACTCATCTAACTTTAAAGTGGCTTCATTTTCTTGTACAGAATTATAACTCAGTAAAGTTGATTAGAATATAAATAAAAAGTACAAATATTTACATGCATAAGAAAATAAATTAGCCTTTAGAAAGTATTTTACAGGTTAAAAAATACTTTTACAATAGTGATTTTATTGGTCTTCACAAACATAAGATCATTATATTTTTAATTCTTTTTAGTTGAGAAACTGAATCTCAGAAAGATTAACTGACCTGCCCATGGCTTACAGTTAACAAACATGTCATATTTAGGCCTTTGGGCTCCAGTATTTTTGTACTGAACAATATTATTCATGATTCCTTTGTCTGTCCCTTCTGCTATAATTCCATATTGTTAAACAAAGTAAAATTACTCAGTCTTATTTTAAATATGATAATTATTACATACTACAAATAACTATAAAAGCATACAGAGTCAATAATTTTGTCATTTCCTAAAATTGGATGATTTCCACAAGATTGGCATATTTCTGACAGGGTGGATTTTCTAGAATTGCAAGATTCTATTAAGTTATTCTTCTGCACATTGAAATCACTCCAAAGGATTACTAGACTTACTCCAGGGTAGAAAATTAAAACTTGCATAAAGCAAATAGTTTAGGTAAAGATCCTCTTCTTATTGATAATTGTCAATGACCAAAATATCAGTATTTTGTAACTATATAGAAAAATATATCATGAATGGTTTGTCAGTTAAGACCTCTGTATCCTGACAGGGAAGTTGGACTATGATTTTAAAATGCCTTGGGAATGAAAATGTAAAAAGATGGATTATTCACCAGCCTGCTCAAATTTTAAGTCCAGACAATATTTCTTCTTATTAGTAAAAGTACAAGTTACTGATATGCTGTAAACAAAGCTGAAAACACACACTTACTTTCCATTTTTTAAAATACTAATCTTTTAACAGAATCATTCAATTTGTTGACTATACTGTCTGAGAAAGGAAAAAGGGGGCAACTGCACCTGGTTTGTTTCATCTTGTTTTATGACTTTGCAGCTACTCCTCTCAGCTACTCCTCTCAGGTCAATATCAAAAAACAGTACTTGATACTTGTATTATTACCACAAGTTTTCATGCAAGAATTTCCAGTATATGGGAAAAGGCAAAATTGAAGTAAATATCAGGTTAGCAAAAAGTCTGGCCACCCACCAGTTTTATATTTTTAAGAAGTTCCTTGAGTGGATTACACTTCAAAAATGAAATAAGTAGGATTGGAAATGTTGATATTCTATTTTGGGACAGCAGGGTTAGGAATAGAAGATTCCAGAACACAATCTGTAAAAATTCTATTGGATGCTTATTGTCCTAGGAAAGTTTTCCACCTTATCCATGTCCCCAAACCTTACAAACAAAAGATGTAGAATAATCTATGTCATTGGATCAATTTATATGGTTTACCCCAAACAACAGAGATATCATGTTTCATATTTGCTCAAGGCAATACAGCACAACAACATCATTTTTAATCTCTGGGCTGAAGCAGGTGATTCATGAGCTGCTGAGAGAGGATTTCCTGGACTCTCGTTCTGGGTCATGTTCATTACCAGGAAGGTGATGAGGCCACAGGAGGGTCTCTAGCAGGGAAACACAGTCTCATAATCATGCTCGTGGATGCTGGAAGCAGGCCTAGAAACACAGGTTGTCTTGAGAAGGGCATATTCTGTTTCTGGTCCATCTCTGAACTGCCTCACTCTCTTTGTGGTGGAGTCGATATTTTCATAGCCATCATCAGTGGAGCTCAGGGAGGGTCTCCGATGATGACTGTGATTAATGACTGTGTAGCATACTTCTTCACAGCCACTGCCATCCTCATTTTCCTGCCAAGCAGAAGGAGAAAAGAAATCAAGGATCCAGAACCATCCATCAGATACGAATCCAAGTGCCTGCCCCTCTTCTATCTGTGCCTTTCCCCACAGGAAGATGCTTTTACACCTCAGGTGTCCAGAAGCACTGGCTCCAGGTAGCTCCAGGTCCCAATGTCTTTTAGACTTCATTTTAGCACCGTGTACTGTGCTTCATGCCACTACACAATCTACTCTTATGCCCCCACCCCCAAAAAAGGAGGGAAGAAGGACACTATCATTTCACTGATCATCTGGAGAGAGCAATCATGTACTTTAGGTCACACATGTTGACCAGTGGTATATGCAACTATCAGGCCTCAATAAATACTTAGTCTGAAAATACATTTTCAGAAGGTAAAATATGACTAATAAAATTTAGAGTTTAAACATGTTTTCAAGTACACAGGCAAAGAAAGAAAAATTAAAACATTAAGATGGTATGCACTAATTAAAAGGAATAAATTTTTTCATGTTTTTTATTTCCTCTATGTCCATAAATATAAATGTTAATTCCTGCACACAAGAATTGGAAAGGAATGTGGAATGCTAAAAAGAATTGATGTTTTAATGATGATGGGATTCTGAGTGTAAATTTATTTGATTTATATTGTTTTTGTTATAATTTAGAAAATTAATATGAGACTCCAGAAGATCTGAGACCACAATGAGAACCTGGCAGACATCTGAGCCAGTTAAGGCACTTTTCAAGTTGAGATTTCCTTCCATTACTGTGTAAAAATTTCCAAATAAATTATCTTAAATGTGTAAGATTTCTGTAAGTCCATTCAGGAATTGCAAGTAAAGAAATATTTATAGCAACTCTTAAAGAAAATCATCTTTATTTTGGCATTCATAAGAAAAATTTAATGAAAATTTTAATTACCTGATAAGAAGTGGATGAAACATCTTGACCTGGAAGATGGGGAAGGGAAAAAAAAAAAGCAACCTCAGACTTGTACCATCACAGTTGGGGAGAGAAAAGTGAAAAGGATGGAATGCAGAGATGAAACTACAAACAATCCCTGAATATCTGCCTGCCTGGCATGTTATAATTCGGATTCTCAAAGCTGATTGCAAGATCAAGAAAGAACATATGTTTTGAGGCAACAGGGATACTATTTCCACTGTGTAATTGAAAACATACCAAGTCTGGTCAATAAAGTAGATTTTGAAACTCAGTGATACAATTTTGTCAACAACTATGGTCTGACAGTAAAGCATGCCAAGTGTCAATAGAGAATAGTTATAGCTGGAAATTTAAGAGATTTTGCAATAAAAGTATCACAGAAAAGGCATTTAATATTTCAAGAGAACAATCATTGTAGTGATTGGTACAGAAAAAATGAGTTACTAATTATTTAAAATTACTTACAAAAATATAGACCCAAGTTGATTAAAGTTCATAAAGACTACAGCAATTTACACAAATTAACCTGAGAATCACTTTTTAAGAGCAATTTTATTGAGGTATATTCAAACACCATATAATCCACCAAAGTATACAATCAGTGGCTGTACTAGTTTGCTAATGCTGCAGAATGCAAAACACCAGAGATGGATAGGCTTTTATAAAATGGGGGTTTATTTGGTTGCACAGTTACAGTCTTAAGGCCACAAAGCATCCAAGGTAACACCTCAGCAATCGGGTACCTTTACCGGAGGATGGCCAATGGCGTCCGGAAAACCTCTGCTAGCTAGGAAGGCAGCTGGTGTCTGCTCCAAAGTTCTGGCCTCAAAATGGCTTTCTCCCTGGAGGTTCCTCTCTAGCAAGCTTGCTCCTCTTCAAAACAACACTCCCAGCTGCACTCCGTTCCCTCTCTTTGAGTCAGCTCATTTATATAGCTCCACTGATCAAGGCCCACCTTGAATGGGTGGGGCCACACCTCCATGGGAACATCTCATCAAAATCATCACCCACAGCTGGGTGGGGCACATTCCAAGCAAATCTCTGCCCCACAAGACCACAAAGATAATGGCATTTGGGGGACACAATACATTCAAACTGGCACAGTGGCTAATATAATATCATCATATATTTGTGTATTCATCACCACAATCAATTTTAGAACATTTTCATTAATCCAAAATAAAGAAAAAATTAAAAAAGAACACTCAAGACATCCCATACCCTTTATTCCTTCCCTATTGTTTAGATATATTTTTTGTCTTTATTTTATTACTCATCTGCCCATACACTGGGTAAGGAGAGTGTCAGTCATAAGGTTTTCACAATCACACAGCCAAGTGATAAAAGCTATATAGTTATACAAGCATCATCAAGAATCAATTCTACTGGGTTACAGTTCAGCACATTCAGGTATTTCCTTCTAGCTATTCTAATCACTAGAAATTAAAAAGGAATAACTATATAATGCATAAGAATAATCTCCAGAATGACCTCTCAACTCTATTTGAGATCTCTCAGCAGTGAAACTTTATTTTATTTTATTTCTCTTCCCCCTTTTGTTCAAGAAGACCTTCTCAATCCCATGATGTCATGGCCAAGCTCATCCCCAGGAGTCATGTCCCACGTTGCCAGGGAGAATTATACCCCTGGAAGCCATGTTGCACGTATGGGGGAGGGTAGGGAATTTACCTGTAGAGTTGGCTTAGAGAGAGAGGCCACATCTGAGCAACCAAAAGAGGTTCTCTGGGGGTGACTCTTAGGCGTAATTGGAAGTAGGCTTAGCTCCTCCTTTGCAGGAATTAGTTTCATAAGGGCAAGCCCCAAGATCAAGGGCTTGCCTACTTAAATTTGGAGTTCCCAATGCCTGTTAGAATATCAGGAATTCCTCAAGTAAGAAAGTTTAATATTTCCACATTTTTCCCCAGTCCTAAATGGGACTTTGCAAATACTTTTGTATTTTCTTCTCAAAGTATTCTGGGATGTATTGGGGTATTACATTAACCTGTGCAAGATCTCATTCCCTATTCTAGATTCTATGTAATTACATTGTTTAAATAAACTGACCATACAGGTTACATTACATAATATGCTACAGAGAATATAAATTTTGTACCAAACAAACATCTCTTAAATAACGTTAAAACTCATGAATAGATACAACTGGTGTAAGAGCTTACAATCTAGGAACCTTTACAATAAGCCTTATTGAATTTTCTGTACTCCTGCATCATCAACTGCCCAATCTCTGCCCATGTGAGAACCACTTTTGATAGTTTTTTTTAAATAAGTCAGAATTACAGAGATCTTCTCATAATATTAATTATGGCAAATATCCCTGTTTAAAAAAGAAAATTGATTCTGAAATCTGCAACCTAATAAACTTGATGGTGTTTCTTAGCAAAACCTTACAGTATATTAAAGAATGTTTTTAAACAAAATTAAGAATTCCTAATAAATTAAAAAATAAGTCATTTTCAAAAGTCATATATTTCACATATGAATTGCTACATATGTTCATATAGTCCTGTACCTTTACAATAGTCATATTTAATTATTTAATTGAACAAACATGCTTTGATTTAATATGTTTTTGTATCAGTTCTGTTGCCCAAACACAATTCAAGCATAGCACTGGAGACAATGCTTTGGAGAGCAAAGTCTCAGTGTGAAGGACATGACAAAATCAGGATTATTGAGTGAAATGGTTTCACCTACTGGTGTTGAAGATGTTAAAATATTTAGGAACAATCAGATTAAGCCTCAAATTGAAAATGTGGAACCTGCCATGACTCTGCTAATCACCAGCTGAATTAATGCTCCAACTGGGTCTTTTACGGAAGTTCAGGGCATCAGCCTGGAAAGAACATTAGACTTATAGTCAGAAAGGGAATATTAGAGAGAATGTCTGATGACTGTAATTACGCTAAATCCCAGGCTCCAGCAAGTCTCTCTTGTCAGATGAGGCTCTCCCTCCAGGCCTGAACAGTGAGGCTCTTCCTCCCTTCCTTGAAATCCCTGGAGAAGTAATCTTGCAAAGGAAAGCCAACTATTACACCTTACCAGGACTACCTCATTGTACTCATACTGAAAATGAGAATCAGATCCAAGTATGCCCTTGAATTGGTGGATTATGACAGACAGGGAATATTTACTCTACAAAACTGACTAACTGCCAAAATCAAGTAAACAGAAAAGTGAATTCACCCACATTGTGTGGTTATTGAACGGACTCAGTGGGTCCTGGACTGGGGAGGGAAACACTTACAGTTGAGGGGACTGAATGTCTTGATATCGGTGCACTTTCCAGAGAGTCTGGGCTCCACGTGCCAGCTCACACAGCTGAGAATATTTCTAACCACTGGTGTAGTAGCCTGGAAAATGGTCTTAGCCATGGCCATGTCAAATGGCATTAATGTTCCAGACTGTATTAGTTTGCTATTGCTACTCTAACAAATCACCCCAAACTTGGTGGCTTAAAGCACCACAAATTTATTAATTTATAATTCTGGATATCAGAGGTCCATTGGGTTCAGGTCTCAGGGATCGATAAGGCTCTCTGGGAGGCAGGGCTGCGTTCCTTCTGGACGCTCCAGGGGAGAATCTGTTTTCTTGGCTTTTCCAGCTTCTAGAGGCCATGGAGAATCCTTGTCTCATGCCCGCTTCCATCTTCAAAGCCAGCAATGGCAGGTTCGCTGCACCAGTCTAACACTGCCTCATCTGCTTTCCTCTTCCTCCTTTTAAGGACCTTGGTGATGACATTGTGCCCACCCAGAAAATCCAGGGTAATCCAGGAAAATGTGTGTGTGTGTGTGTCTTTTAAACTACATCATATATATATGTATATACACATACACACATACACACACACATATATATATTGTGCTGGTTTGTATATATTATGTCCCCCAGAAAAAGCCATATTCTTTAATGCAATCTTGTGGGGGCAGACATATTACTGTTGATTAGGTTAGAACCTATTGATTGTTTCCATGGAGATGTGACTCAATTAACTGTGTCTAAGACCTTTGATTGGGTAATTTCCATGGAGGTGTTACCCCACCCATTGAGGGTGGGTCTGAATTAAATCACTGGAGCCATATAAAGACTTCACAGACAGAAGGAGCTCAGAGAAACTAAGAGTGACATTTTGGAAGAGCAGCAGCTAAGACAGACATTTTGAAGACAGCCAACAGAAGCTGAAGGAGACACTTTGGAGAAAGCCATTTTGAAACACATCCTGAAAGCAGCTGAGAGTGACATTTTGGAGAACTGCTGCAGCCTAGAGAGGGACATCCTGGGAGAAGGCCCTTTTGAAACCACAACTCTGGAGCAGACACCAGCCACGTGCCTTCCCAGCTAACAGAGGTTTTCTGGGTACCATTGACCATCCCCCAGTGAAGGTACCCAATTGTTGATGCCTTGCCTTGGACAACTTATGGCCTTAAGACTGTAACTTTGTAACCAAATAAACTCCCTTTATAAAACCCAATGCATTTCTGGTGTTTTGTAAAATGGAAGTATCAGCAAACTGAAACATATATATATAATAAACTACATTGTGTGTGTTGTGTGTCCATTCTTTTACAGTCTAAGTATGCTTCTAATATACTTTTTTTCCCTTTTTTGTAACATTATAATACTTTATTCACTCAGTTAACACTTTATTTGGAGCATCTACTGGGTTCCAGGACATTCTAAATTCTAAGTTACCATAACAGAAAAAAAAAAACACATGAAATCCCTCTCCTTGTGTGATTACATTATTATGGATTAAGACAAAATAAAATAAAGAAATACAATAAGTAGTACTTCAGGATATGGAAAATACTATGGAGGAAAACTTTGAAAGGGAACGGAGACGGAGGGTTATGAAGAGGGCAGTGTGAAATAGTGATCAGGAAAGACTCGTGGGAAGATGGCCTTTAACAAAGACACGAATAGAGAAGCCAGTAATGTGGATGTCTGGGGAAGAGAATTACAGCAGAAGCAACTGCAATACAGAGGAACATGCAGCACGTGTCGCTACGCCTGCCCATCTGAGGACAAGCCAGAGGGCTCGATGGGACTGCAGAAGGGTGAGCAAGGAGGGGCGTAATGGGAAAGGAGGAGGTCACTGTCGGGAAGCAGCCATCGTGTGACCTCGCACCCCTCCTAATCAGAGCCCTGGGCCCAGAACATTCCCTTATTTGGAGGCTGGGAAGTGAGCTCATGCTCGGCCCAGGTCCTTCTCCCTTATGGGGTGATCCTTCCCTGCCCAGGCTTGGTGATCACCTTGGCTGCTGCTGAACCATGTGTCATATGGCACCTGCCCAACCCCAGTAGTCTATCTGTTCTTAGACAGGAGGGAGTGGGTTTTCCCACATTGCAACCCTAGAGGGTTGTGCACAATTCAACACCTGCACCCATTGTTGGAGGGGAACCACTGGTCAGGGGAGACCAATGCCCAGTGTGGAAGCTGACTTTGCTCTGCCTCATCTCTGTGTGAATAAGAAGTTGTTCCAACCTGTGCTTGTGTGTCATGTCTTCCTTGGTGACTGTGATACTGCAGTATCATGGAGTGGGCAGAAGTGTTTGGACTGGTGGCTGCCACACTTAGGACCTTTGCCATCTTCCACACAGCGGGCCTGTCAGCAGTTTTACTTCTGATTTTTAGCTTATTTAACTTGTTACTAGTTATATTAACTGAGCAATTTATACTGCTGCCGTGAGCAGACACTTGCTCCTAATTTACAGTCCATTTGTTTAGCTCATTTCCATTCCTTTATTGTTATTGTGGTTGTTATTTAATGTTAACTGAGAGATTTATGGCATTATTGTTACCAGATGCCATCCTTGCCCCTCATTTATAGCCCACTTACTTAGCTTATTTCCATTACCTTATGTCAGCTATCTATAACAGTGCTGTAACCAGATCCTTGGCCATCACTTACAGCCCTTGTTCCCAGACAGTTTGTGCTTACTCCCACTGGCTGTTGTCAGTTTTCAAGGGCTGCTCATGCCTGCACTTGCACACTCCCTATTAACCACAACTGAAACACAACTACTTAATATATACCAACTGAAATAACATCACTGTCTCCACCTCCCTTTATTTGAATCCCATAACAGATCCAAGCTGTTTGGACTTGGGATGACAGACTTGAGCTTTTCTTTCCTACTGTCTTTTTACTTGGCTGCCATGTAATAAAATGCTTTCTTTTCTTGAAATCCTGGTGCCACGGCATTGATTCTGTGCATGATGGGCAATGAGCCCTTGCTCGGTAACAGGCTTTCTTCACTGGGACTGGTAGCCAGTGCTTCCTTGCTCAATAGTTAAGAATGGCAAGTTGCATATGGCCCTGCAGGCCAATGTAAGAATTGTAGATTGTATACAAACTCCCTGAAATTAGAAGCCATTGGAAAGGAAGGTTTTGTACCAAGTAGTGCCATGATCTCACTCAAATTTTAAAAGAATTAGTATAGTTTGCATCTTAAGAAAGACTGGGAGTGTGCAGAAGAGGTTAAGTGTAGTAATGGTGAAAACATCTTAAATGCAGTTTCTTCAGGAAATAAATGGGAAAGAGGAATTGAAGGCAAACAATGGGTAATGAGTTCAAGAATTATTGTCATAAAGAGAAGAAGTGACAGTACCAGGGGAAGTGAAGCAAAGTGAGTTTAATTCTCAAAGAAAAAAATTAGGGCATTGCTAAATAAATCAGAAATAAATTAGAATGAAAAACTAATGGTTTGAAAGAAAGAAGAGTGTCCTGGTGTGATGCACTTGAATATGTAAAAGGGAAATGGAATCTGTGTGGCCGATAGACTGTGGACAGTTACCCAAGAGACAGGAGAGAATGCAGAGAGAGATGCAGATGTTCTGGTGGGAACAGTGGAGTTTTTCTTGTAAATGCTTATATTTTCTCAATTAAATAGACAGCCATTAGCTGAGAGTAAAGACAGAAGTTTTGTGTGATACAAGTGAAGAGAAAGTAAAAAAGAGTATTTCAGGAAAGTAGGCAGATACACTAAGGAAAGCTAGTATGGTTGCCAAACAGTACTAACACCATAAATTTAAAATTAAACTTGGTGTATTTTTCCCATTAAATGCAGCTTTTCAGATGTGGGCAATGAGGGGCTGGAGAGCTGGCTGTTACCAATAATCACTTTCTGCCAAGTGGTTGTGTTATGAGTTGAATTTTGCCCACACCCCCCAAAATGTTGAGTGTTTGTTCAACATTTGTTGAAGATATGTTGAATTCCTAATCCAACCACCTGGGAATGTGATGTCATTTGGAAACAAGGTCATTTGGACATAAGGGCATTATTTGGCAGTAAGGGAAGTAGCTGAGATCACACTGGAGTAGGGTGACCCTAATCCAATATGACTGCCATCCTTATAAGAAGAGGGACACACAAGAGTGAAGATCCACATGTGAAGTTGGAGGCAGAACCCAAGGAATTCTTGGAGCAACCAGGAGCCAGGAGAGAGCATGGAGTAGACTCTTCCTGGGAGCTTCAGGGATGGCAGGGCCCTGCCAACACTCATTTTAGACTTCTAGCTTCCAGGACTGTGAGAAATAGAAACTTCAGTTGTCTTAGGCCCCACAATGTGTGGACTTCATTCTGGCAGGTCTAGGAAACTAATACAGGGTATAAGAAGTAGGAAGAAACAAGGTGTGGTATGTAAGGGAGTGATTATTACTGATGGTTAAACTGCAGCCACACAAAAAAGGAAGGAAAGACATGACATTAGGGCGAGTGTCACTGGAAAATTTCCAGGTTAAATAGATTGTACTGTAGGGTCAAAAAATTGTAATTAGTAGACATTAGTGAAGAGCTGGAAGTATAAGAAGTGATTCCAGAGATTGACCACTTGAAAATAAAGATTACAGTGGAGTTGCCTCACTGGTAAAGACACGTTTGAGAGCAGGACCTGGAGAATGAGGCTGATGTAGTGTGGAGGAAAAACACAATGGCCCGTGGCTTAGGAATGTGTATTTTGAAATACCAAGAAAATGGATTATTGGAGAAAATGAATGGATAAAAATACAAAATGTTCAAGAGCTTAGAGATCAGTAGAGGACCATAACCAGGAGAAGTATGGGGTAAGATTAGCAGAAATAAGTACAGGATACCCAGTTAAATTTGAATTTCAGAAAAATATCACATATTTTTAGTATAAGTATGTCCTGTGAGTATTTAAGAAATACCACACTAAAAATACATGCCACTTATCTGAAAATCAAGTGTAACTCATTGTCCTGTTTTGTGTGTGTTTGTTTGTTGTTAAATGTGGCAACCCTATTTTAGGGATAAAGCCTGATGATATAAGATTCAAATTATTTTATGGGGAACAGAAGATGAATTGTTGGTCCATGTCAATTAGAAGCAAAGAGAACCCCAACCCTGTTCCAGAGACTCCAGTTTTCCTAGGCCACCCAATGTGTGTGTCAGAGAGAGAACTTCCATTCACTGAAAGGTATTTCGGAATCAGATCCAAGGGGAGAATCAGGTTTCAATTAGAACTTGAAGTCGAAGAAAAACTTCAGAGAAAAGACTGAGGGTACAAGGTGTTTTGTTTCTCACTGAGTGATCCAGAGGGTGAAGTTAAGGGTTTAAGGAGACTGGGAAGGTCAAGAGATGGGATCAGACAGGAATGACACAGCAGCCTGGGAATCCAGGTTTTCTTCTAGATATTGACATGAACAAGGATAGTAGGAATAAGGAGATAGGTTTTGATGATCTCAAGGCAGTTTGACTGTTTTAAGGTTTAGAATGTTAAGGGCTGGGGAAAATGGTTGGGGGGGTCTCACTGGGAATACCCAGTATTGAGTCCTTTTCTCATTTTTGCAAAAGAAAATATGGAAATCCAAGGAGATGCTTCATCTTGGTGTCTTCAGAAGGAACCTAGCAGAGGAGTGGTTTTATGCATTATTCTTTCAGTGCGTACTAAGGCAATATTGCCCTCTTTACTAAATTTTGTCAAAATTTTCATCTCTCATGATTATTTCTCTTAGAGAAATATGATATATTTTATAGTTTCAATATCCAAATCCTTTGGAATTTTTGTATATTATTTTCTCCTTCAAAAACAAGAATATGGCATTTTGGTTTAGTCAACTCTTCAGTCCTGCCCATTTGAAAACTTTTGGCAGTATCCCCTGAAAGCTCCTACAATGACTTGTAACCCATTGAATAGCTTGTAATATCTTTCCTGCAACCCAACAAAATTGTTACTGAAATACAACTTGCACTGGGAATGGGCAATGACAACAATAAACACCCAATGATATGAAGATCTGGGCTTGGTTACATCACATGATTAGATTTAGAGGCAGAGTAGATCCCATTAGCATTAGAAAATGTGACACAAGTGTAGCAAATTGTTTAATTAATTTTTTATCTACCATCACTTGAATTGAAGAGGCCAGGATGAGTAATTACTCCAATAGACTATTATGGAAAGAATGAGGAATATAAAGACTGGTCTATGATCTGGGTACTTCTGGAGAGCAGAAACAGAGAACATGCTAAAGTTGTAGTCCAGAAGTCTTGGGAAATTGCACGACCTCCCTGAAATGACCTCTTTAGCATCTTAGGGCACTAGTCAAAGTAGGGGAGAAATACAATTCCTGTATCTGTTTAATGGTGGGTTCAGTGGGCCCATAAACACCTCTTGGGAATTTCCCCAGTTCCTGAAAGCATGGTAAATAGATACATAAAGCCACTGGCAGCATCATCACATTGATTCTCCTAACCAATGATGGCAGGATGACCCACACAGAATGTACACAAACAGGTAAAATATTAGCAGTACAGTTACTTCCTTAGGGAACTCAGGAAACCATTTGTTTGAATATCTAGAAAATGTAGAGGTGATTATTTTGATATCTCCACTTAATCACCTATTTTGCTGTGTCAAGGGTGGCTGGGTCTTGCACATTTTCACAGATTTAATTATAAAACAACTTAATTTGTGTTTGCTGTTGCAGGTGAGGTTTCTTTATTGGATTAAAGCAATACAAAGGCAGACATCTAATACACCTTTGCTTTCATATGGAGGGACATAGCATACATAGCCTTACTGGTACATAACAAAGCTTCATCAATTTCTGTCTCTCTGGAAAAATCTGTTCTGCAGGAATTATCAGTCATTTCATTTGCCCACAGGACATAATAATGGTCCAACACACTGAGCACATAAGGCTGATGGATCCTGGTAATCAGGAAGGGGCAGATAACCTAGATGACTTTAGGCAGACCAAAGGAAAATGATGGAGCCTACAGCCAACTGAAATTAGTTGGGGTTCAATAATCCGAATTACATCAGGATAACCCCTTCCAACTCAATTTGCATCGTCTATCCCTATGAGTCCCATAGAATTTAAGAAAATGATGCACCAGTTGGAGTTGGGCCGAGAGCAAGAGAGATCCCTTCACCCCAGAATAGAAGATTAGTAAAAAGACAAACTCTGGCTCCATAAAAAGATTAATAAAATAAATGAAGTTAAGTAAAACTAATCAGTAAAACAGTATGTGGGAGACATAGACACATGCACATACACATGTACATGATGTTCAGGATGAACAACTGAGCATCACTGCAGATGCTGTGCACATTAATTAAATAAGAGGATACAGTGAACAATTTAAGGTTAGAACTTCAAAATTTTTTACATCTTTTTTTAATTTTTTTACTTTTTTAACTCTATAGAAAAATTAAAACAAACCAACAATAAAAAATACATTTCAAACAAAACAAAGGATTAAGAAAAACAAATAACTTAAAATAACTATTTTTTCCAATATGTTCCTGCCATACCCCAAGAAAATTAATAAACCATATCCAAACCAAGGAATAAGAAAAACAAATAACCTAAAATAACTACATTGCTTCCAACATCAAATTTTGAAATTTTAACAGAAAATGACAAATTTGATGAGAAATGTAACTTATGAAGCTACAAGATGAAAATATGAATACTTTGTAGCTATGAAATACTCCCATCCTAGATGCCCTCACCAGAAAATTTTACCAAAGATTAAAAGAAGTAAGATCAATCATACACAACTCTTCGAGAGAATAGAAAAATTCTGAGATGAGCCACTGAGGAGCACCAGCGTTTCATCGATACCCAAGAAAATGTGGTGTTAGAAAGTGGTGGGGATGTGGCCAGAGATAGAAAATCAGTAGAGTGTAGTGCCAAATAATCTGATGACAGTTTCAGAAGGGAGTTATTAAGCAGCACTTACCAGTGCTAGAGATAGGGCAATTAAGATTAAGGTAGAAAATTCTCCCTCAGAGTTTGAAGTCATTAGTTACCCTTGGGCAGGGGCATTTAGGCATTTGAGTTTTTTGACCATGACTCACAGTTAGAAACATATTTTACACCATGGTTTTGTACACACACATATACACCCAATTGAAATAACTGTTTCACATAACAGGTTTATCTATAGGAAGGATTATAATGCTTTTTACAAATGTTATTCTATTTACCATCATGATGATATTTGATGAAATAAATTTATTTCATAGCCCACGGAATACACTCAGTGAAGTGGTAGCACCAGAAGCAAGTTACAGAGAAGTGAGATGTGGTTGGGAAATGCAAAAATTCAAATAAGGAGCCTTTACAATTTGTTAAAGAAGCTTGTTTGTAAAGTGGGAAGACAGTTGAAGTGACAGCAAGGAAAAAGAAAGCTTCCTTTAGATGTATCTATCTCTAGGAATTGACAACTTTTATTCATAATTGTACATTTTGACTACTTATATGATTATTACACCTAGACACTATGTCAAATGGAGCAAAAAAAAAAAAAAATCTACTAGCTAATATTTGAAATGGCCCTGTTTTGAAATACCAATATATAAATTAAAACCAGTAGTATTTTGGTTAATCACTTCCCATAGAAATATATGTTGCTTGGGATAAATCATATCAGAAATTACCATAACACAAAGCTTATTATTATCAGTTTTATGAGACAAAGGAAGGACTAAGATTTCTATAGTAAGTATTCTAAATGGCAATTCGTCCAGTCTTCTTCAAAAAAATATCAAGAGAAATTCAGCTAATTCGTATATTTAAATTTACAACTTCCCCAGCACGAAAAGTATTAGGAAGTGATGACTTACTTTCCTTATCTTGACCTTGATTTTGTCTTTCAAATGTGGTCGTTTCCTGCCTGCAAAGAAAAGAGATAACATGAGACAAGAACTGAAGGGGGTTCTCCAAAATGAACATGCACGTCCGAGAAGTGTTTCATTGCCCGGCGCTGAAGGTCATTTTACATCAGTAAAATCAAAAGCCCTTTCTGACAAACCAGCAAAACCTAGGACAGGAACGAAAAGTGGAGCGCAGTACCCAGTACTTCATGAAAGTAAGGAATTAGTAGATCAGCAGGCCACGTGTGGAAAGTGTGTGTGCAGCAGAGTGAAATGTGAGCAATTCAAGGGAGAAGACGGAAAGTCAATGTTCTCGGCTGAAGTCAGGGGGAGCTTGGTGCCAGCTTGTCTGGTTAGGGTCAGGCCGCAGGTACCGCCCGGCCCCGGCCCCGGCCCCCGACCCCGGCCCCAGCGGTGCAGCTCCCGGCTCCCCTGTGCCTCTGCGCTGCGCCCTTCCGCCTGCCCCGCTCCGCGCCTTGGGCCTCCCCCCGAGCCGCCGCTTCAGTCGCGGATCCCACCGCCCACCCGGTTGCGAGCGTCGCCTTCCAGGCCCGGGGCCAAGTTTTCAGATCGTAAAGCCAGAAGTGGAGGCGCCCGCTCCTCAGCGCACACAGCACCTCGTCCTCCGTGTTCCTCCCGGACGGAGAAGAGCGCGCCCATCTTTACCGTCCATCAGTGTGTGATAATATGTGAGCGGCTCCTCAAAAACAACGGGGACAAAATTCGAGAGGCGTATCAGCAAAAGCTCAATACCAAACTAGCCGATCAACATGAATCTGCTGTGAAATCCGCACCTGATCAGATTATGCTACACAAGCTACATGTCCAGGAGGTTTCTGGTCTATCTAAGTACCAGGTTTGACCTCAAGAGATGGCTGCTGTATACTTTTTGCAACTGGTCTCATATCACATTTCAGCTCCAACTTTGCATCCTGAGAGCGCTTAATTGTTTCTGCAGGTCCACTTTATACAACTTGAAAGACCTTGAAGCTTTCTGGTTGCCACAGGCATATCTTTCTTTCCTGCTTATCCAATAAACAGCTGTGCCTTACTGTGATAGATTTTCCAAACAAAAAACCTGGAGCAGACCATTGTTGTGATAAATCAGATGGCTTAAGAAATTTCTGGAATGCTTGCATTCAAAGATTCCTTATTAATGAATGTCTTTGACTTGAATCTAACTGAAAACTGAAACCTTATTCTTTGCACATTTTCATTATGTAGTATTCACAAGCTTAATTGGAAAGAAAAAATGAAGCTAAAAAGACACGGTCTCAGGAATGTTAACTAAGAATTTATGATGTTGGGCACTGATGAGTGTAAACCAGTCATTAGGGAAACAGACATGATCTCTACAGGGATGGAAGAAGGATGAGGGACCATGGGAAGGAAGGGCTATAAACATATCACCATTTATTTCTCTGTCCCCCAAACTCCTAAGCCTAAGGGGACATGTGGAGGTGAGAAACGATGCAACTGATGACCTACCCACTTCTGACAGGGGTCAATAAATCCTGAGTGGAGACACACATGAGGCAGAGAGAAGATAATATTTGGTGAAGAGGGACCATGAAACAACTTACCATAATTGAAACATGGATCTTAGCTTACTTCTCTTCTGCACCCTCCCCCAAAAGCCAACCCTACCCCAACCCCAACCACAATTGAAACCGTAACCCTAAAGCTGAACCTAACCCTAACCCTAACCCAAACACTTACTATAACCCTAATCCTAACCCTAACCCAAACATAACACAAACCCTAAACCTAACAGTTAACCTAACCCCACCCCCACCCCCAAAGACTTTCCCAACCCCAAACCCAATACCAACCACAATAACAAACCTAACCCTAACCCTAACCTAACCCTAACCCTTACATAAACCAAATCCCAACCCCAACCCCAAAACTAACCCTAACCCTAACTCTAAATCCAAACCTAAACCCAACCCCAAACATAACCCTAACAATAATCCTAAACCTAACCCTAAACCTAACCCTACCTTAACCCTATCCCAAACCCTAACCCTATCCCAACCCCAACACCAAAGCCAACCCCAAACCTAAACCTAAGCCTAACCCTACCCCAACACCAACCCTAACCATAACCCTAAAATTAACCCTAAAACTAAGCCTAACCCTAACCCAAAACCTAAAACCAACCCCAAACCCAAACACAACCCCATTTCCAAACCCAACCCTAACACTAACCCTAACCCTTACTCAAACCCTAACCCTAACCCTAACCACAACCCTAACCCTAACACCAACACAAACCCAACCTCAACCCCAACCCTAAACCTAACCCTAACCCTAACCTAAACCCAAACCCAACCCCAGCCCCAACACTAAACCTATCACCAAGCCTAACCCTAACCCTAACCCTAAACCAAAGCGCTCTCTCTCACAGATACATACACACACACCATTTGATTATGCAAATGACCTGCTTTGATTCCAAATACTAAGCACAATGTTGCAAAAATGGAACTGAATAACAAAAATATATTGAAGGCAAATAATCAATAATTATCAGAAGAGACATTACTTCAAATAATATAAAAAAGCTACCTAATATTTAAATACATTCTATATGTAATTATAGAGAAAACACAGTAAAAACACACCTCAGAGAGATAAAGAAATAAAATAATTTATTCACAATGATAATTTAAATGATTCAAAGAAGAACTAAAATAGTAAACTGAGAAGGAAAGTGAGTTGTCATAAATCAGGAAAATATTTGAAGGAAATAATGAAATCTTTTAGGGAAACTGAACAACATTAGAAGCAGCAATAAATAAATCCAAATACTTCTAAAAACAGAGCAGTGGTATGTAAAGTATGCTTATAATGAAAATTAAATAGTAGAAAACTAGAAGATAGAATGACTGGATAAAGGATGATAATTGTGAAAAAAAAAAAAAAGACAATACACACAATTGGTATACCTGAAGGTAAGAACTGAGCAAATGAAACAAATGTATTCTAAGATCTAATCACAGAAAACTCCTGAAAAAAATAAATAACTTGACTCTGAAAAGTTGATTACACACAGAAAAAAGAAACTCATATGAAACACTGGTTATATCCTGGTTTCTCAACTTCAAGGATAAAAAATGAATTCATGGGGAAAGTATCTAAAACCAAGTTGCCCTAGTTGTCCAAGGCTACTATGAAAAAGACCACAGAATGGGTTGGCTTAAAGAACAGGAATTTATTGTCTCACATTTTGGAGGTCAGAAGTCCAGTGTTTTCCTTGAACTCTGCACCCTTCAGGGGGTGGCTCAATCATGTCACCTTCCATGCCCTCCTCTGGTCTCTACTCCCCTGCTCAGCAATCTCTTTAAAGGACCCCCATCATAATGGAGTAAGGCCACCCCACTCAGCGTGGCCTCACCTTGACACACAACACTCAAAGCCCAGACATCGCTTCATGGAGCTGTGATTCAGTCCCCGACATGAGTCATCACATATGGGGAATTAAAGGAGCCAAGACTCGACATCAGGAGACAGGAGCAAAATCCACAGAATTGTTAGGGGAAATGTATGAGACCAGGACTGTATTATTAGCCAAGGAAAGAAAAATGCATTGTCAAATATATTACTTCTCAGAGGATATAAGACTTATGAGTCTTTTAGGGAAAAACAAAACTCTACAATAATATCATTTGAACCTTGTAAAATACAAAATCATGTTATAAGCAGGTGTTGAAAGAGGAGCTCCAACTGTCATAAATTGTTACACCCAAAAACATTTATAACCAATATGAAGCAAAGAAAAAGAAAGCATGAAAGTTAACTCTAACACAACAGTAGTAAATTAATTTCTCTCAGTCAATAACAAAAAGCAGAATAATTAAGACAATATCTGAAATATATAATTAATAAAGTTTAATAAATTTCAAATGTATGATCCTTGAACAAAAGAATGCATAATATTTTCAGAAACCCATGGGGCATAATAACTAATATAATACTAGCTAATATATATCAAGTACTAGTGGAAGCCAAGCATTATGCTAAAGAATATGCATTGATAATTTTCTATTTTATTTTCACAATCAGAATCTAAAATAGTTGTATTTTAAACTGAATTTACAAACAAGGAAACCAAAACTTAAAGAAGGTGAGTAGCCTGTCCCAAAGTTGGTATAAAATACATGACAAAGAACACTTTAATAAAATCCGCAACATAGAATACACAGATACTGGTAATAATGCAATAAAAATATAACTTAATATTAAAAATGTAACACAAGTTTTGAAATGAAGAACTACTCAGATCTAAAGATAAATGAAAAAGCAAGGTAGCAAAATATCTGTACTTTTTGGACAATAGTATTTCCTTTGACAGCACATAGGATACTGCTGAAATATTATTTAGAGAGAAAATTTTATTCTTATTTGCTCCCACTACTAAATAAGAAAAATTGGAAATGAATGAATGAAGTCTTGAAGTCAAATCAGGTAGAAAAGGAAAAATTTTTTTTCAGGTGAAGGAAAACAGAAACAAAAAATCAGTAGATAAAAACACACAATACTTTGACATTCTTGAAAAAAGCAAACTATAGAAATCAGAGCAGTGTTTGCCAAGGGTTGGTGATTACAGGACTGTATATGTATATGTATATGTTTTGCTAAATGTATCAAACTGTTTACCCTAAAAGGATGAATATTACTGTATTATATTACTATAAACACAAATTTTAAAAAGTTAAATGACTTGAAAGAGCTGATACTGCCCTCTATGTAAATATGTTTTAGGCATGATTTAAATGAAGAATATGATATTCTGGTAAAAAAATTTGTTTCAAGAAGATATAAAAATCTTGACTTTATTCAAAAAGCATCATCCTGTGAAAGAACCCAAGAAGATAACTGAATTCAGTTCTGGCCCATGAAAGAATTATATGCAATTATAATCAATTGGTCAACTGCAATTTCCTGTGATAGTCAAACCAGTCCAGACTTCTCCAAGCAGACTGGTTACATTTCCATGGGGTGCACTCATAAAATTTCCTTGGATGGGGACACCCTGAGACATCTAATTTATTTTCATTTAAATAGAAGTCCTTGTCTGCAAATAGTTTGGAATAAAGTTTGATTTGCCTGCCTTTGAAAATGTTAACTTAGATTCTGATATCCAGGAAAGAATCAGAGAATAATACTTGGTCCAGAACTCATTACAGAAATGATTCCACAAAATCCTAGTTTAAATGACTTGATATGATACTGTACACAATGATTAGTGGCAAACTGAGAGAATAGGTTTAATTCAGTTTAATTCAACAGATCTTTCCTCTTTCCTCTCAAGCAACAATTTTTAAAGTGGTGTAGCAAAGAGTCACCATATTCAACCTGGCTACTAAGGATACACTGTCCCTGAGGATTCATACGTCGGACCAACCTATTTCTTTGTGCAGAGAAAGTGTAGGTGAAACACTCAGGAAATGGCTGAAGCTCTGCTCCTAAATACTGCACTCTCTCCTGCCATGTAGGAGAAGAGGCCATCTCAGAGAAAGAAACCCAGATCTTGAGATGAAAATATCAGAAAAGAGATTGAACACAACGATATGAAAGCCATGATTGCAAAATAGGGGAGGGTGCTTCTGTTAATCTAAGCCTGGGCAGGATGTCAGTGTTCAAATATCTGTTGATTTTTCCATCTCTTTTTTTTTTTCTTTTTCCATTGAGTAGCTTGCAAGTGTTGAGCAACAGATAAGTGATAGAAATCAAACAGCCCTGGTTAACACCTCAAAGAGAATGTAAGTGAAAAAGCTAAACTAACAAGTGTACTTACAAGTTGAGGTTAAGGTCATGGCAAATAAAATAGGGTGCAGTGCAAGAAAACCATGGAGTTTGGAAAATGATGTTCTTACATAGTGTAGTCAGGAGGGCCTCTCCAGGGAGAACGTGAGGGCCAGCTTTGATATGAGGAGATGCTGCCAAGCAGTCTAAGCATAGCAAATAAACACATCGTGTGCGAAGATGTTAAGAGAGAGCATAACTCAAGGCACTGCAGTGAGAATGAGCTCTGCAGCTTGAGCTCTAAATAAGACAAAGGTGCCTGGAAAATAACTGGTGAGAGGTGAGCAGGAGTCAAACCTTATAAGATCATAGGGCTTGTTGGAGAAGTTTTAATTTTATCCTGGGCATGATGATGGATCCACTGAAGGGTCTTCCACAAACAAATGACATGATTAGAATTATGTTTTCAAGATTATTCTGGCTGGTATATGAGGAATAGTTTAGAAGGGTGACCATTGCAAATAACCAACCAAAGACAAAATCTACTCTTCTACCTACATTTTTGTGTGCTTGCTTTATATAAACATTAAACACACACACACACACACACACACACACACACACACACACGTGCACTAATATATTGCTTCTCATTTAGAGTCATAATCTAACTGACAGCCAAGTCTTAGAATTAATCTCCAAGGACTTGTTTTCAATTTTGGCTCTAAGAGGCCAAGATATTTGTTCTATTGGGAAAGAGATTGTGGAAGAAAATCTCAGAGAAAAACATTCTGTTTTGCTGTTTTCTTACCGTCTCCTTATCACTTCTGGAGTTACCTTCTTGTGCATCTTTTGATTCTCTCCCAGGCAACTAAATGGAAACACAGGGGTAAAAAAAGTCATCATTACCTCCTCCAAATGTTTTCACCCTCTTTTCTAGCTTCACTAAAATCATTAAAAATGAGCCTGTGTTCTCTTTATGCCTTCAAAACTGACAGACAGCCACAGATACAGAGTACATTTCAGCTACCAAAGGAGAGATATTGTGTGGTATCACTAATGTGAACTCAGTGAAAAAACATAAAGTAAGTGCCTTATATTATAGAATATAGGGGACCTAGAGAGAGACAGCAGCTAGTGAAGTTGGAATGATAATCCAATAAGGACAGATGAGATATTGAGGGTTATCTTAATGATATGGGAATGCTCAGGTGTGACTATGGTTCGTAAATTTTCTTTTGGTATGGTGGGAGCACATTGGAAGGAATGATGTTATTTCAGGAAATTCATTTTTACCATTGCTTTGGTTTGTTTTCTTTGAAAAGGTTTTTTTTATTTGATAAATAAAATAATTGTAAAAGAAAAAAGAAATAAACAACAGGAATAGACCTCAGAGGCCAGGCTTGAAATTGAAAATAATTCCTACAATCTGACTTTTTGAATCTCTCAATCTTATATTTCATAGTCAGGAAAGCTCTTGATTTGAGATCACTTGTGATCAAGCATGCAAATTTCTAAAGTGTCCAAAAGAAGTGGAAAGGGCCAAGATGGTATGAAGACCAGAGGACAGGAGGATGTGAGCTTCTCTAGAAACCTGAGGCAGATTCAGCAGCTTGTTATTCCTGTGGGATTTGAGGGCTGTTGATCTTGGCTCTCTGCTGAGGACCAATCTTTTCTGAACCCTGCCGTGTGTGGTCATCCATGTGCAGATAAGGTGGTGTGACCGTCACCTAAATCCATAATATGTCTTTTGGATATTACTTTTGGTGTTTTCTGTCAATTATCATCATTCTTATGACTATCAAACAAGCACTAAAAGATGAATTTGAGGACAGAGAAATTAGGTGTCTTGCCTACTCAGTGGGGGAAAATATTTGGAATCCACATATGTGATCAAGGTTCAGTATCCAGGAAATGTAAAGAAATCCTACAACTCAAATGATAAGAAGACAAACAGCCCAGTCTAAAAATGAGCAAAAGATTTGAGTAGACATTTTTCCAAAGAGGAAATATGAATGGCTAAAAAGCACATAAAAAGATGCTCAACATCACTATTAGGGAAATTCAAATCAAAACCACAATGAGATATCATTTCACACCTACTAGAATGGCCATTATCAAAAAAAGCCAGAAAATTACAAGTGCTGGAAGGGATGTGGAGAAAGATGTGCACTTATTCACTGTTGGTGGGAATACAGAATGGTGCAACCACTCTGGAAGGCAGTGTGGAGGTTCCTCAGGAAGCTAAGTATAGAATTGCCATATTATCCAGCAATACCATTACTAGGTACATATTCAGAGGAACTGAAAGCTGGTACATGAATGACATTTGTACACCAATGTTTATAGCAGCATTATTAATGATTGCCAATAGATGGAAACAGTCCAAATGTGCATCAATGGATGAGTGGATAAACTATGTTATATACATTCAATGAAGTATTATGCAGCTGTAAGAAGGAATGAAGTCCCAATGCATGCAACAACGTGGATGAAACTTGAAGACATTATGTTGAGTGAAATCAGTCAGACACAAAAGGACAAATATTATATGGTCTCACTAATATGAGCTAATTATAGCAAGCAAACTCTAGGGAGTTAAAATTTAGAGTATAGGTTACCAGGAGATACAGGATAGAGAATGAACAGATGATGCTTTGTAAAGATGTTTAATAAGGTGGATTATAAATGTTTGGAAATAGAAGGCACAATTCTATGTGATGGTAGCAAAATACTGTAAATGTAACTAACAATGCTGAGTGTGAGTATGGTTGAAAGAAGGAGGCTAGGGTCGTGTGTGTCACTCGAAGGAAAGCTAGAGGATAAAACATGGGAGTGTATAATGTAGCAAAACTATAGTGGATGTGACTGTGGTTAACTGTATAAATATAAGGAAGTTCTTACCTAACTAGAACAAATGTACATACATCACTATCACAAGTTGTTAATAATAGGATGGTATATTGGAAAAAAGTGCAATTAAGCAAACCAAGGACTATAGTTAGTAGTGATGTAATATTCTTTTATCAATTGTAATGAAGGCACTATAACAAAATTAAGTATCACTAATAAAAGGGTGTAAGGGGTATGAGATTCTTTTTTTCAGAAAAATGAGAATGTTGATTGTGGTGGTGAGAGCATAACTATGTGATTATACCAAAAGTCATTGACTGTACACTTCGGGTGGATTGTATGGTATGTGAATAAAACTGTTTTAAAGAAAAATTTCTACCACACTGCTTTTTTAAACATAGTATTTCTTCAAATGGTCTTTTTCCTGTAACATCACAGCTCCAAAACTGGTCTATCCCTCTGCTTCTTTGTATGGTTGCACGTTAAAAATTTCAGATTATGAGTCACACTCCTGCTTACTGGCAATTCTCAGGAAACATATTTCCTTTGCATTATTGTTAAAAAGTTCAAGAAACTTTGTTAGATATTGATGCAGAAGGCACTAAGAAAAGACTAGAATTTGTTAGCATCAAAGAAAATCAGATTTGCAGAGGAAGTGGCTCTTTTCTTTCATGGGCCAATTTCTGATGTTGCAAAGTCTGGATAATATTCACATCTGAATGTAATGATTATTTAATAGTGCATATCATGAATCAGGCAAAATCAAATATCTGTGTCTCCTGCTTTCTCTTCCTTTCCTGTTTGCCAGAGGTCCAATTTTCTCATGATTCTATCTACCTGAACAGGTCAGTGAATAAAAAATGGGATAAAGTAATTTTCCCAGAGGTTATTAATGAGTCTCTGATTCACACTTCCAAAGCATGTTTACATTTTAAATCAAATAAAGGAGAGGAAAGTACTTACTATTAACGGGGGTCTAATTAGGATTCTAGATTCTTAATATTACTGAATATAACCAGAAACTTAATTCCACCCTATATAAAGTAAATGTTCTTTAAATGAAGAGGAATTCAGATAATTCTTGGCATAGATGATATATACAAAGATTTTTGACTGAATCAATTAATCAAGTGGCACTCCATTATTAAAAATAGATACTAAAATAAGCATGAAATGCATCTTGGCCAAGATTTTGAAAATATGGGTGATTTTTCCCTGCATTTTCTTTTTTTCTTTTTTTCAAGTTTCTAAATGTTTGACAGTGTATATACATAAACTTAATACTTCATAACTCCATAAAGGAAGCCTAAATAAATTCCAAAATATCAACATTTTACATATTATTCCTCCAACTATAATTTTGTTATTAAAATTATAAATCAATAACTAAAAGGTAACTGAAAGTACAAATATGTCTATAAATTAATATATCAAGTAGCCTTTGCACATTAAAGAAGAATCATAATGGAATTTTGTGAAAATAATATAATCAAATAATACTGAAAACTATATATATAACAATATTGGAAGAATGTAGATAAAGTGAAACGTGAAGGAAAATGCATTGCTTAAATACATTCATAAGAAAACACAAATGATGGAAAACAATGAACATTAGTATCTCTTAAGAAGCTGGAAAAAGAAAAAGGAAATAGAAAAGTTATGGGAAGAAATAATAATAGATAACCAAATATTAGAAAACAATAATATCAATAAAATGAGCTTATGTCTAGCATGACTAAGAAAAGAAAGGGAACTGAAAAAAAGCCAAGAGAGTGGAAAATTCAGAGCAAATATGGAAATAGATTATTATTAACAATTATATATCATAAATGATACCTTAAAATGGATAATACATGGAAAAGTAAAGTGCAAGAGACTGGCACTCCCCATAACTCAAAAAATTTTTACCAAACTTCACGTGACAAACACACTCTCTCTTATACAAGATGTTCCTGATTGTAGTAAAATGGAAAATGATGCACAACCCAATTAATGAAATTAGAAGTGTCTTTATTCCAAAATAAATAAATAGAAGAAAAAAGTCACAGACTCATTTCAATGATGAAAATAAATGCAATGATCTTCAATGAACTATGAATTAACTAAATTGAAAAGTTCAGTAAAAATAATACACATCACAATCAAGTGGGTTTTGTTCCAGAAAACAAGAACAGGTCATTAGCATAAAATCTATTAACATGATTCACCATCTTGGAAGTCTAGGAGAAAAAATACAAAGCTATGTCAATAGCTTCAAAAATGCATTAAATATTTAGAACCCAATAATAAATAAATATAAAACTTGCTATAAAGAGGAACTTCATTAGTTTTGTAAAGGCAATATACCAAAAACATACAACAAAATCAATTAATGGAAACAATTTAGATCAGGTACAGTATAAGGAGGTCCAAGGACACTGATATTGTTTAGCAAACAGTGGAAGTCCTGTCTAATGCTACAAGACAAGGAAAAAGCATAAGATTTGTAAGGAATGGAAGAGGAGAGAAAAAAATCTTTAATTTTATAGATGATATCAACTATGTAGAAAACCTAGCCAAATTGAAAAGCCATTAAAAGAAATGAGAAAGTGAGCAAGGGTGGTAGATACAAAATCATCTTGCAACAACCAGTAGCATTCCAACAACTGCCTAAAAAAGAAATACTTCATGGCTTTCACAGTTAGTGTAAATGATACCTAGAAATCAACCTAAGAATGCACAAGACCTTCACAGAAACAAAAATTAAAACTCAATTGTAAAATATTTTAAAAGATTAGAATAAATGCATGTATGAACAATTATTTTGGATGGAATAGTGTAACCAAGTAAAGATGGCAATTTGCCCTTTAATTAATCTATATATTCAGTGTTTTCTCAATCAAAATTCAAGCTGGCATTTTTGAGAAATTCAACAAACTCAATTTAAATGCATGTGGGAGGATAAATCCCTCACACAGCTAAATCAATTTGGAAATAAAGAATAAAGAGCAGAGTGCTGGACACTGTAAAGCAACTCTGTGGATTTCCATTCCACCCTCCTTCTAGTTGGAGAAGCTGGGAAGCTATCAACGATCTTCCCCAGACTCATTTGCAGCCAAGACTCAGGGTGCAGATCAGGTGAGGCCAAAAATGCCAAAAGCCTTTTTTTTGGCTCTTCCACTGGTGAGCAGAGTCAAAGTACAGGATGTGTTCCAGGAGCAATGTACTCATTTCATTCTCCAGACCTGTAGACAGACTAGTTGTGCATTCTTGAATCTGTACTCACTCCAGAAGCTTCTTGGGCAATGGTAGTTTGTCGGGTCAATTCTGTAATTTACAGTATCATTGCAAAAGGCCCAGCTTTGAACCCAGAGCTTCAGCCACTGCAGTGGCTGAAGTACCCAATTCTCAGGAACTAAATCCCTTTATACTGAAAAAATCTACAGTGGTGTTTATTTTCTGCTCTAACAGATGCCTGATAGAGGAGAACATCATATCAGATACTAACTCATCCTATGAAGCCAGGATAGTAAGTGCAGTATATTACTAGTGGAGAGCACAACAAACAGACCAATAAAAATGTGGTATAAGGATAAAGATCAATATATATGTTGACACTTGAAATGTAGTGAAGTAGGACCCACAAATCAATGGGAAGAGGACAGTCTTTATTGATGAAGTTGCACCATGGGGCTTACTATTTGGAGAAAAACAAAGCAACCTCTATCTTTTACTAAAGATCCAGAAACTCTAAGGCTAATATATGAAATGCTTATATATTGGTACTTATGAGAGGGGAAGAATAATTGGGAATTGGGGAAGAAGAAGGAAAATAAAATTAATGAGAATGGTCTTGCACAGGTCAAGATTGATGATACATTAACAGCTGAGGAGTATTACTAACACAACAATCTGAAATTTAGAAAAAGGAAACAGAATCTCACAATTGGGACTCAAGCCCAGGTCACTACATGCATGAGGTGGTGCACTCTATACTTCTTCTCACTCCCTTAGTGGTGATTTCCCCGGCACTTTCTCCAGTTTTAAACACCCATGCATTATTAGAAATTGGATGAGGGGGGCAGTGAGAAATATTTTTCAATGGTCACTAAAACTAGTTAGTTTTGGAAATTCCTCACCTATTCTTTCCTTCTGTTTTTCTAAGGCAGCAGAAAGCCATCACTTGAAAGCCATCAAATCCCACCTCTGCTTAATTATCGGTGAAAGAGAATAAAGGGGAGAAGGCTATGAGGTCAGCTCCATTCAGAAAGTTTATCAGTCTCAGCCTCTGGGACTTTGCCTCAGCTACTCCAGTGCCTGAGGGACCAGAGCACAGTCTTAAAAGTACTGGCATCCGAATGTGGTTAAAAGGGGAAATGTTAGGTTGTCTATATTGTAATACAATGAAAATGCTATACAGCTGAACCCTAAGTTAAATCATGGCCTATGGTTAATAGTACAATTATATAAATGTGCTTTTATACATTGTAGCAAATGTCCCACACCAGTGCAAGGTATTAATAATAGGGTGGAGTGCAGCTGTGAGTGACGTTTTGAAGAGGAGCAAGCTTGCTAGAGAGGAATGCCCCGGGAGAAAGCCATTTTGAAACCAGAACTTTGGAGCAGACGCCAGCCACGTGCCTTTCCAGCTAACAGAAGTTTTCCGGACGCCATTGGCCTTCCTCCAATGAAGATGGAGCCATTTGTTTTCATCTGAATTTGTAGAAGAACAACTATGAGTTTTGAGAATTCCAAACAGGGATCCATCATTTTATTATTTAAGGTCCAGGAATACAGCATAAATCATTATTTGGCTGGGCAAGAAAACTAACTCACAACCACAATTTATTAAAAACAAAATAAACTTTTTTGGGCAATATTCTGTATGTTCCAGCTTTCCATACCTCCATTTAAAAGGAGGAGGGGTATGTTTTAGTTACTCCTCCAGGAAAGTAGGTAAAAAGCCAGGAACTGCGTGGACTGGACACCACAGAGCAATCTGTCTTTGGGCATACTTCATACAACACTCATGAAAACGTGGAACTGCTGAGATCAGCGAAATCTGTAAGTTTTTGCGGCCAGGGGACCCGCGCCCCTCCCTGCCAGGCTCAGTCCCGGGGGAGGAGGGGCTGTCAGCTCTGGGAAGGAGAAGGGAGAATTGCAGTGGCTGCTCTTATCGGAAACTCATTCTACTGATTCAAACTCCAACCATAGATAGACTGAGACCAGACACCAGAGACTCTGAGAGCACCCAGCCCAGCAGAGAGGAGACAGACATAGAAAAAAAAACAACACAAAAACTCCAAAATAAAAGCAGAGGATTTTTCGAGTTCTGGTGAACACAGAAAGGGGAAGGGCGGAGATCAGGCCTTGAGGCGCAAATGCAAATCCCGAAGCAAAGCTGATCTCTCTGCCCTGAGCACCTTTCCTTAATGGCCCTGGTTGCTTTGTCTATTAGCATTTCAATAACCCATTAGATCTCTGAGGAGGGCAGTTTTTTTTTTGTTTTTTTTTGTTTTTTTGTTTTTTTTTTTTAAATCCTTTTTGCTTTTTCTAAAACAATTACTCTAAGAAGCTCAATACAGAAAGCTTCAAAGAATTGAAATTTGGGCACGTCAAGTCAAGAGCAGAACTAAGAGAGCTCTGAGACAAAAGGCAATATTCCAGTGGCTGAGAAAATTCACTAAACAACACAACTTCCCAAGAAAAGGGGGGTGTCCGCTCACAGCCACCATCCTGGTGAACAGGAAACACTCCTGCCCATCGCCAGCCCCATAGCCCAGAGCTGCCCCAGACAACCCAGTGTGACGGAAGTGCTTCAAATAACAGGCACACACCACAAAACTGGGCGTGGACATTAGCCTTCCCTGCAACCTCAGCTGAATGTCCCAGAGCTGGGAAGGGGGAGCAGTGTGAATTAACAGAGCCCCATTCAGCCATCATTTGAGCAGACTGGGAGCCTCCCAACACAGCCCAGCAGCCCAGAACTGCCCTGGGGGGACGGCACTCACCTGTGACAGAGCACAGTCATCCCTCAACAGAGGACCCGGGGTGCACAGCCTGGAAGAGGGGCCCACTTGCAAGTCTCAGGAGCCATACGCCAATACCAAAGACTTGTGGGTCAGTGGCAGAGACAAACTGTGGCAGGACTGAACTGAAGGATTAGACTATTGCAGCAGCTTTAAAACTCTAGGATCATCAGGGAGATTTGATTGTTAGGGCCACCCCCCCTCCCCGACTGCCCAGAAACACGCCCCACATACAGGGCAGGCAACACCAACTACACACGCAAGCTTGGTACACCAATTGGGCCCCACAAGACTCACTCCCCCACTCACCAAAAAGGCTAAGCAGGGGAGATCTGGCTTGTGGAGAACAGGTGGCTCGTGGACGCCACCTGCGGGTTAGTTAGAGAAAGTGTACTCCACGAAGCTGTAGATCTGATAAATTAGAGATAAGGACTTCAACTGGTCTACAAACCCTAAAAGAACCCTATCAAGTTCAGCAAATGCCACGAGGCCAAAAACAACAGAAAATTATAAAGCATATGAAAAAACCAGACGATATGGATAACCCAAGCCCAAGCACCCAAATCAAAAGACCAGAAGAGACACACCACCTAGAGCAGCTACTCAAAGAACTAAAGATGAACAATGAGACCCTAGTACGGGATATGAAGGAAATCAAGAAGACCCTAGAAGAGCATAAAGAAGACATTGCAAGACTAAATAAAAAAATGGATGATCTTATGGAAATTAAAGAAACTGTTGACCAAATTAAAAAGATTCTGGACACTCATAGTACAAGACTAGAGGAATTTGAACAACGAATCAGTGACCTGGAAGATGACAGAATGGAAAATGAAAGCATAAAAGAAAGAATGGGGAAAAAAATTGAAAAACTCGAAATGGACCTCAGGGATATGATAGATAATATGAAACGTCCGAATATAAGACTCATTGGTGTCCCAGAAGGGGAAGAAAAGGGTAAAGGTCTAGGAAGAGTATTCAAAGAAATTGTTGGGGAAAACTTCCCAAATCTTCTAAACAACATAAATACACAAATCATAAATGCTCAGCGAACTCCAAATAGAATAAATCCAAAAAAACCCACTCCGAGACATATACTGATCACACTGTCAAACATAGAAGAGAAGGAGCAAGTTCTGAAAGCAGCAAGAGAAAAGCAATTCACCACATACAAAGGAAACAGCATAAGACTAAGTAGTGACTACTCAGCAGCCACCATGGAGGCGAGAAGGCAGTGGCACGATATATTTAAAATTCTGAGTGAGAGGAATTTCCAGCCAAGAATACTTTATCCAGCAAAGCTCTCCTTCAAATTTGAGGGAGAGCTTAAATTTTTCACAGACAAAGAAATGCTGAGAGAATTTGCTAACAAGAGACCTGCCCTACTGGAGATACTAAAGGGAGCCCTACAGACAGAGAAACAAAGACAGGACAGAGAGACCTGGAGAAAGGTTCAGTACTAAAGAGATTCGGTATGGGTACAATAAAGGATATTAATAGAGAGAGGGAAAAATATGGCAAACATAATCCAAAGGATAAGAGGGCCGATTCAAGAAATGCCTTCACGGTTTTAACGTTGAATGTAAATGGATTAAACTCCCCAATTAAAAGATATAGATTCGCAGAATGGATCAAAAAAAATGAACCATCAATATGTTGCATACAAGAGACTCATCTTAGACACAGGGACACAAAGAAACTGAAAGTGAAAGGATGGAAAAAAATATTTCATGCAAGCTACAGCCAAAAGAAAGCAGGTGTAGCAATATTAATCTCAGATAAAATAGACTTCAAATGCAGGGATGTTTTGAGAGACAAAGAAGGCCACTACATACTAATAAAAGGGGCAATTCAGCAAGAAGAAATAACAATCGTAAATGTCTATGCACCCAATCAAGGTGCCACAAAATACATGAGAGAAACATTGGCAAAACTAAAGGAAGCAATTGATGTTTCCACAATAATTGTGGGAGACTTCAACACATCACTCTCTCCTATAGATAGATCAACCAGACAGAAGACCAATAAGGAAATTGAAAACCTAAACAATCTGATAAATGAATTAGATTTAACAGACATCTACAGGACATTACATCCCAAATCACCAGGATACACATACTTTTCTAGTGCTCACGGAACTTTCTCCAGAATAGATCATATGCTGGGACATAAAACAAGCCTCAATAAATTTAACAAAGATTGAAATTATTCAAAGCACATTCTCTGACCACAATGGAATACAATTAGAAGTCAATAACCATCAGAGACTTAGAAAATTCACAAATACCTGGAGGTTAAACAACACACTCCTAAACAATCAGTGGGTTAAAGAAGAAATAGCAAGAGAAATTGCTAAATATATAGAGACGAATGAAAATGAGAACACAACATACCAAAACCTATGGGATGCAGCAAAAGCAGTGCTAAGGGGGAAATTTATAGCACTAAACGCATATATTAAAAAGGAAGAAAGAGCCAAAATCAAAGAACTAATGGATCAACTGAAGAAGCTAGAAAATGAACAGCAAACCAATCCTAAACCAAGTACAAGAAAAGAAATAACAAGGATTAAAGCAGAAATAAATGACATAGAGAACAAAAAAACAATAGAAAGGATAAATATCACCAAAAGTTGGTTCTTTGAGAAGATCAACAAGATTGACAAGCCCCTAGCTAGACTGACAAAATCAAAAAGAGAGAAGACCCATATAAACAAAATAATGAATGAAAAAGGTGACATAACTGCAGATCCTGAAGAAATTAAAAAAATTATAAGAGGATATTATGAACAACTGTATGGCAACAAACTGGATAATGTAGAAGAAATGGACAATTTCCTGGAAACATATGAACAACCTAGACTGACCAGAGAAGAAATAGAAGACCTCAACCAACCCATCACAAGCAAAGAGATCCAATCAGTCATCAAAAATCTTCCCACAAATAAATGCCCAGGGCCAGATGGCTTCACAGGGGAATTCTACCAAACTTTCCAGAAAGAACTGACACCAATCTACTACTCTTTCAAAACTCTTTCAAAACATTGAAAAAAATGGAACACTACCTAACTCATTTTATGAAGCTAACATCAATCTAATACCAAAACCAGGCAAAGATGCTACAAAAAAGGAAAACTACCGGCCAATCTCCCTAATGAATATAGATGCAAAAATCCTCAACAAAATACTTGCAAATCGAATCCAAAGACACATTAAAAAAATCATACACCATGACCAAGTGGGGTTCATTCCAGGCATGCAAGGATGGTTCAACATAAGAAAAACAATCAATGTATTACAACACATTAAAAACTCGAAAGGGAAAAATCAATTGATCATCTCAATAGATGCTGAAAAAGCATTTGACAAAATCCAACATCCCTTTTTGATAAAAACACTTCAAAAGGTAGGAATTGAAGGAAACTTCCTCAACATGATAAAGAGCATATATGAAAAACCCACAGCCAGCATAGTACTCAATGGTGAGAGACTGAAAGCCTTCCCTCTAAGATCAGGAACAAGACAAGGATGCCCGCTGTCACCACTGTTATTCAACATTGTGCTGGAAGTGCTAGCCAGGGCAATCCGGCAAGACAAAGAAATAAAAGGCATCCAAATTGGAAAAGAAGAAGTAAAACTGTCATTGTTTGCAGATGATATGATCTTATATCTAGAAAACCCTGAGAAATCGACGATACACCTACTAGAGCTAATAAACAAATTTAGCAAAGTAGCAGGATACAAGATTAATGCACATAAGTCAGTAATGTTTCTATATGCTAGAAATGAACAAACTGAAGAGACACTCAAGAAAAAGATACCATTTTCAATAGCAACTAAAAAAATCAAGTACCTAGGAATAAACTTAACCAAAGATGTAAAAGACCTATACAAAGAAAACTACATAACTCTACTAAAAGAAATAGAAGGGGACCTTAAAAGATGGAAAAATATTCCATGTTCATGGATAGGAAGGCTAAATGTCATTAAGATGTCAATTCTACCCAAACTCATCTACAGATTCAATGCAATCCCAATCAAAATTCCAACAACCTACTTTGCAGACTTGGAAAAGCTAGTTATCAAATTTATTTGGAAAGGGAAGATGCCTCGAATTGCTAAAGACACTCTAAAAAAGAAAAATGAAGTGGGAGGACTTACACTCCCTGACTTTGAAGCTTATTATAAAGCCACAGTTGCCAAAACAGCATGGTACTGGCACAAAGATAGACATATAGATCAATGGAATCGAATTGAGAATTAAAAAAAAAAAAAAAAAAAAAAAAAAAAAAAAAAAAAAGAATAATAGGGTGGTATACAGGAACCCTGTACCTTACGCATGATTTTTCTGCAAACCCACAAGTTCCCTAATAAAAAAAAAAAAAGTAATGGTAAAATCATGGGATGCTGAATGAATTCCTGCTTAGGGTCCACTGTCCTTTATTTTGTTTCCTGTCTCTCTTTCTGTACCCAGGGGCAGACTGGAGCTCTGTTCTCTGGAGAATGCCCAAGTTGTTAATTTGATAACTTAAGCCCTAAGAGGAATGGATGGCTTCCTTCTAAAAAGTTATGGAGACTGAACCATGAAGTTTCCTCCAAAAGAAACATTCTAAATCCATGTTGTCTGAGAGGATTTAGGCTGGGTTTAATTCCACTGGGACAAGACACATTTTCTATTATTGAATCCTTCTTTCACCTGTCATCTTTGAAAGACTGGATTATTTAGGTGTCATGAAATATTGAAGATGATTTATATATATGTCTAATATTCATAAGTTCATTTGGTATCATTATTAAGAAATTTTTCCATTATTTTAAATTTAAGTCTTTCATATATAATGCACACATAGACACACTGCAGATAGATAGCTATAGATTAGATAGATGATAGACACATAGATACATAGATAAATAGACAGATGACAGATACGTTAGATGAACAGATATGATGGATGGATGATGGATGGATGGATGGATGGATGATGGGTGGATGGATGGATGGATGATGGGTGGATGGATGGATGGATGGATGGACAGACAGATGGAATCCTTTGTTTAACAGTTTCTTTGAATTTTAGTTTTACTTACTAAGGATGAAAGGAAAACAAGATAGAGTACAAGTCTTCATTGGGTTTAAAAATCTCTGAGAGGAAACATATGACTAAAACAAAATAAACACACAGAATAATTTTAGATAGTGATGCCATGAATAAAGTAGGAGTGGCTCTTGTTGTGGACAGGCTGCCTTCAAAATGGTGATCAAGGAGGGAGGGTGTCTCTAAGGAGGGCCATTGGAACCAAAACCTGAATGGTGGGAAGGAGGCAGCCCTTCAAAGACGTGGGGGAAGACTGTTACAGCACAGGCAGCAGGATGGACAAAGTCTCCAAAGTGGAGACATGCATGGCCTGGATGAAGACCAGAGCAGTGTGACTGTGCATGCAAAATGACTGGAAAATGGGAGAAGCTGGTGATTGGGAGGCACATGGTACCTGGTCGTGTAGGACACTATTCTCCACAGACAGAGCTTGGATTTTACTGTCATTGTCATGGAAATCCTTCAGATACCTTGAAGGAGAAAAGTTACAATGCTCTTTTTAAGTCTCTGAAATATGATTCTGACCCCTGCATTCCAGGTAGATTGTAGAAAAGAAAAAGAAGAAGAAAGACCCAGCAGGAAACAAGCAATAAAAATGGCTTGAACTAGGGTCTTAGCAGAGAACAGGTGAAGAGTGATTAGATTCTGGATATGTTCTTGACTTCGTTTCTTTTTGATGAATTGGAATCAAGCAAGTTGGTAGATCATGTTGGCATTTACTGATTTGGGGAAGTTAGAACAAGCGGATTAATGGGGAAATGAGTAAGGTGAAATGACGACAGCTGGCAGACAATTGCATGAGTCCAGAGTTGAAGAGCAGAGCTGGAGAAACAGAAGAGAGTTATTATGTAGGGAGAGTCTGTAAAGACCAAAAATTACAGGAAATGACCTAGGTAGGAAGTGTAGACAGAAAACAAGATGAGCCAAGAGTGGAAATATTCAAATGTACAGCAAGGGGAACAACCCTGCAAAGGAGATTGAGAAGGAGTGACAAGGAAGATGGGAGAAAAACCAAGAGAGTGCATCATGGAAGTATAGAGAAAATAGGTAAAACTGGATGAAATATTGCTGGCAATTAAAATGAAGGCAAAGAGCTAACCAATTAATTTGCCAAGACGGAAGCTCTTTACAACTTTGACAAGAGATATTCATTGGAATTAAAAGAAAAAGCCCAACTGGAGTAAAGGAGAACAGAATGGGAGGTGAGAAATGCGGAGAAGTGATTAATCACATCTCTGAAGGAATTTTAATATATATCAGAAACTGAAAAATGCTAGCAACTGGCAGGAGACAAGGAGTCAAAGGAGGGAATTAAATTTTAAGGGTGGGTATATAAAGGCGGGTATATGCACTAACGGAACAATCTAGTAATGAGAGAAAAGAATGATGGGAAGGAGAAAGGGGACACACACGTATATGTATATATGTGCACATGTGCATTTGTGCATATATATATATACTACATATATGATTTATACAAAATGCAAATAGCAACATTTGAGGGTCAGAGTTAGAGACACCAAAATCTGTACCCACCAGGATTAGATGTTTCATGCAAACCATATTTCTATCTTTATGAAAATCACCTACAAAAGAGTCCCTCCTGGCTGAATATCCCCATGTCTCCTTACAGAATTAGAGGAGGGAAATCAATAACTATAATCCCTGAAATTCACAATGAAGGTACTTGGAAATGGACTATAGACAGCAAAGTTTAGAACTTCCCTTTGTATTCCTTTGCTGAGAAATACTGACAGGCTTCACCCCTCACACAAGGCTTGAGCACAACGGGGGCCCACCAGCTCCCACCCTATGAAAAGGAATTCTACAGCAGGCCTCCCACAAATAAGCAGAGCAGTTCTGTGGGCTGTGGAGTCTTTCTGAGTTCCCATCTAGTTAACTTAAACTTTCTCTTTTAACCATGAGAGTGAACCCCTCTCACCCTAACTTGTAACTTGTAAAGTGGGGATAGCAAAGCCTCCTTTACAGTACTGTTTTAAGGATGAAATTCAACTATTTGTGTAATATGCTTGGCATACTCTAGAGGCTTCATTTCCCTCTTCTCCTCAACACCACTGGCCTGGAATGACTGAGAATAAAATCTGGAAAGCCTGGGCACAGACTTTGCCACTCTTGAATTGGATAAATGACCCAATGGTTGCATCTGGAAATAGTGAAACATGTTATCATAGAGAAAGGGAAGTGATTCATTGTTGGGGTGGATCTACCCTCTGTTTCTTATCATTTCTGCTTCCTCCATCTGGTCAACCTGATGAAGACTTGTTTGACAGCTGCTGGAGGAAGTTGGAAATGTCAAGTGACATCTCATCCTACCAAGATCCACTGCTGTTCTTCTGCCTCTAGACCCCTTCATCCTCCTGCTGTGATTAGCATCATCCCAAGAATTCTCTGATCATGGAGAGGTTCCAGGGAGAGGCCAGGGGTAAACTTACTTTATTCAGGGGGATAATTTTAACCTTTGCTCACACATCAGTTATCTGAATGACTGACAATCACCAAAATGGAATCATTTGAAATCCATTTACTTTCACTGAATCTCCTTTTTATTAGGGTTTTTCTTGCTGAGTGTCAGCTCTTTTTCATCTCTTGGAAAATTTTAAGAGCTACTTAACTTTGTCCCTCTTTCTCTATCCTTCTACCTTATACACTGAAGACAAATATTTCTCCCTAAAATACAGAACACATTTCATCATCCTTTAGCTCATAAATATTCACTGCTCTATCACCTCCTACATGGCCTTGAAGAGCCTTCATCATTGGATCCCAAACATCATTTTCAACTTCATCTCCTAGGGGATGCATCTTTCACAAAAGGCTTCAATTACTGCCAACTAATTGTCATTCCTGAATTACCTTATACTCCAAACACAATCCAAATGGCAGTTTCTCATACATGAATCAGAATTACATTCCTTCCTCATTCCTATTTCTATAACATATTGTTTGTGCATCTACATAGAAAATATTAAATTTTGCCTTACCCAAAAGAAAAGCTGTTATAGCACAGTAGAAGTGTCAATCAAAAATTACATCCCAGCTTCATGACTTTATATCAGATATGACTTTGCCAAGTTTTTATCCTCTCTCAGCTTTAATTCTCACAGCTATATGATCTCTGATTTTGTAAAAGCTACTGCACACTGACTACATTTAATGCTATTTGTAGGGGCATATTCATTCACTATTCTGAAACAGCCTTTATCTGCTTCCATAGCTGTCTCTCCTCTATGTTTATTTTTTTCTTGAGGCCAAGAGCTTTGGCTCATACAGGCTTTCCATAAATGTTTGTTAAACTTAAAAAGAGTGACATTTTTCATCAGAGCATACACTGAATTCAACTCTATGAGCACAGGTGTGTAATTTTCTCCTCCAATCTATTGCCTAGAGAAGAATCCTAACCCTAAACCTAAAATCCCTTCTCTATACAATGACCTATAAGTGATTTAAGAAATATGAAGGCATTAAATGACTAGAGTCTGAATTCAAGGGATAAGACAAGGGAGGTTGCATGGAGGATCAGATGTAGAGAAGACAATCCACCATCTCCAGGCTCTAAAGCAGGTAGAAATGGCCTAAGGGACCCAGTGTTCTCAGACAGGGAGAGAGGTGCAGGGACTGGAGTGGAAAGACTGTAATCCAGCAAGGCAAAGCTGGTGTATATGAAAAGGATGCATGGAAAAGGTAAGTCCAGAAAGCTGGAGTTTGACAGGTATGTCAAATATTGTCCTGGGAGGAGAATTTCAAAGGAAGTCAGCCCATTAACCAGTGGACAAACATTGATTTGATCCCTTAGCTGTTCTGGGTGCTGGAGACACAGTGTCCAGCAAGTTTGCAACCTGTGTCCTCAAAGCATTTGTATTATAATGGAGGGAGTTATACATTGAAACATACAGAAGTTAATAAATAAATGATAGCAATAAGAGTGGTGTATTTTTGCTGGAATAGAGATAATTAATCTGGATTTATAATTTCCTGGGTGAAATATTTATCAAAAACTATCCACTTGTCTTTTTCCTGATTGTATGATCTCACAGCAACATTGCTAACTCAATTTTCCAAAGTCACTGATCCACTGAGTGCCCTGAACAGAAAGTACCCACATTTTACTAATTGATAATAAAATGTCTCCCAATACCAATAAATAAATGAATCCAGGGGTGCTACCTATTTGATGTTTCATGTTGCATTTATACAAGCTTCAAAGGGAATAAGGATAATCATAGCCACTTTGGAGAGTTGGTTATGAAAATTTAACGAGATAATTCCAGTGAACTTCTTAACAATTGTGTGTGGTATAGAGAAAACCTTAAATAAATATCAGCCATTACTATTGTTGTTTCAGGGCAAGTCAAATGAAGTTGCTTATTCTAGACAGTTCTTTTGAGTCCCACCAACTCAGAATGCCCTGAAGTGTGTGCACCTGAAATTCCCAGAAAAGCCTGTGATGCCAACCACTAGACCTCCTCAGGCAACCTCCTCTTTCCTCTTCTCACCTATTGAAATTTAAAGTAGAACTGAAATCCGGTGAACAGGCTTCTGCAGACTTGAGGACTCCAAGCACAGAGCCATGACTGAAGAGCAGAATGAGGAGGTGTAACTGCAGCTGCAGAGGACTGGAATGGAGAACCTCAGGCTTGTGTGTCCATCCATTTATAAACCAGATGATTGACTCTGACAAGCCAAGATACCAGCATCTCTCTGCACCTAAATATCTTCATTTACAACATGACGGAATGGAATTCACAGCCTTATGAAAGACCATAGCTAGTCCCAAAGAGACTGCCAACCTTATCAGAACATGGTAACAGGTACTATTGGGATTGTTAAAAAATCAACACACGGAGGAAGGTGATTAAAAACTGAAAGCCCCTTTAAGTCTCAGTATCCCAAAGTGATCACATTACACTCTGCTTCCTTGTGTTAAATGAGAATTACAAGTACTTCTTTGTACAAGCCAGAAAACATTTAAGAAGAACCTTCTTTCTGCAGAGCATTTACACAAGGGTTTCAGAGATTTCAAAGAAGATAAAAGGCACTGTCCTTATGGCCAAAAAATCCATAAACTAAATGACATATACATGTGCAATCACAGCACCAGGCAGGATATGTTAAATGTCATAAATACATATGAACTTTTTACAGGAACATAGCTACTAAAGAATAATTTCTGACAGAGATCATGAAGACATTGCATTTGAACTGAGCACTGCAGAATGAATATTTTGACAAGTAAAGATGTTTGAAAATGAACTCTGCCAGCCAAAAGGCAGAGGATGGAAAGTAAAAATATTAGCAAGAAGTCAGGTTTGACTAGGATACAAAATCCATAAGAGGCATTCACAGAAGAAAGGGAAGAAAAAGATGCCTAATTAAACCTATTAAGCTCACACTCTTTAAATCCCTGCTTTGTACTAGGCTCTAAGGAGGCATGGGGGCTGCAAAGAGACACTCAAAGCAATACTTGCCTGGCAAGATGAACTATTACCTAAGCAAGATGATAGAGACAATGCCCAAAGTGATAGAGAACAAGAAGGGAGTGATTAAAACAGAATACAGAGGACATTAAAATCCAAACCAAGTCATCTGAACCTTAGCTTTTAGCTAGTGGGGAATGAATGTGCCCATTAGAACACAAGCCTAGAGTGATTAATGTTTCACCTTGGGCAGATTCATCCAGTAATGCTATATGTAAAATTGTCTGGAAGGGACATTCATGAGTGGGTGGGAGAGCAGAGTGCCTCGGAGCCAAAGATAAAGTCATTTAAGATTTAAGCCAGAGGTAAGAACAAGGATGTCTGTTATCTGTATCTGTTCTACAGCTTAGAAAGCATTTGAAGAGGGTAGGGCTATAAAGTGCCAAGAAAAGGCACTACCTGGATAAAAAAAAAATGAGTGCATATATTGTACCCACTGCAGAGACTTCACGCAAAAATGTTCAGGAACCTGATATTTATTCTCATACCAACCCCATGAAGCTACTGGGGGAATGGGGAGCATAAGCCCTAGAACCCAAAGAGGAAAGTAAGGTACAGAAAGAATCAAGTGGCCTTGGTCTAGGGTTGCCAGAAAAAATACAGGACATACAGCTAAAATTTAATTTCAGATAAACAACATTTTTTTAAATAATTGAAATACTTGTATTTGCTAAATGTGGCAAACCTACCCTGGTTAGAAAGAAGCCAGAAGAAGTAAACTGGGAGCCCCTGGCAGCCCCTTGGTTGATGCATTCTACAAATTCAAACTTCTGAAAACACATCCAGTGCCCATGAGATCAAATCCAACATAGAGTCTCTTTATCTCTGTCCTTTTTTCTCCCCCAGAGTAACTACTCACCAGACTTCCCTCAGGAGACAATTTCCCATCCTCCCACTGTGGTTCAGTTTCTCCACTCCTGAGTTTCACTGCAAGTTGGGCGGTTCCTCAACCGAAAGCTCAGAAGGGTGCAACACAGAGCAGGATATTACATCTGACCACTGGTCTGTGCTCCTGCCAACCACAAGGGCATAGCAGAGAAGGAAGGAGACTTTCTGGAGGGAAAGGGAAAAGGAAAGTGTGTGACTGCACGTCTGGGCGAATATCTGTGTGCACACATGTGCTCCTATGCATACACTCTGTGGGAAAAATTAACAATCTGAAACATGAGTGAGAAAATCAACATTCTGGGTTCACTTTGCTTTCAAGGAAACTCCATGACTGATGACCAGATAAGGTAGCATCTTCCCCTATTCCTCAGAAATCTGAGATCTCTAGATTCTCAATACCTTATCCTCTTACAAACATACAGGGAGGGAGCAGACCTCTTCTTCAGGAAAGTGAGAACTAAGTTAGAAATAAAGTTCTTTCCTTTCCTCTGGCTCTGAGGATCAAATCCAATATAAATAACCTTTCTTCAGGCAGTCTAATATGCAAAAGACAAGGCGGGGAAGAAAGAGAAAGTGTAAGAATAGAAGGTCCTAAGAATTACTTGAGGTAAATAAAGAAGACACCCAGAGGCAATAGCCTCTTCAAGAACATGAACCAGATGTGTCCCCTTTGCTCATAAAGTTGACACCCCTTTGCAACATAAACAAGTTAGGGTGGTCACTGCATAGACATCCCTGAAGATCAGGAAAATGATTAAACTAGAGGAAGCGGTAGCAACAAACAAGATGGAATTTAACAAAGGATTATGAACACTGAATCTCTATATAATTTTCTTTTTCTTAGTTGCTAGGATACTAGAATAGCTAGAAGGAAAGAATTGAAATGGTGAAATGGTAACCCATAGCATCCCTTGAAATTTGTTCTATAGCTACTTGTTAAATTGTCATTTGAAAGCTATCACTTTTTGTATATATGTTATATTTCACAATAAGGAAATAACTGAAACTGTAGTACTATAACACATAACAATTTTGGAACTTTCTTATATAACTATTTGTTAAATTGCACTTGGAAAGTTATCACTTTTATGTATATATGTTATATTCTATAATTTAAAAAAAAATGATTAAAAAAAGAAGCTATTGTTCTCCCTCTGGTCATCCATCCAAGGCTGATTTTACAGTGGAGAAGGAAAAGGGCCTGCATGAAACACTGTCCCACATCCCCCCAGCCCTGCCCACTGAGACACGGGGAGCAAGCTGGCCACAGTGATAATGCCAAGGCCACATGTCAGAGGAGAGGTAGGGTTTAGCTAACAGCGGACCCTGAACTGTTCATGCTGGAGGAGTGGAAAAGTGCATTCATTTTATCCTGTCTGATGGTGCCAACCATGGTTCACTGGGTATCTTGAGATTTTAAGCTACAAAGACATTGATTTGATGAATTAAAAAATGATATGCTCATCTATTCCAAATCTTTTTTTGTTTGCTTGGAATAAAGGAGCCAAGACTGAGGAAATTTGAGCTACTGCTGAATAGCAGCAGAACTTAGGAGTCTGAAGTGTTCTATAGCAATTTATAAGTTTGGTAATTTTTTTTAATTTATCACTCCTATACTTGAGAAGAAATGTATTTGAAACAGAAAATACCCAAGTTCCAGCTTTATTCTTTACTCAGTTCATAGTTGAGAACCGTTGTACCAAACAACTGATTCCCAGACTCTCCTGTGTCTAAAGATTGTATAAGGATCTTGTTAAAATTAAGGTTCTGATTCTGTGGAATTGGCGTGGGGTCTCCACTCCACCTTCTAACAAGCTCCTGGGTGGTTCCTGTGCTTCTGATCCTTGACCACAGTTTTAAGTAGCAAAGTGCCAGCTACATGGTTCTCAAAATGCAGCCTCCAATGAGCAGCTCAGCACCATCTCAGCACTTGTCAGAAATGCAAATTACCAGCCCCCAAAGAGGACCACTGAATTAAATACCCTGAGGTAGGGCCAGCAGTCTCCTTGGTGAGTCCTCTCATTCTCTGTGAATGTTCAGGGGCCATGGCAATAAGCCATTCTTCTCTCATTCTGATTACTCACAAATAAAGTCATCAATCTCCAAATGGGGCCTCAGACATTACAGGATGAGGGCAAACATGAAACAGCTCCAATTCATTCAGCATCTTTGACTGCCTTCTGCCCTGCACTAGCATCTATCAGTTGGAAAAGAACAAGAGTTTAACTCCACTAAAAATGCTAACCTGTGCACCTTCCTGCACCTCGTTTTCTTCATCTGTGGAGTTAATAGGGTATAAATGAAAGTGAATTGACTAAACTGTGATTTATCCTGCAATTTAGGTGTCATAGCTGCTGACTGAGCACAATGGAGATCAGTGCTATTCAGCTTCACTGTATTCTCAGAGACCTTTTTCCTTCCAAAAGCAGTTCCTCAGCCTATCCACATAATGCACATCATTTCCGTCCTCCAGGATGTCATCTCTGCTAATATTCCCTCATCTTTTGCTCTCCTGCTTGCCTGCATACCAACACTCAGGTTTCATTTATCTGAAAAGGACATAAAATGTTTTTCATTTACTCTGATAGTATATGATCATCTCTTCTTGTGCTTTCAATGTCAAACATTCAATAATGTGTGTTTGTATGATTATTAAATTTTTGTATACTTCCTATTGAAAAATTAGAAATTACAAATGAGAAGAAAACATTAACTAACCCAGAATCCTATTACTAATAAACAATCACCATTTGTTTCTTGGTAGATATCATTACAGCCTTTGTTCTGTGAAAATATACAAACACACACATGCACCCACTAATTTAAAAAATTTCTAAAAAGGGGATCATCCTGTAAACACATCTTTTCATACCATTAAATACATTTTCTTAACATCATTACTAATGGAATGCATAATATTCCATTATATATAATATATCTAAATATATATAATAATTGCATAATAAAAATATAATAAAATTATATATAATTATATAAATTCTTTTTGCCAATTGCTGTTTTATTTCCAGTTTTTCTATTATAAATATGCTATGATTACTTATAGTCTTATAAATAAATCTTGATGTGGTATTTCTGATAGCATTTTTGATTTCTAGTAATAGCATAGCGTGGATTTCATAACATGAAGTACGCATCAGCCATTGCCCACCAGAGGCAGAGGAGACCCAATCTCAGTGGCTTCTGCAGGGCTTGGAACCAAGGAACTGAATTCCAGATCCCAGCCTCACCAGCTGCCTGATGTGACCAGCAGCACCCTCTGTTGAGAGTGAACCCCTGATCATGGGCAGACAGCAAGGGAACCAAAACCAGCTCCTAAATCTCACTCAACTCTTTCATCTTTTAGGAAATGGCCCATAAGATGAAAATTAACCATTGGAAAAACTAATATTCCCACAAATCAGACAGCTTGCTTCAAATGTTTTCAAAGCCATTATTTGACTAAATGAAAATTTTGTTATATTTATGATATGAAAGAAAGAAATTATCCCTTGCTTGGGAGAAAGCAAAATGATGATTGTTTGGTTTATTTTTATTATTGTTTCATATTAAATAGTTTTCTAATTAACCTAGTTAATTCTAATCTGAAGCTAGTGGGGAAAGTACCTTTTTGCCATAATATATTTGCAGAGGAAAAATTCCCTTTATGACATCAACTCTCTATGAAGCATCACAATGAAGTATGTGTTTCATCCCAATGGTTCTGTCAAGCAGAAGCTGTTATATGACCAGAAACTGACTGACACAAAAGCCAAACTTACAAGTGTTAAAGAACATGGAGATGTCTTGTTTAGGTCCTAACTTACAATGTTTTCCTGAGCAATAAATAATGCAATTTGGTTTAATCAACTGACCTGCCAGAAAGCAAGTTTTTTTTATTATGGAATATAACATATTTATATAGAAATAATAACTTCCAAAGTGCAAGTTAACAAGTAGAGAGAAAATTTCAAAGAATGTTATGGATTACAGTTCCACAGTTTCTGTTACTTCCTTATTGTGAAATATAACATATGCAAAAAGGTGGTAACTTTCAAATTACAATTTAACAAGTAACTACAGAGCAAATTTCAAAGAATGCTATGAGTTACAGTTACACCATTTCAGTTCTTTCCTTCTAGCTATTTCCCCTAGCATCTAGGAAAAAGAAAATTATATAGAGATTCAGTATTCATAATCCTTTGTTAGATCCTATCTTGTCTGTGGTTACCTCTTCCTCTAGATTAATCACTTTCCCAATCCTCAGGGATGTCTAGGCAGTGAGCACCCTAAGTTGTTCATGTTGAAAAGGGGTGTCAACCTTATGAGAAAAGGGGATGTGACTTTTCATTATACCCACTGTTAAACCCTTTCTATAAGCTACCACATACTTCCCCCCTTATCAAACTTCTCCCTGCATTTTGGTGTGTTTCCTTACCTGGCAGTTCATAAACTGTTTTATTTAATGCTCTGTGGTTTTTCTTTTATTCTTTGAACTAAGTATTAGCAACCTTGGTATTTATAACCTAGTAATATTAGATGTAAACCTACAGAAATCAATAAATTACCATGAGTCTGTAGTCTGGAGAGAAATTAACAGCTGGTGGTATGGATGTAAAGTATGTAGAAAAGTAAACCAGCATTTATCATTTAGTAACCTTATTTTTGATTTTCCTTTCCAGAATAACTATATGAATACCTATTCCTCAAACGCTGTTAGATCCAGCTCTTTTGTCATTCTGCAGTGTGCTCAGTTATGATAATTAATTAATAATTATGATATATCAATCACTAATTCTTTGACACATGCTCAGAAAGAACATTGAACACTTTATACTTTTCATACTTCCAATTGTAAGACGCTCCATACTGATGATGATTAAACTGGTTTATATGGTTAAATTCCAGGTGCATGGACATAGCATTTCCCCCATTGTCAGGGGCACTGATTCTTGCCAGGAATCTGGGTTAGACCAGCCCTACAATCCTTACTGACTCCACTGTTGATTAGACCCTGAGGCTATGGAGGTCAAGGGCAGCATTTTGTTGCAAAATATGTGCTCCTTAACTTTGTTCTCTTCCACAGCTCTAGACAGTGACCACCTTGAGAGCAAGGACTGTTGTTTGGAAATATTTTCTTTTTACCCACAACCTTTAACTTAAGAGGTATGTAATAAATATTCTTAATAGCATTAGATTAAATTAGGTTGCCTATTTTTCAAATGTGTACAGAAAAATCATCCATATGAACAACTGCTGTAAGACTAAGATGCATCCATCTCTCATTAGAAATAACAAAACTTAGTAAGTGGACATGGCATTGTAAGTAACTATTAGGAGAAACCCCTTTACCTCTGGATAAACGGTGATCAATTTGTCTAGCCTGCAAAGGAGTGGAAAATTTTATTCTGGAATACAGGTTGCAAATATTTGCCTCACAAAATCCCATGCAGTTGAATTGACATAATCTTCATGAGATCAGCATGTAAAACTCCTTTTTATTTCTAATCCTTCATTCCATGACTCTACAAAATTGCAATTAGAAATATTCCCCAAGGATGCCCATACTAACATCTCACACTTGAGCAAGCATTAAGCTACAATCTTAAAATACCCAGTGGAACAGAATATTATCACAGGTGTTTTCCCTCTTTGGGTCCCCATATTCATTACTATAAGTCACAGGAAACAGAGCTTAAAGGTGAGGATCTCAGCCCTTCCTTTCCCAGGGGATAGGAGAAACAAGCCTAAAGAAAGCCATTAAAGATGCGGGTCACAGCATCTGTGCAGTGAGACTGAGCCAGCGAAGAGCCTGCTCTGACACTCATTCTTCCTGTGATGACGGTCTTCTGAGATCTCTGAATGACACCACAGTTCTTAGGAAGATCGTAAATGAAAGAGTCCTCAGTGGAAAAGACTCAGAATCGACTATGAAATCCTATACATCTCCTTGGAATACCAGATCAACATTCTTCCTTGAAACATCAATTCTTTCAGCAAGATACTTGTCTGATAAGCAAAGAGGTCAAATAATTGAATTTAGTAGTGTTTGTCTTTTGCTTTTCCCAAAACACTGAGGTCCTCTGACTGAATTTTTTTTGCATTAAAAAAGTGTCTTTGGAGTTCTATAGACATAGAAAGTCATGTTCAGATACTGAAGTCTGCATTTCACAGAGCTGCCAGGTGACCATAGCATGTAAAATTTATTTCCTCATATATCAAGGATAACTGTGCATCTGGATGGCACACCAGCCCGAGAGGTGTGGCCTTCTTGATGTCGTTGTTTCTGTATTGATTATTGTTTCTGTATTGATTGCTTAAGCAGGAGGCATAGGTCTTATCAAACCTACCTGAAGTGAGGCCTTCTTTTATGAAACATTGTCCAGTGGTCATGGGCTTTCAAAACTGAAAAACCAGTTTCCATCACAGCATACTTATACGTATATACATGTGCAATGAAAAGAAAAAAATTATTTCTGTGACATGCAGGAAGCAGTGGAGAGAAACAAATAGAAGTTGCCTCCTGAGCATTTATATTGCGATTTTAACGATGAGTGTCTGGTTCCTAAGCATAGGAAACAATTCCAGGCTGCAGAGAGCAAAGCAAGCCAGTGAACTCTTCTATCTCTACACTTAACTCCCAACTAGTAGTGGAGAATTACTCTTCCCAAGATTATCTGAGGGCAAATTTTATTTTTAAATTCCCTACTTATTGTACATATTTTTCAGTGTAATTTTATTTTGGTCATATATTTTAATAATGATAGATAAGCCATTGCCTATAAGATTTTTGTATAGTTTTACTTTGGGATTTTTTGTTATTGTTTTCTTTTTTCTTTTTCTTTTTTTGCCAAACCAGTTGTCACTCTTATTCAAAGGAAGGTTATATACAAGCATGACCAGAGACAAAAAACCTGCTTCAAACAGTAATTTAGATTTGAGTGATTTAGATATGGGATTAGAGAGGTAACAGATCTGGAAGGATGTAGCTAGGATAGAGTCTTGCAGACCATTATATCAGAGTGAGGTGGGAGAGAGTGAAGGGTTTTCAATGAAGATGGATATGATTTGACTGACATTTTAATACAATTATTCTGGCAGACACAGGATGATGAGTTAGCTGTGAGAAATGATCACTTTCTTGATATTTTTAAAGGTGGAGTTCACAGGATTTGCTGATGCATTATATGTGGGGGTTTGAAAAGAGAGAGGACACAAAGTTAACTCCATGATTCCTGATCTCAGCAACTGAAGACAGGGTGACTCCAGCTGCAAGTGGTTCTAGTGTTGCATCCGGGATTTGTATGATCCATCCAAATGAAGATACAACATAGCAGTTGGATATATGAATCTGAAGTTTGCATAGATGTGCAGGCCTGGGGTATAAGTTTGAGAGTCATCAGTATATAGTTAGTATATGAAACCATTAGACTAGGTAAGAGTAGGTAGGAAAAAATATCACTTAGAAGTGCAAACCTATGTGCTGGCCTTGCTCCACTACTTAACAGCCACATGACCTTGACCAAGGGTACTCATTTTGAGCCTCAGTGGTTCCATCTGTAGATGGGGATCATAATACTTCTTTTCAGAGCCAATTTGGACAAGATGTGGATAATTCAGGAAAGGCTCTGAAAGCAGATATAATTTTTATTGGTGCAAAATGACTCATTTTGGATTGTAGGCAGTAGATTGTGTCAATCATATATCTCAATGTCTATTTTCCTTGGTTATATGGAAAAAGTATATACTCTAACAGCATAAAGGCAGAATCGTTCATTCATTCATTCACCCATTCAATAATACTTGGGTGCCATCAACATGCCAGGTATCAAAACATATATTGAGACAATGAGGAATGCAGAAGGGACTAGGACAAACACAGACCATACCTACACAGAGCTTAAGAAGCAGAATCATATTTTTCAAATCCTTTATTATAGAGATGAAAAAAACTGGAGGCAAGTAAACTTTAGAGGCTTGATCAAGAGTCAGAATTAGTTAGTGGCAGTGCAATGTGCAAATCCATGCCTGATTGATTCACAAGGCTGAAATTTTAGCAATTATGTGACTTAAAGTCCTGTCTTCCCAAACAGAAGAAACAAAAATTTCATCCACTGAAGCAAAAGTTACTCCATTACATGCTACACTCAAAAGTGTAGAGAAGTCAGAAAAAGACATGAAAGAAAAGAAAATCCTTAACCAAATACTAGCAAAAAAAATCCAGCACCATATTAAGAGGATTATACACCATGACCAAGTGGAATTTATCTCAGGAGTGCAATGGTGGTTTGCCATAAGAAAATCAATGTAATACACACATTAATAGATGAAAGCAAAAATGCATGACTATTTTAGTTGAAGAAAAAAAGTATTTCACAAAATCCAGCACCTTTTCATGATTAAAAACTCAATGAACTAGGAATAGAAATGCTCATTCTGTCATTCTGATAAGCTATCATTATGATACCTCAACATAATAAAGGACATATATGAAAAACCCATAGCTAGCATCATACTCAATTGTGAAAGGATTAAATCTTTCTCCACAAGATCAGAAACAATACACAGATGCTCACTTTCATTACTGCTATTCAACATTGTACTGAAAGTTCTAGCCAGAGCATTTAGGCAAGAAAAATAAATAAAAGGCATGGAAATTTGAATAGAAGTAAACTTATCTCTATTTTCAGATGACATTATCTTTTATGTAGAAAATCCCAGTGAATACACAAACTGTTAAAGCATAAACAAATTTAGCAAAGTTGCAGGATGTAGGATCAACCCTCAAAATTCAGTTATATTTCTGTATATATATGCAATGAACAATATAAAAATGATATTAGGAAAGTAATTCTATTTGCAATAACATCTAATAAAATAAAACAAATGTAACCAAAATGGTGGAAGAATAATACAGTGAAAACTATAAATTGTTATTGAAATAATTTTAAAAGTCCTAAATAAATGGACAGACATGCTGTATTCATGGATTGGAAGTCTTAACACAGTTAAGATGGCAATAGTCCCCAGAGGTCTACAGATCACTGCAATCCCTACCAAACCCTAATGACCTCTTGTGCAGAAATGGAAAAGCCAATCCTTAGTTCATGTGGAAGTAAGTGCAAGGATCCCCAAATAGTCAAAACAATCTTGAAAAAGAACAAAGTTGGAGGACTCACACTTCCAAATTTCAAAACTTACTAAAAAGTGATAGTAAGCAAAACAGTGTGATGCTGACACAAGAATAGACATGCACATTAATGGAATTGAATTGAAAATACAGATACAAATCCATACATGTAAGGTGAATTTACTTTAGACAAGAGTGCCAAGAACATTCAATGGTTTAAAGAACAATTTTTTCAAGAAATGGTGATGGTAGAACGTGATATCCACATATTAAGGAGTGATGTTTGACCCTTATCTCACACCATATACAAAAATTAATGCAGAATGGATAAAAGACCTAAATTTAAGAGTTACAACTATAAAACTTTTAGAAGAAAACATAGGGGCAAATCTATATGACCTTAGATTTGGCAATGGTTTCTTAAATATGAGACCAAATGCACAAAAAGCAAAATTAAAAATATATAAATTGGACATCATCAAAATTAAAAACTTTTGTGTATTAAAGAATACTACCAAGAGAGTGAAAAGACAATGTGCAGAATGGAAAAAACTATTGGCAAATCATATATTTGATAAACATCTAATATTCTGAATGCATAAAGAACTCTTACATCACCACAACAAAAAGACAAACAACCCAATTAAAACATGAGCAAATAACTTGAGTAGACATTTTTGCAAAGAAGATATATATATTGCCAAAAAAAAATATGAAAACATGCACAATATTATTAACCATTGGGGAAATGGTAATCAAAACCACAAAAAGTTACCAGTTTACACCAACTAGGATGGTCATTATTAAAAAATAATTATAAAACATAAAATAACAATTGCTGTTGAGGATGCAGAGAAATTGGAACATATATTGCTGAGAGGAATATAGAAATGGTGCAGCCACTATGGAATACAGTTCAGCAGTTCCTCAGTAAGTTAAATTACCATGTGACCCAGTGATTCCACTCCTAAGTGTATAGATAAAAGTATTGAAATCAAGTGTTCAAGAAAAACTTGTTTGAATGATCATGGCAGCTCTATATTCTCAATAGAGAAAAGATGGAAACAACCCATTCACCCACAAAGAGATGGAAGGAAAAACAAAATGTAGTATATCCACACAATGGAATATTACTCAGCTATGAAAGGGAAAGTAGTAGTGATAAACATCACAACATGGATGAGTCTCGAAAACATTGTAAGTGGGGAAAAAAACACAAAAGGCCACATTTCTTATGATTCCACTTATATAAAATATTCAGCGTAGGCAAACCCATAGAGACAGAGAGCAGATCAGCAGTTGCCAGCAGTTGGGAAGTAAGGGGAACAGGCAGGGACTGATCAATGGGCATGTGTTTCCATTCGAGGTGATGAAAAATTCTGTCACTAGATAGTGGCGATGGCTGCACAATATTGTGAATGTACTTAATGCAATTGATCTATGCACTTTAAAATGGTTACAGCAGTAGATTTTATGTTATATTAATTTTAACAGAATAAAAAACTAATTCTATTAAGCAAAATATTAATATAATTAATATTTTAATAATTTAATAATTTTGTTAATCTCTGTGGTGTACATCAAAAATAAAATGGTAGTATTTTTAAAAATGTCTGTAGCAGCATGTGATGAAACCAGTATTAAAAGCAAATATTTCAGACTCTGTCCCCAACTACGTAATAAATTTTGCATATGTAGCCCCTATTCTTATGCTCTGCAAACAGTGCTTGGCAGTACAAAAACCAAAAACAATGCTTTATTTATTTTTAAAAATGTTTTTCAATTTTGTACAATTCTGTGTGCACATTACGATAAAATTGTAATTATCCAATAGGGAAAAATATCCCCAAAGCTTATTTTCCTTCCATTTTCACTCTCCTGGTATAGAATCACTTTCTACTTCCTTCCTGAGGGCTCCAGGGAATAAAAAGAACCTCTTATTAAAAGAAGCCCTCGTGATGGAGTCCTGATGATGAGGTCCTTTTGCTACTCTTAGTCCTTTGAGGGTCAACTTTTTTTCTCATTCTGGAAACAGTTATCCATGCTCACTAATTCTGCCATCAGTCTTCTTAGAAATAAATAGGTGCATTTTTTTTCCTAATTCAACCACTCTTTAAATGTGTTCTTTAGACATGCATTTGAACAGAGTCTAGCATGTCTGCCACCACTAACTTGGAGATTTGCAATATTTTCAGGGTTTCAGAATCCCTCAGCTGGACTCCTACTTTTTAATTCTGCCTGCTTTGTATTTATGGATAGTATCAAAGGAAGATGACACTACCAGCCCACCATCAGTAAGCCACATTTGTGATTTTGTTTCTCATGGTGTTGAAGATAAACTGAGGATCACAGAGTATCTGGTAATTTCAATTAAGGTTGATGTGTTCAACCTATTTAAATAACCTGATTTGCTCTTCTTATGGTCTTTGGTATTTTAGCAGGTTGCCTACCTTCAAGGGTACAGATTAGGACTCTGCTCAAAATTTGGATTCAAGATCATTCCATAACTTTCCTCATGTCATCTTTCTTTGTTGAGATGGAACAGTACTTGGGGCAGGAGGCCCATATTTTAAAGAGTGAGTTTTTATTGTGACCCTTTTGGTCAAGCACTGTTGATGAGGAACCTATTCCTTTGCTGGAAATATTACTTTTTGTATTAAAAACCTAGAGATCTTGGGTGTAGACCCAGCACACTGAGCAGCTCAGGACCTTTCAGTAAGTCAACAAACATCTCCAGATCTATGATGTCAGATCAGATCATCACAAAGGCTTATTTCTCCTCAAAAATTCCACAAATCTATTACCTCATGAATGACCTTATGATCTCTATCTCTCAATGACATTTATATGTTTTCTGCAAGTTACCGACTATGAGTAAACAAAGTTCCTACCCTCCACAGAGAGAACCCCGACACTCACAGATGATGATACAGTTGTTGGTTTAGCCCTTCTTTTTATTCCAGGCCCTCACTTCCATCTTTGATGACTGTATTTGGAATAATAACTTCATTCATGTATGACTCAGTTGCACACACCATCATAGATCACCTCTTCTCTCCCACATTCCCATGTTCTGACAGTTCTCCATTGCCTTCTCTATTTGGAAGAGGTTGGACTGTGTTTCTTGGATGCTTCCTCCAGCATATCAGTGTACTCTGTTCTACCACATGCAAATCAGGCAATACCTCAGCATTCTGGTGCAGTAAAGTCCACACTGGTAAAGCAATTCCATGTGTGAATTTTGTCAAATGCTTGATGTTCTCTGAGCCCCATTTCTATATATGCAAAAAGGAAACCTTATATGCATTTTACAACACTGTGAATGTACCGAGTATTTGTCTTTATTTTGTTTGACTTCCAGTTATAGGGGTAGGTAAGTTCCATGCCCTGAGAGTTTAGAGGAATGACAGTTGAGTTTATAGCTGCTCTGGGCCCCAAATCTGGATGAGCCCTTATATAGTGAATGTATTCTTCTTCTGAAAATAGAGAGAAGAATAAATTAATGTATATGTAGGAGGGCTGAGAGGTTTTCAAGTACACCTAAAGAAGATTGAGATTGTCCATTTTCCCATTGGAGCTTCTGGCTTCACACACCTGTCCCTGCTACCTCATACCTGTATAACAGCAGGAGGTAGTCTGGGCCACTTCTGTAAGCCTTTGGCAGTTCTAGGAATTCATGCCTGACAATTGTAAGGCAAAGTTGAGCTGGATGTCCCTTAACTATGCTCCCATATTACTCTAGTCTTGCCTCAACCATGATCACATGCCATTCTAATGACTGCTTCACAATGGGTTCCTTCAGTCAATACCGATTAATGGTCTTCTGTACATTGGACACTGTGCTAAGCATGGAAACCCAGAAGCAAATGAAACAGACAGAAATCCCTGACTCCATGGAACTTACAAAGTAGTGAGGTGAAACAGGAAAGAAACATAATAAATGAGAAGAGTATATTTGTTAAATGGTGATAAGTACTATAAAAAGTCAGCAAAGAGAGAGAAAGGAGCTGAGGAGGTTGTCAATATTAAGTAACATAGTACATAGAGCCTTAATGTTGTGAGTTTGGGGGAAAATAAAAAAACAGTCTGCAAGAGGACTGAGAAGGATTTCTCTGAGGAAAAGAGCCATGCAGGTGTTTTGTAGAAAATCACTGTAAATATGAGAAACATCACATGCAAAACCTTGTAGAATGACAATGGTGGATGTTGAGCAGCAGTGATACAATCATATTATGCCTGGAGGTAATTCTCTGTTGCCATGTTGAGCATAATTTGAAGGGAGCAGGGGAAAGCAGAGAGACAGGACACTAGATCAATAATTCAGGTGATGCGTGAGGGTGATAGCAGAAGTGGGGAGACGTGGTCAGAATCTGGGTATCTTTAAGGATAAAGAAAAAATTTGCTGATGACTGTGGGATGGATAAGAAGGAGAAATGTCAAGGGGAGCTCCACCTGGCCAGTAACAGGTAACAGAGAGGGAAGAATGTGATTTTAGTGCCTGCTCAGTGATTCACCACAAGAAATACCACCCTCTACCAAGCTATGTCCTCATCATTAAACATTTAGGTAAAGTCCATAGGTTGGTAGGTACTATGAGTAATAAAGTAGTATGTCAATGAAAATATCAGTGCCAAGAACAATGCATGCATGTCCTTTTATTTTTCTCCAGACTATGCATATTTCCATGTCTTTCAACACACATTGCACATTGACCTTGAAATAACAAGCAGGTGTTGGGTTGGGTGGAAGCTTTCTACAGCAATGAGTATATTACTTTGTATGTTTGCTAAGTGATATAATCACTTCACTTCTCATATCTTCTGCTCCTTTCTCCCACAGCTGGTCAATTTGCCCACCCTCAGCTGTGTATTATGAAGGGAACAGCCAATGTAAGTTCTCCAGAAGTCTTCATACTCCTGGGCTTCTCTGCACGACCCTCACTAGAGCCCATCCTCTTTGCAGCTGTCTCAGTATTTTATGTGGTGTCCATTGTGGGCAATGTTGTCATCATTTTGGTCTCCTGTGTGGATGTGCATCTCCACACCCCTATGTACTTCTTTCTTACTAACCTCTCCCTCCTGGACATTTGCTTCACCACAAGCATTGTCCCACAACTTCTAGTCAACCTCTGGGGACCACAGAAAACCATAAGCTACAGAGGCTGTGTGGTCCAGTTCTACATCTCCCATTGGCTGGGTGCCACCGAGTGTGTCCTCCTGGCGGTCATGTCCTATGATCGCTACGCTGCCATCTGTAGGCCACTCCACTATGCTGTCATCATGCCTCCACAGCTCTGCCTTGGCCTGGCCTTGGCCTCCTGGCTCGGGGGTCTGACCACAAGCATGGTGGGCTCCACCCTCACCATGCTGCTGCCACTGTGTGGGAACAATTGCATTGACCACTTCTTTTGTGAGATGCCCCTCATTATGCAGCTGGCTTGTGTGGACACCAGCCTCAATGAGGTGGAGATGTACCTAGCCAGCTTTATCTTCGTGGTCTTGCCTCTGGGTCTCATCCTGGTCTCCTATGGCCATATTGCCCAGACTGTGCTGAAGATCAAGTCAGCAGAAGGGCAGAGAAAGGCATTCAACACCTGCTCATCCCACGGGGCAGTCGTATCCCTGTTTTATGGGAGCATCATCTTCATGTACCTCCAGCCAGCTAAGAGCAATTCTCATGAGCAGGGCAAGTTTATAGCCCTCTTCTACACCGTGGTCACCCCAATGCTGAATCCATTGATTTATACCCTGAGGAACAGGGATGTGAAGGCAGCACTCAGGCACAATTTTTTGGAGAACTGCTGTGTCTTTGCAGGGAAATAAGGACATGTGTGGAGACTCTAGCCTTTTACAAGGATGAAGAACAAGTTTAATGGTATCAAAAATTGATTTTGGAGGGCAGGATGTTTGGAATGTCATCTCTCTTCCTGTTATTATTTGACCTTGAGAAAGGTGGCAATCTGAGATGGCATGTGCTTATGCCCTGTTTTCAGACCCAGAAGAGGAGAAAACATTTTCTGTTTTCATGTTTTGTTAATTGTTTAAAATAATATATGCCATTGTGGGTAGCTAATATGCATGAGGTACTTTACACTGCTTTCCAATATGTGTAACAACTCAGTACAATGGTTATTACCCTCACAGAGCAATTTGGATTTAAACTAAGATTTGAGCCTGGTCCTATCCATTGTAGCCAACAGACAAGCATGCTATTCTGTCTATATCCTTCTCAGGAGGTGGAATCAAACATACAAAATTCTTAGTATTAGAATCTTGAGTTTCTTTGTCAGCAAATTAATAGTTATATTAGTAACATGCTATACTGATTTATTTATAGCTACAGAACTACTGACTTCCCTATTCAACTCTAGACCTTATGTTTTTGGTTTTCATTTACTTACTAATATATTTCCTTATTTTCTCATACACCCAATCCTGCATTCATTCATTCTCAAAAGGAGACATACTTATGGAGATTGTAAAAACAAGCAGGCAACATGGCTATAAGACACAAGGTTCACAGATCTGTCACTTGCTTTTTGGTTTAAAACTGAAAACTGCCTTTTAAAGTTGATAATGCTGCAGTTTTATACATGAGAAAATTCTGGGAAAACACACGAATGTATTATTGGGGCTGATAACAATTCAGCTTCTTGAAGGAGCTTCATTTCTCATGTAAATTAAGAGTTGGTAGGACTGTAAAAAGTGGTAACCAATAATTCATATATGTATGTATATATTGTCAAAATAAAATAAGAATATTATCAAAAATTTATGAAGCCAAAAGTTAGCAACATTTTTCTTTGACTTTTTATTTTCCACCTAATTGCCATACATTTGCTCACTCTCATGTGATGATGAGGCAGGCTAAAATAGAGAACCCAGGGTTGGCAGCAGGGGGCTAGGATTGCAAATGAGCCAATCCTGAACCACCCTTGATGTACCAATCAAGATAGCCTGCAGTGCAAGCCCTAATTTACATATCTGCACACCAATCAAAATGGCCTTCAACTGAACCAATCACAAAGCACTCTTAGCTTGTCCCCCATTTGCCCACAATGCATTCCCTCATTTGCATAAAAATCAGCCAATCCTAAAACACCAAGTGTTTAAGCCCTCCCCCTCTCATCAATAAAAGGTCAAGATGAACTCACTGGATACAACTCTCTCTCTTGAGTTTGACCATGATTACATTCTTTGGCATATACTATCCTGAGCCTGAGCTACTGTAGGCCACTGGGAGTGGTCTCTTGCTCAGGGGATCCTACCTGATCATCCTATCTGTAACAACTTAAAGCCTTGCTGTTACCGGCCTGTACTGTCTGTGAATTCCTTCTTGGCAGGACCCCAAATCTGGAGTAAGACTCTGATCTGATAGGAGCCTAGCCTCTTCCAGTGAGTCAGTAGCAGTGACAAACACTGTAGTCACAAATTTCTACTTTCTTTACTAATAAGAGTAACAATTCCACCTCATATACTTTGTGTGATCACTATTATTATTCTCATTTCTCAGCAATTTATCTGAATTATCTCATTAAATTTTCACAACAAAACTCTTTGTTAATTACTATCATTATCTCCATTTCATAAATGAGGAAACCAAGGCCCAAATTCACAGAGTTCACAAGGAAGCTAGGATTTTAATCCATCACCGTTGGTTGCAGAGCCCTCTGCTACTTGAGCATTTTCTTTATTAAATGATGCAGGAATGTCCACTTGACACAGTCTGCATAATGTTTTTGAAAATAATGCACATCCTTCCAAGGAGTATAATCCTTGATTTCAATCAACTATTATTTATAGGCCATTCAGACTACTTAAAAAATTTGTTGCATTATATGGTATATATATAGATTTCTTTCTTCCAGTGAATAATTTCCTTAAGTGAATCACCAGAATACATTTTACTGAGGCAAATACTAAAAATATTACCATAATATTAATTTCCTACACATGTTGCCCACCCATTGGCAGCTGAAAATGAAAACATTATGAGGCAGCTCAAATTACAAAATACATGAAATCCTGAATTCTGTTAACCACATCACAAATATCATATCCATTTCCTGCATATTAAATATTATATCATATCTACCTATTTGTTGTTATCTAAGTCTCTGTTTCACATTTCATCACCCTACATTTCTCTATAAAGCATTCCTAGGTATAAGAATCAGAAATACATAGTTCCATTTTCCCCTTGGCAGTGAGCAAAGGGGTGTCTATAATGCAAACCTCTGCTGCCTCCCAGGCTCAGTGACCACTGATTCACTGTGATTGCTGTAAAGTAGGGTGGAAACTGCATGCCAACTGTATGTCAACTGTATGTCAATTGTATTAACCAGGACCCTGCAAGAAACAGACACTCAAAGTGGGTAATTTGAATAGCATGGCATGAAAGGCAAAATTCCTAATACATGGGCAGGCCCTTGGGAAACTACAAGGGATAATGCAGCATGCTAGGCTACTCTCAATGGGGACTATTACTACTCATTGGAGCAGAGGAGACAGGGAGAGTAGTTATAGGAAGCTGGGGACAGAAGGGCTCTGTGGGGAAGGTTGCCAATGAACTGTGACATCAGGGGAGAGAAACACCCAGGTGTGATCTTCCCAGGAAGAGAGATGGAGATAAAATCTCTGACTTCATGCTACTCCCTCCTTACTATTTCCTGGCATGGCACCCCATTGGCTTAACTCAGTCCATGGCTGAAAGGCGAGGGAGCCCACTGACAGTCCATACAGATGGGCCTCAGGGACACAGGGTGGCTAGGAAAAAGTGGAAAATGAATCCAGAGGGGCAGAGAGATGACACCCAGAAGAGTTCATCTTCTTTCCTTGTCCTTAATTTAGGTCAAGGTTCACATCCCCAATTCCAGGGACATAGAAATTCCCGTTGAACACCATATCACCAGTAAGTGATGTCAACTTGGTGATAAGCTCATGAAGACCTAAAATTGTTAGCCACTACCAGAGTCCTTTGCATAACTTACCAGGATAAAGGGGGAGTGAAGCAATCATTTAACAAAACCTATAGCTGCTAAAGTCTCTGCTTCTTTATTTGGGATGAGGATCAGAGTTTTTAATCATAGTTATCTTCTACCACCCATTCCATCATCCCCTAACATTCTTCAGCATCTTGACTGCCACTTGCAATGTCTGATAAATATCAGTATAAACATAATGAAACTATAAAGAGACAAACAATAGAAAAAATCAGAGGCTTAACAAGAGACACAAAAGAGGAAAGATTGCATTAAACTTCCTTTTACTTAGAGAGATAAAAAATAATAAAGTAAAGTAAACACAAGACAAGCTGTTGTACTTCTTCCCTCTTTACAATATCCACATGTCTTTTTTTACCTTCTGATAATCCAGTGAGGAAATTTGAAGTGAAAATATAAACCCAAAATTTAAAAGAACACTGCTTTCAGTCAGATGATTACAAATTACCCACAGGGCAGGAGGAGACAAGGAACAACCTGAGGAAGTAACAGTGCCATTTCCATGGAGGTCTGGAAAACCCAAAACAAAAGGGCATAGGGGAAGGGAAAATGGGTTCCCAAAATATCCCCCCAACACACACACACACACATACACACACACATGAACACACCTCTTCCATGGTGTTTCCTTCCTCCTGTGTCTGATCTAGTATTCATGTTACAGCTCATTGGAATCTGAGCCACAGGTTAGCTGTAAAGAAATCATGATCTTACTGTAGATCCCCACAGAGACCAAAGGAAGCCACATCTCTCTTTCCACTAGCACATGATCTGTTATGATTAGTTCTTTCACCCAGAAAGTCATCAAGTCTGCCTGTCTGCAAGCAAAGATAAAAGTTATCTACTCTGCAGTCCATGAGAGAGAGATGATCCTCTCCATTCAATGGCCACCATTTCATTTGCCATCATGGGCCCCTGTCCTGCCTGAGCACTGAATCCATGAGAAGAAAGCCCAGGGATGAAGCTGCCTGCCTATGTGCCCTCCTGAGTCCAACAAGCTACAGTCTTTCTCAAGAACCTTCTGCATGGTCCTCTTCACACCTTTATTTCTCAGCATACAGATAAAGGGACCCTGGATAGTGGACACTAGGCAGGAGAAGAGGGTGAGGAATGTGCCCTGGTCTTGGCTCACCTTATCCCTGGGTTACAGACATATGTAAATTGTGGTCCTGTAGAAGAGGGACATGAATACCAGGTGGGAGGAAAGGGTGTGGAAGGCTTCCTGCCTTCAGCTGCCAACTTGATCAGCATGGCCACAGCATCAATACAGCAGTAGGAGACTAGCATCATGGTGAGAGGCACAACAATGATGAGATGACCAGAAGGAAAGCCAGGCCTGCTACACAGCTGGTGTTGATGCAAGAAATGCAGATGGCAGCTGGCATCTTTCAAGGTCACTGATGTCCCTTTAAGCCAAGCAAAGGCTGCCAGCTGCAGACACAGTTGAAGGTACCTCATGGCCATGCACTGAAGTGGCTTACCAACAGCCACTTAATGGTCAGAGGCCATGACCAAGAGGAGAAATCACCCAGTACCCACCACAGACAGGAAGGGAAGGAGTTGAAGGACATAACCTACATGAGTGATGGTTTTCTGTGGGCCCCAGAGGTTAATCAGTAGCTGGTAGATGCTACTCGGTTGAGTAGCAGAAATCCAGGAGAGATAGGTTGCTGAGGATAAGTACATGGGTGTGTGAAGCTGAGGAACCATCAGGGAGAGAAAGATGCTGGTTGAGCTGCCCATAATGCCCAGAATGTTCAAAAACCATGCTGATGACAAACAGGACCATCTCCAGCTTCAGAAGGGCAGAGAATCCTAGCAAAATGAAGTCTTCTCTCATTCCTTCTTTCCATCACCTTTCATTTCATATACCTATTTGGAGAGGTTAACTTGTATGCTTTTATTCATATAGAAAAATGGGCACAAACACACCTATACATTGGTTTTTCCCAGTAGTGAGGATGCATTTTCATTGTGCCATCCATAATTTTTAACTAGTCCCCTTCACCTGCTGATTGCCTGGAATTGTAGTAAATGAAGCTAAGTAAAGATATTTGACAGCAAACTGATGGAAGCTACAATTTAGCCTTCTAGTCTTGCCAAGTGAGTTAACTAGTTAGACACTTAAAATAATAATAATAACAATACATTTTATTTAATCAGAAATATGGTAAACAATATAATAAATGCACTTTTTTCAGAATCCATTAATATTGAGCCCATTTCTCAGCTACCTTATAACTTCTCCTAAAATTTGTGGAATAGCTTCAATTAATATGATCAGAACTCACTTTCCCATGATTATAAATTCAACTAAGAAAATGTGTTGGTGACCTGATGTGTGCAAGATGCAGCAGCATGAGCTGCAGATACAGACAGCAATGAGACACACCTATTTTTACTCACAAAAAGTCCTTGGAAAAATAACAGAGTGTGTTGCTCTTGAAACTATAAGGCCCTCCCATAACTTGCTTCTGAAATGTTGATGATTTGCTCCAATTCCTTGACACAGTGATTTACAGGTGGTGTTATCCAAAAGACTTAAAGAAGCTTGCTTAAAGGTGCAGGGATTTTCATTATGGCAAAATTCACTGACAAAATGAATAGAAAAATGAGGGATGTTATTTTGTGCATTTCAGGTGAACATATTACTATGCCCAGAGGTTAATAAAAGGGAATAAACAGAAACACTGTGCAGGGTCATTTTTGTAGTAGATTTGTTTTCTGACCTGCATTGGTTCAATGAGAGTGAACTAAATATTTACATTATTGAACAGACACTGGCCAAATATTTGGGTTGGGGACATGGAATTCCTCTAGAATATGGAAATTAAAAGAAAATGTGCTTCTTTAAAAAGGTTTATTTTCTATATATCAATAACTAAATATAGACTGTATGGAAATAATTGCCTACTGTCAACTCATTTTGGATGGAAGACCCAGCTCTGAAGAAGTTGAGACACCATGAAAATGGAGAATGGGTTAATGCATTGCTTTTGGGCAAAAAGAAACTGATGTCCACTTTCAAGAAATGTCCATTTTTGGTCAAATCAGAAAAAAGTTATTGCCAGATATGTAGTCTAATATAAAGAATAATTAGAACTGGAATTTTTAAAAAGTGAACATAATAGCTGTAATCAAACTGGCTGGCTTAAGGAATAACTTAGAAACTGAAACTATTATGAGCATAGCAAATCTCTAGATCTCATCTTGAAGATACATACCTAGAGCTAAATCATGTCAATATGAATAGCAAGCTTGAAATGGTAACATGGACACAGGGAATCATTTACACTAAATAGTCAAGGCACTTCACATGTGTTCACCACCTGCTCTGCTCCAGGTCTGGTGCTTGGTATCATAATGATACATAAGCCAAAATCCATGGTCTCAACCCACTGTCTTCTTGGAATTTCAAAAAAAAAAAAAAAAAAAAGGACTGGAAGATTAAGAATTCCTATACATGCTTTCCACATAATCTTCTTAATAAAAAACATAACAGCCTAACACTGTACACAAAATGACAATATTTTGGAAATTTTTCTCCCTTCAATTGCTAAATAGCATTCAGATTTGTCAATCTACCACCTGTAGGTTTGGTTAGTGTAAGTGCCTGCTGAGTCTGACCACTGCTGGGTCAACTAGAAGATTAAGTTCATTAACACTGGAAAAGTTATTGGACCTATGGTGATCTCATCAAATTGTAGAATACTTAAATAGTTACCATTTCCATTACATAATCAGTCAACATTTTAAAAGTGTATTTAAAAATTTGCTACAGTGTAAAGATTTCTCTGCCACAAACTTCACACAGATTTCATTTATATAAATACCTTGGCAATAGTTTAGAAAGCCTTTATCAATTTCCTATACCCTTAATATTTTTTATTAAGATTTATTCACACACCATACAATCATCCAAAGTATACAATCAATTGATCATATTACCATCATATAGTTGTTCATTCATCACCCCAATCTATTTTTTGAACATTTCCCTTGTACCAGAAAAAGTGAAAATAAGAATAAAAAAAGAGTAAAGAAAGAACACCCAAATCATTCCCCCCCTGCCTCCCACCCTATTTTTCCTTTAGTTTTTTGCCCCCACTTTTCTACTCAGCCATCCATACACTGGACAAAGGGGAGTGTGATCCACAAGGCTTTCACAATCACATTGTCATCCCATGTAAGCTACATTGTTAAACAATTATCTTCAAGACTCAAGGCAACTGGGTTGTGGTTTGATAGTTTCAGGGATTTACTGCTAGCTATTCCAATTCATTAAAACCTAAAAAGAGTTATCTATATAGTGCATAAGAGTGCCCACCAGAGTGACCTCTTGACTCCATTTGGAATCTCCCAGCCACTGAAACTTTATTTCATTTAATTTCACATCCCCCTTTTGGTCAAGAAGATGGTCTCCATCCCATGATGCTGGGTCCAGATTCACTCTTAATATTTTATTCTTTCCATCTGGCTGCTTTGTCTGCTGATACTAAGCTTCAATCTGGGTCATAATTTATATATACTTGTTCCATAGTCAAATGTCCCCATGTTTTAATAGTGGTGAGTATGTAGAAAATTGGGTAGGAGAACAACAGGAGAATTAAATGGGGGAGAAAACCATTCATAAACTCAGGAGGTACTATCTCTACAAAGGAAATGTCTGCAGACTTCCAGATGATGATATATTTCCAAAGGAGCAGAGTATAGCAGGTTGAGGAGCCCCACTATGCCAGGCATTTGTCATAATGGATGTAGCACTATAAAAGTTGCTGAGAAGACCAAGTCACCCTATCTCAGTGATTACATCTGCTTAATAAATCTTTCTTGAGTGAATTTTATTTCTCTGTACCTTCACTTTCTCCAACAAAAAACAGGGTTAATAATATTGAACTTGCTCTTATGTCAGGGCTCTTTGAATATCATGTTAATATGCACCACTTGTTCTGAACACTCAAGATTTGTCAGAATTTAAACTAAAACACAACCAACTAAATATTTGTAAAGGTATGTGGAAATTGAAAAAGTTTACCACACATCTTAAAAATATTTCACCTAACCATGGACATCCTTGATTATCTGTTATACAGAAGGGTTTATTAGTCAGATCTGTGAAACTGTGATCAAGCTCAAAGCCCTTTATCTTAGCATCTGAAACACAGATTCACACCCCCTGTGGACTTGGGTATAATCATGAGAATTGATTTCATCAGAGAAGGGAATATTAATAACTATATCGCAGGATTTCTCAGAGCTTTTCACGAACTACTTGCAATTGAAAGCACTCAAAATTTTGAGGAAAATAAGAATAATTATGGGGAATAAAAAATAAAATATATAATAAAATGTGAGTCTCATTAGATTATTCTAAACTTTGAAAAGCATCAATATGCCATGCTGAGAGCCCATCATCTTGAATAAGATACAGAAGCCAGCATGTCTGTTTAGGAAAAGTTGTCTTCTTACTGCAATAATGTTATCCACTCACATGAACATGCATTAATTTCTTGGAGGAAATGATGCATAGTTAGGATGAGATGCTGCCCCTGGATCAATGTAGCTCTGATGGAGAGCCTCTTTCCACAGTTATTCCTTTGTGTTAAAGGGGCAAGTGGTACATAGGGGAAGCCAGTGTATTCCCATGGGACAGAACAAGCTGATGGCCACCACCCAGCACATACCTTTGTCTTTACCAAGATCTTAAAAAAGAATTTCAGCTGAGTTTTGGGCTATAAAATGCCAGCAGTTGACCTCCTGTTCATCCATCTATGTTGCATGCAAAATTCTGTTATCTCTCTTTTTTATATTTTAACAATGTCTTGGTTCCAGTTTTGGAAGGGGAGACCTGGAGTTATTACAAATAGAAAGTAGAGGAGATAGAAGATAGATATGGTTGGTCTATTGATACAAAGTGACATAGGGAGACACACTTTTTGACTAAGTCAAGCTATAACTGGAGATGACCAAAAGAAACATAAACAAATGTCCTGATCAAGGAAATGCTTTCATCTGTGGTTCTCTTAGGAAAAACAAGCTGAAAAATCATTTACCATAGAGTTTTATAATCCTTTGTATATTATACAAAGCAGATATCTTTGAATAATGGTTTGCCACATAAATAAACTCATTAATGGTTTATATTTTTTGCTAGTAGCAGAAACCCATAGACAGATCACTTCCAGAGCAGTGTCTTGTGTGACATGGAAGGATGCAATGAACAAAACTTCCTGCAGTTAATGCAGATGTTTGGGAAAGATTGGGAGGGGACTTATGGGAAAGAGAAAAGTGAACTAGGAGAGTTTTCAGAAAAAGTGATTGCATGTTGACTGAGAAAGTTAATTTAGTTAATTTAGTTAAAATAGCAAGTACTAGAGAACAAGGACAAAAACAGTCCTTGATTAGATTATTTGACCAATTTATTACTGAAAATATATATAATATCACTTTACAGATGCAACTTGAAAATTAGGAGAGAAAGGAACATTAACTTTTAGAATATTGACCCAGAAGAAATAAGTATTCAGGGTGTTCAAAGAGCTCAGTTTCAAGGGATGGTGGGTATACAATGCCCACTAAAATGGAGCCACAATTCTAGTATCAGAAGATCAATTGTGCACTTGTTTACCCAGATCCACAGAATAATTTTTTTAACTTTTCTCCAGTACTTGAAAACATCACATTGCATTTAAGGGGAAAACATAAAAAATACACTCTTTATAAACTAACAAACTTTAATTCCTACCTAAGGCTCAGAGCCTTGCTTAAATGCTGGAGATACACAAAATAATGACAGAGTTACTTTGTTCATACACACAATCACCCAACCTATGGCATGATTTACAAAAAAGATTGTCAAAATAAGCAAATCGTATTTTACAAATATGTGCATACTGCTGAAATGATGAAAATATGAGCATAGTCTGAATAAGGCAATGATGGGAGCTGATAGGGTTTCAGTTGAATCTGGAAGAAAGTAATAGAAATTGAGGAGAGTCATTAAATTGGAGAGAGACAGTGGTGCTTGTGAAGAAGAAAAGATACTAATTTGTGAGCAATGTAAACTTTTAATTTTCTGCCTTTCCCAGGAAAGCAATGCAGTATTTATTTATTTAACCAAAAGTTATATGTCATTTCCTATGTGCTAGGCCCTATTCTAAGCAGTTTAATAAAATAAACTTATTATATCCTCATTCCAGTGGTAGATCAGAAAAGAACCAGTCATTGCATCTTTCTGGATGTGGATTCAATTCCAGAGTTTATCACTCACAAGCTCTTTAACAACGGACAAATTTGGTTTCCTCTAATATTCAGTTCCTATCCTTCAGTGTCTGCTCTCCACCTTCTTTTGGATATCAAAATCATGTGACATCTCAGGATCAGCTAGAATATCTGTTGCCAGCTCTGCTCATTCACAAATTCCTTGAAGAGTGGAAAACCATATATTTGAAACCAAAACTCTTATTTCACCCCTGCTGGGCAAGAGTGAATTAATACAATTCTTAAGGCATCAAGTAAGAAACAATGCCCCAAAATTCAAAAGAAACATTTATATGAGAATCTGAAAGATAGGAAAAATCAATTATAAGAATCGAGTTAACAATAAAAAGAAAAATTTGATCAAGTTGTTACACCCAAATTTTTAAATTCTGTAGTCTAATGCTCAAAAAGTCAATGACTTTGAAATTTAAAGAAACTCTTTGGTACTGAATTCCCTTTCTCATGTAAGAGAAAGCCATTGAGACAAGCTGTATGTTTTCCCAGTGGACAAAGCTAGGAGAGTGTCCACAGAAGTCCCAGCTGTGGAAAGCCGCCTCCCGAATCGGGCCTAGCGTATGCGCTGCAGCCTGCTCTAGAGTTACCCCCGCCCATCGAGTGAGCCAAGATGGCGCCTGCATCCTGTTTCCGCATAGTGACGCATGTATCCGCCACCCGCTCCTACCAATCGAAATCCTGTATACGCGATACTAGCCTAGAAGCTTATTGGTTGTTAATTGTGTATAAAAGGTCTTACCCGGACGGGGTAGGGTGAGACAGCCCACAAGGAGCCGTGCCTGACGGCCACATCGAGGCTGCTCTCCCACGAGGCGCCGTGCCCCGTGTGGGAACCAGTAACACAGAATGTTCATCTAGCTGTAGTAAAGGGCTTGCTTTCACAACTGCCGTGTGGTTCGAGTCGTGATTCATGACCAGGTTAGTTCGCGCAGTCTGCATCTCTCTCTCTCCTTCCCTGTTTCCCCTCGCCGGCCGGGAACCGGGGACCGAGCGGGGCAGCGCCGGACAAGTGGTGGCCCGTACGGGGAAGCTCCTCCTCCTGCCTCGCTCTCGACGGTCCCTCTGTGAGGAGAGCAGCGCTGCGCGTCGAGCTTACGGCGGACTTCCCGCGCCTGATCAACGCGAGAAGGTGAGTGCGTCTTATTACATGATAGTTAGGGCCCGTGGGTTTTCAGGTGACCCCGGGGGACTCGGAAGAGCTCTCCAAGTGACTGAAGTATAGTGCCGACTGCAATCATGGGGCAGTCCGGAAGTTCACCTCTCTTAGCTCCCTTAAAGAACCTTTTGAAACAACGGGGTATCTCGGTCAGGAAAAGCTCCCTTCAGCGTTTTCTTGATGATGTTGATACTTTTGCCCCTTGGTTTGCCTGCACCGGCAGCCTTAGCCTACCCTCTTGGATGAAGCTCGGTCGCGACATAGACCGAGCGCGCCAGACGGGCGTGTGTATGGACCCGATTCTAGTACCCATATGGGAGACCGTCCGTGCGGTCCTTGAACTAGAATCGGCTACCGGCCTAAGCCCGTCCTCTGTCTTGCAAGAAGCACGGTGCGCGCTCCAAGAAACCCAGTCAGTTTCGTCAGCGGACGGCTCCTGTAAGGGCAAACCGCCGGAGTCCAGTGACTCTGACTCAGAGTCAGATAGCGATACTGACGAGAAGGCGGAAGCATCCCCGCTAATTGAGTGGGAGGAGCCTCCTGCCACACCCGTGCGGCCTTCCGCCCCGCCAATGTCTACCGCTGCACCCCCAGGGACACCCCAGCTCCCAACTGACGCCTTGGGCGGTCCCACCAAAGGACCTTGCCGAGAGCTCCCTCTAGTGGCCATGCCCAGTAAATGTAATTATCCTTTGCTGCCAGACCCGGAAACCCCGATGGGTCGGTCAGGGGAGGGGCAACCTTTGCCGTACCCCCCGCCCGAGTATACAGGCCCTCAGGACCCTTTGCCATTAGGTAGTGGTGGGAGACATTTCTGGAGATGGAACCCTTTCACAACATTTAGACCTTTTGGCATGCTGGGTGGCTACCAGCCACTTGAGCCGCAGCCAGTCTCAGAAATGTACCCGGTTATTATCAATCCCCAAGGTGGCAATCGGCACGAATCATATGATTACAAACTATTGAGGGAATTGAGGCAGGCCGTCCATCAGTATGGCCCCAATGCCCCTTATACCTTGAACATGATCGAGAACCTCTCTGCTCTAAATCATACACCCGCAGATATTTTTCAGCTAGCCCGTGCTTGCTTGCCGTCAGGCCGATTCATAGATTGGAAAGCATGGTTTGAGGAGTTAGCTGAAGAGCAGGCCGCAAGGAATGCGGCGGGGAGACGTGGCGGGTGGAATGCTGACATGCTGTTGGGGAGAGGCGCCCATGCCCAGAACCAAACGGGTTTCCCACAAGAGGTCTATGCCCAGATCTTCCGCTGTTTTGTGGGTGCCTGGAAAAAGCTAACAGGTGAGGGAGAGGCTCAGGCCTCACTCAGCAATATACACCAAGGCCCCACAGAACCATTTGCGGATTTTGTAGCCAGGATGCAAACCGCAGCTGAGAGAATCTTCTCAGATCCAGGAGTAGCAGAGACTGTGGTTAAGCAAATGATTTTTGAGCAGTGCAACAAGGAGTGCAAAGTTATCCTGGCACAAAACAGAGCAAAAAATTTGACAGAGTGGGTCAGGCTCTGTAGAGATGCTGGCAGCCCTTTAATTAATGCAGGTCTAGCTGCCATGCTAGCCAGCTCCCTACAGGTGGCTACAAAAAGCCCGAGAACCTTAGGGGCAAAGTCTAATGGGTGCTATGGCTGTGGCCAATCAGGGCACTTTAAGAGAGATTGTCCCAATAGACGTCAACCCCCTGCCACTCAACGGTTTGGCGAACCAGGTGCAGCAACCAGGCCGTGTGGCCGTTGCCACAAAGGCCCCCACCGCGCAGAAGACTGTAAATCGGTTTTCGATGCGCAGGGTAGACGCCTCTCTGGCCGCCCCGAGCAGATTCCAAAAAACGGGAAGAGGGGGTCCGCCCTTTCGACGGACCCCCTTGCATGCCATTCGACAACACAGGATCCGATCAAATTCGTGCGTCCCCCGGCTCAGCAGGACTGGACCTCTGTGCCACCTCCAGACTCGTACTAACCCCCTCCATGGGTGTCCAGTTAGTAGGGACCTCCTTCAAGGGGCCCTTACCGGCTGGTACTGTAGGGCTCATATTGGGAAGAGCATCCACGGCCCTGAAAGGATTAACAGTTATACCAGGACTTGTAGATTCAGATTTCACAGGCCGTGCCCAAGTTATGGTTCAATCTCAGCGGGGCACCTTAGTCATTGCAGAAGGTGATAAGCTGGCGCAGCTCCTGCTCTTACCCAGCTTACATGCAGTCTTTCCAAGCAGAATCAGACAGAGAGGGGAAAAAGGGTTCGGATCCAGTGGAGCGATTTTTGAGGGACTCCATATGTCCCTGGAGTCTCGACCTATGCTAACCATTAAGGTGCAAGGCAGATCTTTCTTGGGCCTGCTCGATACAGGGGCCGATCGGTCTATCATAAGACAACAAGAATGGCCCCCCACCTGGCCAACGAGCAGGGCGGAAGAGCCCATTAGAGGAATAGGCCAAATTTCAGCGCCCATGCTCAGTGCAGCTGCCCTTCATTGGGCCGATGAAGAAGGACACCAAGGCAGTTTCCAGCCTTATGTATTAGCCCTGCCTGTGTCTTTGTGGGGAAGAGACATTCTGACCCAAATGGACGTTACTTTAATTAGCGGCTACTCCCCAACCTCTAAGCGACTGCTAAAAGAAATGGGGTATACCCCCGGCAAGGGTTTAGGAGCTTCACTGCACGGACGTGCGGAGCCTATACAAGCTGCCCCCAAGTCTGACAGACGAGGCTTGGGTTTTTCATAGGGGCCACTGAGGAGAGATTCCCACCCACACCTATAAAACTAAAATGGAAAACCGAGGCTCCGGTGTGGGTGCCTCAGTGGCCCTTGCCACAGGAAAAACTTGCAGCGTTGCACGCCCTAGTATCAGAACAACTAGAAAAGGGCCATATCGCCCCTTCCACGTCACCGTGGAACACCCCTATATTCGTAATAAAAAAGAAATCTGGTAAATGGAGACTGCTACATGATCTAAGAGCTATTAACGATTGCATGGAGCCTTTAGGGCCCGTTCAGATGGGACTGCCCCTCCTCTCGGCATTACCGGAGCACTGGTCGATTTTCATCATAGATCTGAAAGATTGCTTCTTTTCTATTCCGCTCCACCCTGAAGACACCCCTAAGTTTGCCTTTACTGTGCCCTCTAGTAATCAAGAGGAGCCCTGTCAACGCTTTGAATGGACAGTCCTGCCCCAAGGCATGGCTAATAGTCCTACCATGTGCCAGCTGTATGTCGCTGCGAAGCTAGCTAGCACTCGGCAGCAGTTCCCTCAAGTGAAAATCATCCATTATATGGATGACATTCTCTTAGCCCATAGAGACACAGATCTTCTTAAAACAGTTTTGTCACATTTAGTCCTTAGTCTTAGAGAAGCTAACCTAGAGATTGCCCCTGAAAAAATCCAAATGACTGACATTACCACTTTCCTGGGGGCGAAAGTCGCACCCACTCATGTTTCCCCCCAAAAGGTGTCTCTCAGGCTAGACAATATACACACTCTCAATGATCTACAAAAACTCATGGGGGATATCAATTGGATCCGTCCATACCTAAAAATACCCAATGTCAAACTAACACCTTTGTTCGACCTGTTGAAGGGGGATTCTAATATAAACTCACCTCGAAGCTTCACTCCAGAGGCAAGGCGAGCACTATGCCAGGTGGAACAGGCGCTCAGTGGCGCTGCATTGAAGAGAATAGACCCTGATGAGCCTTTTGAAGCCTGCGTGCTGCCGACAGAATTACAGCCCACTGCGGTACTGTGGCAGCGGGGGCCGCTGCTCTGGGTCCACCCTGGAGTTTCCCCCAAAAAAGTCCTAGAGCACTATCCTACAGCGGTTGCAGACTTGGCCCTAGAATGCATTAAAAGGGCTGTGCAGCATTTCGGTCAGCAGCCCAAAAATCTCAGGGTGCCTTATTCTTCCCAGCAGCTTGAGATACTCACCGGATGCATAGATCAATGGGCCATTCTCCGGTGTACATTTCTTGGTCCCATTAACAATCAGTTCCCTAAGGCTCCTCTCTTGCAGTTTGTCACCCGGCACCCAGTGATTTTTCCCAAAGTAACCTCTCCTAGGCCACTAGCAGGCGCCCCCACCGTATACACGGACGGCTCCAGCTCTGGAACAGGGGCGTATTGTGTGGAGGGGGACACTCCTAAAACAGTGCTCTTCCAACCACAAAAGCCTCAATGGGTAGAACTGCAGGTTATCATTGCAGTCCTGGAAAGCCTTTCCGAGCCCTTAAATGTCGTCTCGGATTCTGCTTATGTTGTGAACTCTGTACAAATTTTAGAAACGGTGGGCATTGTTAAACATTCCTCTACAGTAAGGACGTTCTTTGCCAAACTACAGGAGGTTATATGGACCAGGCAACACCCTTTTTACATAACCCATATTAGAGCCCACACAGGTTTGCCTGGCCCTATGGCCCAGGGGAACCATAGCGCAGATGTAGCCACTCGACAGCTGCACATCTTTCCGACGCTGGTACCGTATCAACAAGCCCGAGAATTCCATGCCAAGTTTCACATCAATGCAGGTACCCTAGCTAAGCGGTTCAGCATACCACGTGCAGCTGCTCGAGATATTGTCCGAGCCTGCAACAATTGTGCAGAGCAGAGAGCAGTCCCCTCGGTTGGGGTCAACCCTAGGGGTCTCACCCCAGGGGATACTTGGCAGATGGATGTCACTCATCATTCAGAGTATGGTAAGATCAAGTACTTACATGTGTCGGTGGACACATGCTCCCAAGTTTTATTTGCCTCTGCTGAACCAGGAGAAAGAGTCTCCCACGTCATTGCACACTGCCTTGCTGCATGGGCAGCTTGGGGTAAGCCAAAGACGTTAAAGACGGATAACGGGCCTGCCTACACTAGTAAATCCTTCCAAAAATTTTGTGACAACATGGATGTCCAATTAAAACATGGCATCCCCTATAACCCTCAGGGGCAAGGAATCATTGAAAGAGCGCACAGATCTCTCAAAGACTTGCTTAAAAAACAGAAAGAGGGTATAGGCCACGGCCTGTCCCCAAAAGCTCGACTGTCTGTAGCCTTGCTCACATATAATTTTTTAAACGAAAATTCACAAGGAATGACACCTGCCCTGCAACACACCACCCCGAGTCCTCCGCATAGAGGTCTAGTCCGTTGGAAGGATGTCCTGTCGGGGCAGTGGAAAGGCCCTGACCCGGTGCTCAGCTGGGCCAGAGGCTCTGTTTGTGTTTTTCCCCAGGAACCAGGACGTCAACCAGTGTGGGTTCCGGAAAGACTGGTGAGAACCGTGACATCACCTGAAGAAGCCAAGGAACAGCTGTCAGAAACGCCAACGAATATACAACCTGAACCATTAGACCAAGCCTCCGACCCTGCTGATGATGGCGACGACCGACAAGACGATAATAGTAGGACTGACCACCCCGCGGTTGCCCAAAAAGAGGATCGGTAACTCTGTTCTTTGCTCTCCTATAGCAATCCTTCTAATCTGCCTTTTTCTTTTTAGTGGAACTATATTTCCTCCACAAGCTTCAACGAGTCCTTCCCCCTCACCAATGACACACTGATCCTCTCTTTTGCTAACCTCTCTGTCAAGGTTGTCAACACCACAGTTGCGGCGAATGCTACTTGTGAAACTGGTAATGGCGAGTTAAGTAAGGGAGTCTTGCTTGAATTTCTTAACGTTACAGGGAAGAGCCGCCAGTCTTGTGAAGGGATCTTGAGTAAAAAGGAGACTCAAAGGTGCCTTTTCCTTCCAGGGCTTGCTCCTACAGTCTGCAAACCGTTCCAAAGACCCGGATGCCTCGCCGCCCCGCTATCCTAGTGTATCGCCCAAGTTATGTCTGGCTCCCCGTCAAGGCAACCGACTGGGTTGGCCCTGTTTCTCAAGTTGTTTCACTTAACAATATCCCCTTCTCTAAGTCTAGGCGTCCAAGAGGCATAAAAGAATGGCTATCGAATGCTGCCAGTGTAGCTTCCTCTTTGTTTGTCCCAACGATCGGGCAGGCTGTGCTACAAGCATGGACAGATCGGCAGCTCGCCATAACGATGGAAACGGTAAATGGCTTGGTCAACCTTACCCGAGACGTGCTACGCCGCCACAATCAGATGCTGAACTTAAATTTCCAGGCCATTCAGAAACTCCAAGCGGAGATAGATGAACTTGGACTGGAAATAGATGGACTCTGGAGAGTGCTTCAGCAAACATGTGACACCCGGTGGCTTACAGTTAAACTCTGTGTCACTCCTGTCAGGGCCAACGTGACCGGAAGCATTTCCAGAGTCTCTGATTGGCTGAAAAGGTCATATTTTCCTGAATTTGTTAATCTCTCCCAACAGGTGGAATCTAGTTTAGACACAATTGGGGGGATCAAGTTAAAACCCGTTAAAGTCGATCTCTCCGGGTTAAGCGAGGTTCTACAGAAACTATTGCACAGTGTTTCTTCCTGGTTCTCTTGGCCCAATTTAACTAATTGGATCCTCATTGCAGTGGGATTATTGGTGGGATTAGTCGTTGTTAAATGTTTGCTAGAACGCCTGTTTCAAGCGCAGCAGCAATTGCGTGTTACCACTATGATGGCTATGACTCCCACCTCTGTTACCCCCGATAGTGACCGATTTATTAACCATACCCCTTCCTGGTCGCCTCAGGTGGGGCGCTTTGGAGCAAAATTTGTAGCGAATCGCATGGCTGTTTCTCGGGTGTAAAAGGCGACACCAGTAGTCATAATTTTGTCTCAGGTGGGTCTCTAGGGCAGAGTCCTAGTTGTGGCCAGACTGGACCCTAGCCATTGCACAGAGACACCTAGTGACACCCCCGACTCTGGTTACTGCTGTTCCTGCCCCCGTCGTTGTTCCCCAGTTGCCAGGCAAAGCACTGCAGGGAGAGTCACGTTGCTTCCAGCTTACGGACTCTCCGGTCTCCATATGACGTGAGCATTCTGGTTGGTGCTAGAGGCTCCGCCGCTGGATGGCTGAGGCCTAGTCCAGACTCCCCAAAGCACCAAAGAGGTTGTGAACCATTTGGGTTCACGGGAGCACGCTCATCACTGGAGACACTGGGTCAAAAATAAATAAGAAAGGGGGAGATGTGGAAAGCCGCCTCCCGAATCGGGCCTAGCGTATGCGCTGCAGCCTGCTCTAGAGTTACCCCCGCCCATCGAGTGAGCCAAGATGGCGCCTGCATCCTGTTTCCGCATAGTGACGCATGTATCCGCCACCCGCTCCTACCAATCGAAATCCTGTATACGCGATACTAGCCTAGAAGCTTATTGGTTGTTAATTGTGTATAAAAGGTCTTACCCGGACGGGGTAGGGTGAGACAGCCCACAAGGAGCCGTGCCTGACGGCCACATCGAGGCTGCTCTCCCACGAGGCGCCGTGCCCCGTGTGGGAACCAGTAACACAGAATGTTCATCTAGCTGTAGTAAAGGGCTTGCTTTCACAACTGCCGTGTGGTTCGAGCCGTGATTCATGACCAGGTTGGTTCGCGCAGTCTGCATCTCTCTCTCTCCTTCCCTGTTTCCCCTCGCCGGCCGGGAACCGGGGACCGAGCGGGGCAGCGCCGGACACCCAGCCTCTCTCAATGGCAGGAATCAAATGAGCAGTTATCTCTTTGACCAAAGTCTGACTCATTCCTCTGAGTGCTTGACCAGTAGCATGACGGGGCAGAGGGAAGGCAGCAATGTCTTCATTGTTAGCAAAGGCAGTGATGTCAGACATCTCAAGGTGTTTCTACTCCTCACTTTAGCAATGAGGTCATTGAACTTGGATAAACTCTCCACTTTTCTTACCTCTATATCATTTGTAAAGTAGTAGATTCTATCATCTCTAAAAGTCTCTTAAGTTCTGCAACTCTAAAGATCTAGGTCGGGTAGTTCTAAAACTAGTTATAAGTAGTTATAAGTTCTCAAGTTCTAAACTCTAAAAAGTTCTAAGTTCTAAAGTTGTGCCTCTCTAGATAATGATCTAGTTAGTGATGAGAACACTGCTGGGCAAATCTGCAGTCATGATAAAGAGAAATGACTCCATCTATTGGTTCTAAAACTGACCAAAGCCTCACAGGGACGTAGTCATATTGCCAATGAACTTCATTTTCACCACCCCCACCCCAGACCCATTCAATGAATAACTTCTCAATGCATGTCATAGTTTGATTCATTCTATTACTTATAAAAAACATATAGAGTGATGATGGGAGCTTAGTCTAGGTAACAAAGAATTGTCCTACATGCATATCCATTAGCTGTATAGGGCAAAACATAATTTTTAGAAACCAATGATAATTAAAAATGCATGATTTTTCCTAGTCTATGTGTTCTATTCCATCCAATGAGGCTGAACTAACACCCAAACTCAAATCTGAAAGAAAAGTTCTAGGTCTGGGTAAGCTGGAGTAAACATACTCTACCTGTGTCTTCCACTGAATAAACCTATAAAATCTGGATGGAAAACACAGAAGAGCTATCTGAAGACCCTAAAACATAAACAGTAGCAGGTACATTGATGAAGACCAAAATAAAAAATAGCAACAAACAGATGGTGAGTGCACCATTTTTTTCCTTCCATCTTCCCAGACATGGGTGTAATTACAGAAGTATGCAGCTGAGTACAGTAACTAAAGCCCCATATTTCTGCTCAGAAGACCAAAAAGGGATCCCCAAGAAAACTAGAAATTACAGAGCAGATGACAGTGGAGAGAACATAAGAAAGTGACTCACAAAGTTGTTTATAATTCCTGGACTAATCCCCAAGCTGTGCACAAATGGATCTGATCCTAATTAGCTTACCAAAGATTTTAAGAACTGATCAAACAGATTGACCACTGTCCAAGTGCCAGACTGGCTACTGGGTACTACACATGGGAGACAGATTCAAATAGCACTACACAGCCAAAGAAACTGACAAAGGAGCCACAGCTCATGGAAGGTGAGTTGAAACTTGCAACCCCAGACTCATAATATTCAAAATGTCCCAGATACATTCAAAAATTACTTCACCTTTAGAGAACCACAGAAAGTTCAATTTGCACAGAAAAAGACACTTACAGGTGCCAATGCCAACATGACATGATGAAATGATCTGATAAATGATTTAGAGTGTATAAAAAAATGTGCCAACAAGCAATGAAAATAAATTAAAATATAGAAATAATCAGTAAAAAAATAGATACATAAAATGGAACCAAATGGAAATTGTAGAACTGAAAAATCCAACATCCTGAATGGAAATGATGGGGGAAAGAGTCAGTAAAATTACAAACAGATCAAATAGAAGGGATCTAATCTTAAAAATAGAGAAAATAGGGAAATTGTGAACAGAGTCTCAAGAACCTGTGGGGCAATAATAAAGAGTCAAATATTCATATCATTAAGAGTCCTAGAAAGACAGAAGAAAAAGTGTGGTGCTGAAAAAAATGAAGAAATAATTGCTGAAAACTTCCTAAATTTGGAAATATATATATATATATATATATATATATATATATATATATATATATATACACAGACTCAAGAACAAGGATAAACCCAAAGAAATCCACTCAGGCAAATCAACATCAAATAGCTGAAAGCTACAAGTAAAACAAAACAAAACAAACAAAAAAAGAACTTGAAAACAGCCAAAAGAATATCACGTGTTAGTGATAGGGAAAAAACACTCAAATGAATGGATTTCTGTTAGAAACAATAGAGGACAGATATAAGTGCCACAACATTTTTAATGTGTTGAAAGAAAACAATGATAAAAACAGATTGCTATACCCAGCAGAAACAGTCTTCAAGAATCAAAGTGAAATAAAACATTCTCAAATGGAAGAAACTAAAATAATTCCTTGAGAGATCTTCTGTAAAAAAAAGCTGAAGGAAGTTCTTCAGTCAGAAGGAAATGTATAGTAGAAGGAAGAGTAAGAAGGCAAATTTGTGTAAATATATCACCTTTCTCCTCTTGAGTTTTTTACAATATATTATATGGTTGAAAGCAAAAATTATAGAATTGCTGTTGGGCTCATAAATGTATGTAGATACCTAAGACAACTCTAACATAAAAGAGGAAAGGCAAAGGGAAAATAGATAAATCATTGGAGGAGAACCTAAGATGGTGGCTAGGTGAGACAGGGCAAAAAAACTCCTCCATGAAAAATGTTAGATAAAAACCAGAAAGTGACCAAGAACACCCATTCCAGTGTAGCACCAGCCAGACAACTTCTGCTACATCTACAGGGAACGTGCATTTGGTGAAACCAGGAGTCTGCATTCTGAAACGAGTAAGTCAGCTGAAAGTCTGGCAGCTGCACTGCAGTGTGGGGAAATGGTGGGCTGGTGTTTGGAGACAGACTAGTTCTTTAAAAAAAAATCCCAGGAGTGGCTGCAGATATGACAGGGAGAGCCGCACAGTGAAGCACAGCGGGAGCGGGCTGGGCTAATGCCTCAGTGTCTGGCATGGAGGATACCCCTTCCCACACCTACTGGTGATTGTCTCAGGCCCAGGGGAGCAGAAGGGAGCCAAAAGGAGAAAAAAAACTGCATTCCTTGCAGCCATCTCCCCAGCAGGCTGGGTACTTTCCTACCCAGCACCAGACCCACAGCCCACAGCAGTTCCAAGAAACCCAGTGTGATGAGTCTTTCCCACAGCACTGCACACATGCCACAATATCAGCTGTGAACAGTGGCCTTTAGTGCACCCACAGCTGATTGTCCCGGAGCTGGGAGGGTGGAGCTGTGCAAAAAGGGGAAGTCAACCCATCCCATTCAACCATCTTTGAAGTGGGCTGGGAGTGCCCCCACACAGCCCAGCAACCCAGGGCTTCCCTGGAGGCTGGTGCACACTTGTGATGTGGTGTGGCCCTCCATCAGCAGAGGTCCTGGAAGAGCACAGCAGGGAAGGGGGAACCACTCGGAAATCCCAGGGACCCTATGTGAATACCAAGGACTTTTGGGTCAGTGGCAGAGACAATCTGTAGTAAGACTGAAATGAAGGCTTAGGCTCCTGCAACAGCCTCAAATCTTCAGGAACACCTGGGAGGTTTGATTATTAAAGCTGCCCTGCCTCCCTAACCACCCAGACACACCCCAAATTCAGGGTGGATGGCACCAACAACACACCCAAACTTAGTGCACCAATTGAACCCCACAAGAATCAGATCCCCACACACCACAAAGACAAAGTTGGGAGGAACTGACTTGAGGGGAAGAGGTGACTCATGGAGACCATCTGCTGGGTAGTTAGAGAAAGTGTATGCCACCAAGCTGCAGTTCTGACAAATTAGAGATGAAGTAAAGCAAATGCCAAGAGGCCAAAAACAACAGAAAATCTTAAAGCATATGATAAAACCATATGATATGGATAACTCAAACCCAAACACCCAAATCAAAAGATCAGAAGACACACAGTACTTGGCACAACTAATCAAAGAACTACAAACAGGCAACAAGAGCATGGCACAGGATATAAAGGACATGAAGAAGAGCATGGCAGAGGATATAAAGGACATAAAGAAGACCCTAGAAGAGCATAAAGAAGAAATTGCAAGAGTAGATAAAAAAATAGAAGATCTTATGGAAATAAAAGAAACTGTAGGCCAAATTAAAAAGACTCTGGATACTCAGAATACAAGACTAGAGGAAGTTGAACAACAACTCAGCCTCCTCCAGGACCACAGAACAGAAAATGAAAGAACAAAAGAAAGAATGGGGGAAAAAATTGAAAAAATCAAAATGGATCTCAGGGATATGATAGATAAAATAAAACATCCAAATTTAAGACTCATTGGTGTCCCAGAAGGGGAAGAGAAGGGTAAAGGTCTAGAAAGAGTATTCAAAGAAACTGGGGAAAACTTCCCAAACCTTCTACACAATATAAATACACAAAGCATAAATGTCCAAAAAACTCCAAATACAATAAATCCAAATAAACCAACTCCAAGACATATTCTGATCAGATTGTCAAATACTGAAGAAAAGGAGCGAGTTCTGAAAGCAGCAAGAGAAAAGCAATTCACCACATACAAAGAAAACAACATAAGACTAAGTAGTGACTACTCATCAGCCACCGTGGAGGTGAGAAGGCAGTGGAAGGACATATTTAAAATTCTGAGACAGAGAAATTTCCAGCCAAGAATACTTTATCCAGCAAAGCTCTCCTTCAAATGTGAGGGAGAGCTTAAATTTTTCACAGGCAAACAAATGCTGAGAGATTTTGCTAATAAAAGACCTGCCCTACTTCATATACTAAATGGAGCCCTACTGACAGAGAAACAAAGGAGAGAAAGAATTTTAGCAGACATATATAGAACATTACATCTCAGGTCACTGGGACACACATTCTTCTCTAGTGATCATGGATCTTTCTCCAGAATGAACTTTATGCTGGGACATAAAAACAGGCCTCAATAAATTAAAAAATAAATATTTGTTCAAAGCACATTCTCTGACCACAGTGAAATACAAATAGAAGTCAATAACCATCAGAGACTTGGAGAAATCACCAACACCTGGAGGGTAAAAATGAGGGAGAGATGAAAATATTCCCAGATAATCAAAAGCTGAGGGACTTCATCACCAGTAGATCAGTCCTATAAGAAATGCTAAAGCGAGTTGAGCAGGCTGAAAGGAAGGGACACTAAACAATTAACTGAAACTACACAAAGAAATAAAGATTACCAGTAAAGATCACATGGTAAATATAAATACCAATACTACTGTATTTTTGATTTATAACTCCACTATTTACTTCCTACAGGATCTAAAATACATAAAGTGTAATGATAAATCAGTGGTTTTGGACTCAATGTAAAATATGTAATTTTTGACAAGAACTACATAAAGGTGGGGGAATGAGGGAGTACAGGAACATAGTTTATGTGTCATATTGAAGTTAAGTTGGTATCAAAGAAAAACAACATTGCTATAGATTTAAGATGTTAAATTTAAGCCCCATGATAAACACAGAGAAAGTATCAGAGAATATAACCATAGACATGAAAAGTAGAGTAGGGGATCCGAGAAGTGGGGGAAGGGGCAATGGGGAGTTAAGAAATGAGTGTAGGGTTTCTGTTTGGAGTGAAGGGAAACTTCTAGAAATGGATAGTGGGAAGGTGATAGCATTGCAACAATCTAAATGTGATTAATCCCAGTAATGGAATGCTAAGGAGGAGGTGGAATGGGAAGATTTAGGCTGTATATATGCTTCCACAATTGAAAAAAAAAAAACACAGTCTAATTAGATGACAATTAAATGCCAAGCTTGATCCTGGATGGGATCTGAGGATGGAGGAGAGGAGGCTCAAAGTGACACAGATGAGACATAAGGAAAAAAGGAAATATAGAATGTAAGCTTTGCATTAATGTTGAATTTCTTGAACTTCTTAGCTGCACTTAATGGGATTGCATAAAAGAATGTTCTTCTCCATGGGAAAGGTATGTGTGAATTATATTGTTTATTCAAAGATGTGTGCAGCCTGCTCTCATATGTTCAGAGGACAGAGCAAAGATGATGGATGATAGGGAGGGAGGGAAGGAGGGAGAGAGGGAGGGAAAGAAAGAAATGGTGGTGTGACAGGATGTCAAAGGTGGTGGATCAGGGTATCAGGGGAGGGGGGTAAGGGTATGCTGGAGTTCTGTGTATGGGGTTTGTACTGTTTTTGCAACTGTTCCTGTAAGTTTGAATTTATTTCAAAATAAAATTTATTAAAAATAAATTTTTAATAAATAAATAAATAATAAATCATTGTTGAATTTTACAGGAAGAAGAGGAAAGAGGAAACAAGAATGAAAAGTAGTGAAGGTGAAAAATGTAAAATAAATGGTTTATAATGTAGAATGTAGGGGATCTGGTGATAGACAGCAAATAGTGAAGGGAGAATGATAATCTAAGAAGAACAGATAAGTTATGGAGGGTAAACTTAATGTTCAGGGAATGCTCAGGAATGACTATGGTTTGTTAATTTCTGGGGGTTATGGTAGGAACAAGCTCACAGAAATGTAGTTATTTTAGGTTGTTTTTCTTATTCCTTTGTTGAGTTATAGTCTGTTTTCTTGGTGTAGGGTAAAAACATGTTGGAAGCAATGCAGTTATTTTAGGTTATTGTCTATTCTTATTCCTTTGTTTTGGCTTTGTTTGAAATGTTTTTTATTGTTTGTTTTTTTAAGTTTTTGATAAAGTTAAAAAAATGATGAATGAGTTTGAAAAAAAGTAAATGAACAATGGGGGGACAAAGGGAGTGGAATGTTTTGGATGTTCTTTTTTATTCTAATTTTTATTTTATCTTTTGGAGTAATGAAAATGTCCAAAGATTGATTGTGGTGATCAATGCACAACTATGAACAACTGATTGTACACTTTGAATGTTTGTATGTTATGCTAATATATCTCAATAAAATTGCATTTAAAAAAAGAACACTTATGAGATATAAAAAAAAAGAAAAGCAGTGAGGGTTTTTTCTTAAGTAAGGGCATGAAAGGGATAAAACCAAGCATATAAATAATTACATTAAATTTAAGTGGTTTAAGCTTAGTAATAAAAAGCTAGAGATTGATAGAATTGATTTAAAAATAAACATGACCAAAGTATAAGCTGTGTACAACAAATTCACTTCTAATGTTGAAGGCAGAATAAAAGGAAAATGATAAAAACTATAAAATGCAAATACTTTTCAAAGGGGAGCTGTATAGAGCTCAGAAATGGGCTCACAGGATTATAGACAACTGACTTTTGAAAAATGTCTAAAGCAATTTGACAAGCATTTGCAACAACCTGTTGGAACAACTGGACATCCATATGGAAAAAAAGTCCTCCAAGTAAACTTCACACTTTTTACAAAAATTAACTCAAACATATAGATCTAAATGTAAAATAAAACCATAAAACTTTTAGTATAAAATTGTCTCAGTTCTCTAAAGCTGCCGAAATGCAATATACCAGAAAATGGGTTGGCTTTTAACAACGGGGATTTATTAAGTTACAAGTTACAATTCTAAGACTGTGAAATGTCCAAACTAAGGCATCAACAAGAGGTTACCTTCCTTCTCTGGAGAAAGGCTGGGGGCATCTGGGGTTCCTTTATCTCAAGGGAAGACACATGGTATTCATCTACTAGTCCTTCTCTCTTGAGCTCTGGTTTCAGTGGCTCTCTCTCTCACCACCTGTGGGTCTTTCTTGCTTCTCTGGGCATTTTGTTCTCTCAGCTCTCTCCAAATATTTCTGCCTTTTATCCTCTCATAAAGGATGAAGACCCTCATTGAATTGGATGGGTCACATCTCCATGGAAACAACCTAATCAAATGTCCCACCCATAATAGGTCTGAACCCTCAAGAAAGGATTAAAAGAACATGGCCTTTCTTGGAGTACATAACAGTTCCAGACCAGCACAAAAGACAAAAGAAAATATTTTTTACCTTGGATTAGACAAAGAGTTCTTGGAAATAATTCCAAAAACAAAATACATGAGAAAAATTCTTAAATTGGATTTAACCCAAATTAAAATGTTTTGCTCCAGGAAAGGCACTGTTAAGAGAATTAAAAGCCATTACAGGCTGGGATAGAGTATTTGCAAATCATATGTTAATTAAAAATATTTTCCGTAATTGCTATATGACACTCAAAATTATGCAGGAATTAAGCAAAATTTTAAAATGGGAAAAAACTTTGACGTTATAATAAAGAGAATATATTGATGGCAAATAAACTCATGAAAGTATGTTCAACATCATTAGACATTAGGAAAATTAAAACCACAATGAAATACCAGTGTATACCTATTAGAATGGCTAAAATTAAATATTGATACTGCCAAGTGCTGATGAAGTTACAAAGCAACTGGAACTCTCATACCTTGCTAATCAGAATACAAAATGGTACACCACTTTGGGAAATGATTTGACAGTTTCTTATAATGTTGAACACATACCCTATGGCCCTGTAAACTCATTCCTTCATATTTACCCTAGATAAATGAGATCATATGTCCCATGGAAAACTATACTCCAACTGCAGCTCTCTTCAAAATTGCAAAAACTGGAAACAGACTAATATCCTGCAGCTAATGAATAGGTAAGCAGACTGCGGTCAACCATGGAAATGAATTCTATTCTGTGAAAATAAAGAATGAACTATTGATAACCACAGCAATTTGTATAGATCTCAAAGACCTTATGATGACTGAAAGAAGGAAATCTTAAAATCAATCATGGGACTTTACGATTTCAATTATATGAAGTTCTCAACAAGGATAAAAGGCAGAGATATTTGCTAGGGTCTAGGGTTATGGGGGATGGCAAGAGTGTCAACAACGGGATAGCACAAGAGAGTTTGGGGTGACGGAACTACTTTACATCCTGATTTTTATGATAATTATATGAACTTATACATGTATAAAATTCATAGAACTGTTCTCCAAAAAATTAAAATTTTATTTTATGACAACTTAAAAAACAAAATTTGTAACTATCTGAAGAAAGTATGGTTACTACATTTATGGATTCCTTGCTCTTATTTGAAAAGCTCCTCTAGCAGAAATGATCAAATTTTAGATTCATGTGTGTGCTCAGAACATAGTATTTCCAAGAACATTAGGATATGAAAAACAGAAATAATGACCTAGGCAATTCAAGACTGGATATTTTTGGGAAATGCTTGTTAACCTGAACTCTTAATCCTCCTCTTTACTTTGCCTGATGGGAAACAGTGAAACTGTGATTTGATTGTTGAAGTAACAAAGCTAAAATAAAGAAGTGAATGATCAATTAAATCAAACAACCTGAGTAATTTAAGAGTCAATTTTACGTGGGGAGTTTACTGACTCGATTCACCACTTGTTAAACTTGTGACCAATTGTGTGGCTTGATCTGTTATGAATTTACTGCTCTTGGGCAGAATTGAGTCAGACAAATGAGGGAGAACCCAAGGGATGAAACTGTCTGTCTTTGCACAGAACAATGAGATTTCAGGTGCACTGACTTGTTAAACAAATCTCTCACTGTCATTGTCATCATCCATCCAGGACTTAGAGCTCATTCTGGTGGGACAACAAAGAAACCCCTATGAAATTATCACCTTAGAGACTCAACCCAGACATAAACACACCAAACTTTTTAATGACCCAGTTCCACAGTGTGGAATCTGTTAGCAAATATTAATGAGTACTTCTGTTCCCAGGGGTTCCTATCCCAGAGGACACCATCAATTTGAATCAATTACTTTCATGGGATTTTTTCCTTAGTCTTAAAATAATGATTACTGAGACTTTTCTGTCTAATTCAAAAAAAAAACTCTGCTGAGTACTAACTCAAGTTACTAAAATTGAACTCTTCAGTCACTCATCCAACTTATTCCTTCTCCATCCAGAAATGAAAACCAAGCTTCTGGAATTAAATCTAGGCTATTCTCTCTCGTTCATTTCTCACTTCCAATCAAATCCCAAATCCTGGGAATTCTATTCTAATATCTACAAAATACCACTCCTCTTCTTCATCAAAACTCTAATTTCCTTAATTAAATTCTCATAACTTCTCACTTGGATCATTGAAATGTTTTTTCTCCTTTTCTTTCCTAACATATACTTTGAATTATAGCAAATGATCTCCTTAAAATGCACCTTAATTGTTTTAGTTTCCTTGGCTGCTCAAGCAAATACCATGCAATGGGCTGATGGGCTGGCTTAAACAATGGGAATTTAGTTTGCAGATTTGAGGTTAGGAAAAAGTCCAAATAATATGTCATGAAGGTGATGCTTTCTCCCCAAAGACTGTGGTGTTCTGGGGCTGGCTGCTGTCAGTCCTTGGTTCTTAGCTTGTTACATGGCAAGGTACATGTCAACATCTGTCAGTCTTTCCCTTCTCTTCCAGGTTCCACTGATGTTCAGTGTCTAGCTGCTCCTTCTGTGGCCTTCCTCTGTGTGTTTGAATTTCATCTCTTATCAAGGACTCCAGAAATAGGATTAAGACTCATCCTGATTGAGGTGGGTCACACCTTAACTGAAGTAGCCTCATCAAAAGGTCCTACTTACAATGGGTTCAACCCCACAGGAATGGATTATGTTTAAGAACATGTTTTTTATGGAGTACATACACCTCCAAACCACCACACTAATGATGCCACTCTCTTTCCTAAATACAATCATTTCCTCTCCATGCCAGGCAAGTTAAAATCCAAGTTTTCCATCTTAATATTAGGAGAGGAGAGGATGTTTGGTGAACTGCCTCTTGTCTGTGCTTCCACATTTACCCATGATCATTTCACTAAGGATCCTGTACCCAAACATGTCAAACTAATGAACTTGAAATACTATCATCTGTCTTTGTTCATGCTTTTTGTTTTTTGTTGTAGCACCTTCATCCCATTCGTTTACTTTCTAACTTATTTATCCTCCAAGCTCAAAATAGTCATCTGTTGCAGGAAATTTGAATTTCAATGACCAAATCAACTGCACTCCCCATTCATCTCATAGCATATTGCCAAAATCAGTTTACATTGCACTTTCCCTTAAGTCTTTCATGTATGTATGTTCATTGTCCTAGGTATTCAGTAAATACTTGCTGAATGAATAAGGAAAAACATGAATGAAATGACCTATGACTAAATAAGCACATAACTTATCACTATTCATTATCAATATCCCTAATTGCTTTCTCAAAGCTGGAGTTTGGGATATATTATTACATAAATATTCATAATAAATAACATTTTAGTATTATAAAAGTGTACATTATATGCTTCTTATTAAATCAATACATTTTTCAAAGGATCTGTTATTCATCCATCACTGTGGCAAACATTCTTGTAGAAAAAATAGAAAATTTTAATCTCTAACCTCACTCTAGATCAGTGTATTCCAATGCAAACCCAAACATGTAGTATATCTGCTGGTTCCAGATATACCACCCAGTGAAATTTTACCTTTCTAGTATCTTTGTACACAAGACTTAAGACCATTTGCATTCAATCCTACTCTGCCTCCTACTGCCAAAAACAAACTCTGTGTAAGGCTGAAATATGTATCTCTATATGCTTTTACTTTTCTTTCTGCTTTTTAAATATTTTTTACATGTTGTTGGAATTCTACAATTTCATGTTCCAGTTAAACTCTTTGATCAAATCTTTACTTGCTTACCTTACCTTATTTAGCCTCCACTGCAACATGAAAGGTGAAGATTATCCCCATCTTACTGATGAAAATGATTGGCCTCAAGAGCAAATTAGTGAGAGGATAAATAAGTTCCAAACCTAGATATGGATAATATCATCTCTCATGCCTGATCCATAGCATCATTCAAGTCCAGTGAAGGTGGCCATACATTTGGTAAAAGGTTACCTGGATGATGTGAGGTATTGGGTTTAGATTATCACTAAAATAATTATTTCCAAATCTGGCTGTCATCAGTAACACCTAGAAAGCTTTTTAAAAACAAATGCCTGGTAAAAACACTACGTCTGGAGATTCTGATTCAAGATGCTAAGAAGTTCTTGGAAATCTGTCTCTTAAGGGATTCTAGTGTAAAACCAAGTTTTAGAAATATTTCTCTCAGTAACTTCCAATTTCAAGATGCATTGATTTTATAAGATTGGCTACCAAAGTTTCTGGGAGTGGGACACATGACAAAGGAGTCTAGAAAATCATAGCACCAGGACACAGTCATCAACTGAAAGCAAAGATGTGAGTGCATGACCACCATGCAGTGCAGGGCCCAGCAGATGTCCACATAGTGGTCACAGGACACGATGTCCAGGAGGACACACTCAGTTGAATCCAACACCATGTGGGTGTAGAGTTGGGCCACACAGCCATGATAGGTGACAGTCTTCTCTGGACCCCAAAGACTATGTGGCTTGTGATCCAGTTTATCTCTCTGTATCCTGTTTCTTCCCTGTGCAAAATGGAAAGGAGGCTGGATACTCTCCAAGTTCCCACCCAGCCCTCACATGTCTATGTGACTGATGGCACTGGATATATCCCCCAGAGCCTTTTCAGCTTTACACAGTTTCCACTTTTGCAGCATCTAAGCTAAGACTCTCTTTTATAATGGCAATGCCCACCTAAGTTTGTATCAGCTATGGTAATAGCAAATAACATCTGGGCAACTCACAAGAAGCAGTGGAAATGAGAGTACAGAAACATTTTTGCAGGATGTATGTCCTCATGTGCCTGTTATCACAAACTGCCTTGCCTGGCAGTGAAGTTAGGAATTGTATCCAGGTGGAGTTGTAGGTGGGATTCCAGACCCAGGGCTATCAGCAAAGTCACAAAAGGGTGGGGTACTTGCAAGGGAGACTTCCCCAAGCACATTTTGCTGGTGGTGATTATGTGGAATTAGTTATACTTCTACCCCTAGACCCATCACAAGCTTTTACAATGTTCAGGGATCTATAAAAAGACCACCATGAATGGCCAAGGCAAGATACAAAAATTGTTCAGCAAACTATATAACTTAGAGCCTGACTCCTTAACCAAAATTGCAAATGTATCATTAGTCACCTATTCAAAATAGATATTTTCCCAATGTTTTATTTTTTTACTCGAAGATGTTCCAATGCTGAACCTTATGCCCATTACCCAGAGACTCATCTCCATTTTACCTAACACACATCTCAAGAGTAAACCATTGCCTGTTTTCTCATATCTTTTGCTCATATCTTTAGCTCAGAACCATGGAATTACACAGGATAGAAGTGTTGAAAATGTTTTCACACTGTAATAGTTTAGCTAGCATATAACACTATGAATGCACACCAATTTTGAAAAATTTGTTCTAAGAAAATAAAATTGGATTAATGCATTCAGCTTGATTCTCTGACCAAAGGTTGCTCCCAAACCTAAACAAATGCATGAAGCAGAACAAGCTGAAAAACTCGATGCTAGCTGAACAGGATTTACCAACACCAACTAATAGAGTTATTTTTGTCCAAGTCAAGTAAACAATGCTTCCTAAAAAGTATATTACCCTTCCCATATTTACAGTATTACAAGTATTTCACAGAGATTTTATACCTATGGTTTCAGGCCATCCTCACACAGCCCTCCCTGCAAGGTGGACAGGTCAAACATTATGATCTCACATTAAAGATGAGCAATGTCAATGCAAGTTCCATAAAACCAATTCTATTCTTAATCCATCACTATGACAAGTTATCAGGGAGAAACTTGTGATCATTTGCAACATTACCAAGGGTAGCTTGCATTAACTGATTTTGCACTGTCTTAAAACAGAACACAGAGGTTGTTTCTAATTGGTTAATGGCATGTACTGAGAGTGTATCCTGGGCCATGGATGGTGACAGGGATGCCATTTGGGTTGGCCCAGCTAGAAACAGGGAAGCAGATAGAACATAATCTACCTGCCTTAGTTCCACTTTGTTAGAATTCAGTGCACTGGATTATTTCTAAAGAAGATGCAGTAGTTCCATTCCAAAATGCAGTCCCAAAGTAGAAGTTGGCATTGGGAAATACCTTACTGTGGTCTCCTAACAAATATGGACCTTGAACAAAATTACTGCAAAGATGATTGTATATCCATATGTATACAAGGACTAAAGATACAGAGTATGCTGGTTTTAATGTATTATATACCCCAAAATGCCATTTTCTTTGCTGTAATCTTGTGTGGGCAGATGTATCAGTGTTGACTAGACTGTAATTCTTTGAGAGTTTCCGTGGAGGTGAGCCCCACCCAACTGTGGCTGATGACTCTGGATAGTTTACATGGAGGTGTTAACTCACCCATTCAGGGTGGGTCTAAATTAAATCACTGGAGCCATATAAATGAACTGACAAACAGAAGGAATTCAGTGCAGCTGTGAGTGACATTTTGAAAAGGAGCTACAGGCAAGAGGGACACGTTGAAGAATGCACAGAAGCTGAGAGAGGAGCTTCAGCTTACAGAGACATTTTAGAGATGGCCTTTGAAAGCAGAAACTTGCTCCAGAGAAGCTAAGAGAGGACAAAACACCCCAAGAGCAACTAAAAGTGACATTTTTGAGGAAGTGCAGCCTAGAGAGGAACGTCCTGGGAGAAAGCCATTTTGAAACCAGAACTCTGGAGCAGATGCCAGCCAAGTGCGTTCCCAGCTAAAAGAGATTTTCCAGGCACCATTGGCCATCCTCCAGTGAAGGTACCCTTTGTTGATGGACACTTTATGGCCTTAAGACTGTAACTTTGTAATCAAATAAATCCCCTTTTATAAAAGCTAATCCATTTCTGGTGTTTTGCAATCTGGCAGCATTAGCAAACTAGAACACAGAGGTAAGACTTATTTCCATGGCAAAGCACATGGCAAATTCCTCATCTTGTATTTCCAAGAGAGTAGACAAGCTAAGATTCTGTCAGCCCTCCTTACTTCAATTTACTCCTAGGGGTTTTCTCATTGTCAAGTCACCTCACTCTCCTCCATTTTAGTTTCTGAATCTTGCAAAGGAAATTCCAATGAAAACTCTGATGGGGGGTTGAGCACAAAAATAATTTCTGCCCCAATGAAGTCAAGAGAAATAAATCTTTAAGTGTCAGAGCTTGAAGGAGAAATAATTAACTGTGGGTAGACGCTATCAGGATCAACCAGGGGTGGCATCCCCTCTGTGGCTGAGTGGGAGCAGTGGCTGGCACCACATTTCAAATCAACATGTTTTATATGTGCTTTATTTCACAGCCATATATACAGGTACTCCATAGTTAAGGAAATTGCAAGCCAAACCCCAGAACAAGGAGAACACACTTAGTTCTCAGAACTTGATGAGTGTAGACAATGCTGTTTTAGTAGTGCACTCTAAGGGGATAGGAGTATAACTTTAATACCCTATTAACTTGGGAATTCAGAATAGTCTGGCTACCTGAGGAAAACTGACACCACTTTGTTGACTGAGGTAAACCTCAGGGGACAGTGTACTCACCTGGGTCCCCAGGCCCCCAATACAAAAGAATACTCATCAGGGTGGGATTAGGGAAAATTCCAAAGATGGGACTCACATTTTCTTGAAGGGATAACCAATTTCTGGATTTTATATAAAAATGGAAATGGACTGATTTCTTCATTTGTCCCGAAGACTCACAAATTTAAAACCATGAAATTGTGGGGAACCAAGGGACCCAAAAGAGTTAGCTCTCATGCCACCAAAGAGTTGAATTCTCACCCTCCAGTGTGAGAAAGTATGTAGTAGGGGAATGCAGATAGGAAAATCCTGGGTTTGCCATTGATTGTCATGTTGAGAAGTCAAGGGAAACTTCACTTCTTCTCTCTATCCTGCCCAATTCTACCTACTCTCAAGGTGAAAACCAAGGGGCTGCTACTCAGCCAGTTCAGTCTTGTACAGGTATATCTGCGGTTTGTGGCCTCCTCCCCAACATTAGTTGTTCATGTGTCTTCACAAGCACCAAGGCTGCCTTGTCTCACCTCCCAAACACTTCCCTAACTGAGGGACTAAGTGGGAATGTCAGTCTTCCACATAGCCAACAAAAATAATCTGATTACATTTTATTAACTCTTTAAGCAGGCATTGGCATCACCACTTGCACTGAGTTGGGACAGAACTCTTGAAGAAGTAACAGAAAACAGAACACATTCAATTTTTTTCAGATCTCAGCTGTTCACTTTTTTGATTAAAAAATAAATTGTATAATATGCATACAATGGAATATTTTTATCTACTATGATATGGATGAACCTCAGAAACATTATGCTAAATTCACATATTGAATTAATCCATTTGCATAAAATGTCTAGAATAGGCAAATCCATGAAGACAGATAGTAGATTGGTGGTTGCCAGGGGCTGGGGGAAGGAAAGGTAGGTAGTAATTGCTTAATGGGTATGGAATTTCCTTCTAGGGTGATGAAATCATTTTGAAACTGGATTGAGGTGGTGGTTGCACAATCTCATGAATATACTAAATGTCACTGCATTGTTCATGTTAATATGGTTAATTTTGTTATTTGAATTTCACCTCAAAAAAATAATAAAAAATACAATCTTGCATATACCATGAGAAATATAATTTTATCTTCTAATTTTGTAGATGAGTAAATTAATTTCCAGATGTGTTGTGACTTACTTGAGGTCACAACACATCTAGTGGCTAGTGGATTTTCAAACTATACCGCATACTATGAGAACACCTTCTCTACAAATCATTTCATTAAATCAAATACAGTGCAACTGATATTCAATGAGGTTAAAGGTAATTAGTAAATAGCTTCAAACTGGTTTTGTTTCAGTCTAAAAATTACATTTTTAAAATCTTCTTTAAATGATGAAAACATGTATTTGCTGTATAAGATTCTGAGTTTTCATGGACTTTGAAAGAGGTAGGCCCACCTAAACATGAAGAAAATTTTTGTAATTGGACCTTTACTTAAAACCTTTTTTATTCTACAAAATTGGAATGTAGAGTTTCTTCTTTTACTGAATATTTTCATTTATTAGAGGAGCAAAGTTCATTGGGTTCACAGAATTGTCTTTGATGGAAAAAGGGATGTGATATGATGTTCAGGTTCTTAATTATCCTATGCCTAAATTATCTTCTTCTTATTTCAGGACTTACTGAAGATTTTAACATATAATTAAGAACTCAGAGAACAGTTTTTAAAAAGAGAAAATTTGTTTTCTTCACTCAGAGAGAAAATATTACAAAACTTCCTTCTTTCCCTAAAATTTTTGTTGGGAGAAGCAAATAAATATAAAATCAGTCATTAACAGAAGTGAGGGATGAAAAAGGCACAAGACTTGCAAAGCCTAAAGAGCAAAATGGCAGAAGTCCCTGTATTATCAGTAGTGACTTTAAATATAAATGGACTAAACTCTCCAGACAAAAGGCAGAGATTGGCAAAATAGGCAAAAAAAAAAAAAAAAAAAGCATGACCGAACTATATGCTGTCTGCAAGGGACTCATCTTAAATTCAAAGACACAACTAAGTTGAGGGTGAAAGGATGGAAAAAATATGCCATGCAAGATGTAACCAAAAGAGAATGGTTGCTATACAAACACTGAGTAAAACAGACTTTAAGTTAAGAACAGTTACAAGGGACAAATATGGTTATTATACACTGATAAAGGGGATAATTCAATGGGAAGATGTAACAATCATTAATATATATGCACCTAACAGCAGAACCCCCAAAATATCTGAAGCTAATATTGACATATTTGAAAGGGGAAATTAAGTACAGGGGAGTTTAACACACTTCTCTTGAAAATGGTGAGAACTTCTCAAATATCTACACAGAAAATCAATTAGGAGGCACAAGGCATGAAGTTTACACTAAACCAACTAGACCTAACACATTTTGAGAATACTGCACCCAACAAAAATAGAATACACACCCTTCTTCAGTGCCCATGGAGCATTCACCAACATAGATCATATGATGGGTCACAAAACAAGTCACAGTATATTAAAAAATATTAAAATCACACATTGTGTGTATTCTGACCACAACAGAATGAAGCTATAAATCAATAACAGAGAAATGGAAAATTCACAGATATGCAGAAATTAACCACATACTCTTAAACAACCAACGGGCTAAAAAGGAAATCAGAAGAAAACATGTCTTTTGATGCAGATGTGCACAAATACCTGTTAGGTATATGCTCAAGAGTGAAATCACGAGATCATAAGAAATGTTTGTATTCAAATTTATTGTTTAACTTGCCCAACAGTTTTTCAAAATGTAGTAAAAATTATACTCCCACCAGTAAGGAATCCACTTATCCCACATGTGGTTTTGTCAAGTTGTAAATGTTAGACTTCAGCTATATAAGCCATAATACATCTGTGAGTTTTAATTTGCATTTCCCTGAGTTGACCAGTTTCTCATATATTTATTGGCCATTTGGAAAAGCTCTTTTAATAAACATCTCTTAAAGTATCTTGCTCATTTTTTGTTTCATTGGTGATTTATTATTTTTATCAATTTCTAGGAATTCTGTATATTATCTGGATATTAGTCCTTTCTCAGTTATGTGTACTACAAATATTTTCTCCAATGTGTAGCTTGCCTTTTTACTCTCTTAAAAGTTGATGCTTCTGATGTAGCATTTATCTTTAATGTGGCTCAAGTTGTCTTTCCTTTATAGATACCACTTCTGCTGTCCTGTTTAAGAAACCGTTCCCTAATATCCTCTCTAAGTCCTTATAGTTAGAGGGAAACTCTCAAATCAATCATCTAACCACTCACCTCAAGAATAAAGAAAAAGAGCAAAATAAACCAAAAGGAAGAAGAAGGAAGGAAATAACAACAGAAATCAGTGAAATTGCAAACAGAAAATCAAAAGAGAAAATTGACATAAAAAGGAGTTGTTTCCTTGAAAAAAATCATTAAAATTTACAAAATTCTGGTAAGAATCAAAGAAAGAAGACACAAATTAGTAGTATCAAGAATAATAATAATAAAGCTAGTATTACTCTGATACAAAAAAAGCAGACAAAAAGTACAAAAATATTGCAGACCAATATCTCTCTCATTAAAAAATATATTAGCAAATTGAATTCAGCAATACATAAAAAGAATTATATAGTATGATCAAATGGAGTTAATTCCAGGGATGCAAGCCTGGTTTGATATTTTTAACAAAGAATCAATGTAATCCTCCAAATTAACTTCCTAGTGAAGAAAAATCACATATACAATCATATCAATAGTTACAGAAACAGCATTTGACAAAATTCAACATTCATTCATGATAAAAACTCTAAGCATACTAGGAGCAATAGGGAATTTCCTCAAGTTGATAAAGGTCATCTGCCAAAATCCTACAGCTAGCACTATGCTTAATGGTGAAAGACTCATTGTTTTCCCCCAATAGCATTAACAAGGAAAGGGTCTCTGCTCTCACCACTCTTAGTCAACATAAAGCTGGAAGTTCTAGCTAGTACAATAGACAATAAAAGGAAATAAAATCTATAAAGATTGTAAAGGAAGAAATAAAACTGTCCCAATTTGCATGTGAAATAAAGTAGAAAATCATAAGGAATCCATAAAAATATTTCTAGAAGTAATAAGTGAGTTCAGCAAAGTCAAAGAATAAAAGATAAACATTAAAAAGTCAATTGTATTTCTATACATTAGAAATGAATACAAGGATACTGAAACTAAAAGTACAATAAAACCATGTAAGATTGCTAAAAGAAATAAATATTTGGGTGTATTTATAATATTATAGGAATTGTATGCTGAAAACTATAAAATGCTGATCAAATCATCAAAGGAAATCTAAATGAATGGAGAGACATATTGTTTTGATGTGTAGGAACACAACATAGTAAAGATGTCAATTGTCTGAAAAACTGATACACAGGTTAATGCAATTCTCATAAAAATCCCACCAAGATTTTTTGTGAATATACACAATATTATTCTAAAGTTTATTTGAAAAGGCAAGTAAATAGAAGGGCCAAAAAATAAAATAACTTTGAATGAAAAAGAATGAAGTGGGAGAAATCAGTCTACCCAAATGTAAGACTTATAATATAGCACTAGTAATTAATCTATGTGATACTGAAGAGGTAGACATATAGGTCAACAAAACACAATGGAGAACCCAGAAGTAGACCTAACAATTATGCCCAGCTGAATTTTGACAAAGGTGCAAAGACAATTCAGTGGAGGAAGAATAAGTTTTTCAACAACTATTTAGACATCCATAAGCATGAAAACATGAATTTTGATCTAAGTCTCATACTTGATACACAAGTTAATTCAAAATGAATCATGGACGTCAATGGGGAAGGTAAAAATATAAACATTTTGGAAACAAAAGAAAAAAAAAAAAAAACAGGAGAAAATCTTCAGGACCTAAATCTAAGCAAAATATTCTTACTTGAATGTGTGAGTCTGGGTAAATGGCATTCTGGAGTTGAATTATTAAAATTTTCTGCAAATTTCAAATTAATTTTAAAAAGCCAAAAAAACAGCCTACACACTAAGCTGGTGCCTTTTGGTTGGGCATGAGCTCTTTACACAACTGCTTCTTTGTGTTTAGATCAGATTAGATTCTCCTCAGAGAAGTTTTCCATGACTACTCTAGCTGTTAATCCCAATCCTGCTCCATCCCATGACACTGCTTTCCTAATAGTCCCTTTCACTATTTGAAATTTAACTTTTATATCTATTTGTTTACTTTCTAAATGCAAGTTTCTCCCATCTAGAATATAAGTTACATGTGAACAGAGACCACAACTGTCACATTCCCTATTGTTACTTCCTTGTCTAGGGTAGAGCTTGGCAGATATAGATAGATAAAGATGAGAGATGATAGTTGGATACATAGAGAGACAGAGAGTTGATAGATAAATAGATTGACAGAGAGATGGATGGATGGATAGAGAGAGATAGATAAAGAGAATAGATTGTGGATGGATAGGTAGATAGATAAAGATGATAGATGATAGTTGGATAGATAGAGAGATAGATAAAGATAGATGATGGTTGGATAGATAGAGAGTTAGACAGACAGAGATGGTTAAGATAGATGATGGTTGGATAGAGAGTTGATAGATATATAGAGAGAAACAGAGAGATAAAGATAGATTATAGTTGGATAGATAGAGGGATGACAGAAAGTGAGAAAGAGATGATAGAGAGAGATATATATAAAGATAATAGATTATGGTTGGATGGATAGAGAGCTAGAGAGATAATAGAGAGAGAGAAAGATTGATGGAGAGCTGGAGAGGTGGAGAGGTAGAGAGGTGGTGAGAGTGACAGAATGGATGAACAAATAGCACTCTGAGAGAATGGAGCCTCATAAGGAGACTTCTGTAAGGAAAATGTATTCTTTTCTGTTGCATTTAAAAAAATATTCATTCACGTTAAAGATAGGGTAAGTCTATGTGTAGCAATATCTAGAGAAATTCATTTACATACAAATTTATGAAATTGTCAATTCTTAGAAGACCCTGCCTCCTACTTGATTAGAGAAAATAGGAATCATCAGGCAGGAAATCCCTCCATTCCTGGCCCTAACTTTAAAACCTCTTCCAAAGTGTACTGCTGTGTCCCCAAATCCCATCTCTCTGTCAAACCCTGTGCCTCCTGTGATGGGGAAATAATCCCTCTCACCTTCCTGGGATCTTCTCCCATGGGATATTATGTCTTGTCTATTTTATAGCCAACATCTCCCTTTCTATTGGCATAAGTATTCTTTAAAAGAAATAGTGTCCTTTCAAATATTAATAGCCAGTATAAAGTTACTGACACTAAAATACAGTGGACCTCTCACAGGATATTACAAAGCAGTGAACAGAGGAGGAACTGTAAGAAGAAAACAAACACATGTGGGAGTTTAGCATATGATGAGGATGGAGGAAAGATGAATGATTCAAAAAATGCCACTCTAAAAACATCAAGAAACATTTGGAAAGAAAAAACTCACTATTATCCCACTCCTTAAAACTATAACAAAATTTAGATGAGTCTGAGTTTAAATACAGAAAAATAAATCCATAGTAATAATATCAGAAATACATATTATATAAATAAATATTCCAACATCAACACCTCTAAAATGTGAGTTCTTATATACCAAATTTTAAAATTGCTCATGTCTAGAGAAAAATGAACAAAGATATGTACAGTCAAAAAAATAGTGTACCTTCATAAGAGGGTTACTTTTCAAAGGGTTTTACATATACAAAATCTTAAAATCCACACAATGATGAAATGCATCCTATTTTTATACCCACATCCTATATGAGAAAATTAAGGTATGGAGTGGCAATCGTTCTGCAGAAAGCAAACCAAGCCACCTTGTGCTGCAGCTGTCTGGTATCTCCAGACTTATGCTGCCAATACAGCATGTGACTATTTAAATTTAAATAGATTTATAGTGAATAAAATTAAGCATTCTGTTCCTCAGCCACACTAGCTTCTGTTCCTCTGCCTAATAGTCCCATGTGGCTAGTGTCTATATGATTGGGCAGCATGGAAATAAAGCATTTCCATCATCACAGAGAATTCTAAGCCAGTACTGCTCTCCTTTCTCTGGGAACATACTTCTTTGGGAACCAGAAACTCCAAAACCCATCATGAAAGAAGCATGACCTTAGTCTTAAACAGTCGCTTCTTGTTCAGAAACCAAAATGAAAAATTGTTTCCCTAGTGCACAGATATTTGTAAACAACCCTGATTCTTGCAAGTTTCCATAATACAGAGCAACATCTCAGCGAAACTTCAGGAATATTTCCCAATAGGCTCTTAGCTTTGCCTATAACTTGTAAATACAAATATATATCAATTAATAAAACTCAGTAACAAACTAGTTTTGAAGTAAAAATGATAAAATTGCACTACATGTGATATATTAGCTAATTGCTTTGCTACTTTCTGTTCTCAAATTGTCTCTCAACTTATTTAATTATCTTTAAAGATTCTTTAAACAAATTCTCTAAATTCTTTCTGATTTAAAAAATCCCACCTTTTGCCTTTACAAGAGATTTGTTTAAAAATTGGACAAATTATTTGGTTCCCTGGTAGTCTAAAAATCATTTTTTTAAGTCTAAGTAAAATGATTCATGTGTGTGGCATGCCAACTACAACAAAGTGGAAACATTGGCATATCTAAAACTTTTGGAAGCAAGTTTAAAGTTCTCTCTGAAACATATTAGATGGATATTAATATTTTAAGGATACAGAAGATCTTGATGCTACAAAAGTAAATACCAATCATAAGGAAGCCCATATTCAAAACAGGAAGGTCTAGCAAAAAGTGGGAAAAATAAATTATTCTTTTGTGCAAAGGATTCTTCATTCCCAAGATGATATATTTCCTTAACAGCTTTCTTTTATTCTTTCTGTTTCCAAAAGAGCTCTTTGCAACCCCTGCTATTTTTGTCACCCTTTTCTTTTTGTCTAAACTGTCATTACTGATACTTTTATAAAAGTCCAGACTCTTCTTTATGGAAAATGCAGATAGTCTAGAATCTCTACTGCCAACCATGTGAACAAGATTTAGAGAGTGCTGGAAAGACATTTTAGACCTGTTTTCTTGAATTGAATCTGAGTTACATTCAATGAAATAGGGTGAATAGAGGAGATTGGTGAAGATTTTTAAACATGGGCTGAGGCTCAACTATAAAATGTGTGTGATATTTCTCTCTCCAAGCTAGATTTGCATCAACTCATGATGGTTTTGTAGTGTGGAAAAGGACATTTCAAGAAAAACTGTACTGTGAAACATAATATTGTATAAAGAAGCCATAAAGTTGCTCATATGGTAAGAAAATATAAACTCACTCATCTAAAGTTCTAATCAGTTTTCTGCTGAAGTGGTATAGTCATATTTAACATACACTGCTTCATAAATAATTAACCACATATTTAATTGCAGCAAGTTCCCTATAGTGGACAACAATCTGTTTCTCTACACATTCCTTGATATGAAGACAAATTACCAGAGCCTCAATTTCAATCCTGTTCTAGGTCAATTTTATTGTTTCATGATCTTGCCTTCAGCTCACCCAGGTATATTCCCAGGGCAAAGATCTATTAGACATTTATCCCTCTAGCATGCTCCTCTCTACAAACTTGTGATCTAAACTAATTACCTGCATGAAATGCCTTGGGTCTCAGAGGATCCAGGAGAATAAAACCCACAGAGACTCCATTCCATCTCAACAAATCCTTTCTCACTTGGCTAAATTTGGATTAGTTCTTCCCCTCTCTCAACTGAATTCTGGACACACAGAAGAAAATCTGCCATCTTTCTGACCCAGTTCTTAATGTTCCAAGTCCTGTTTCCTCACTTCTCTTGAAATTTTCTTTCACACATCCTCAAGGTAAAAATGGGTGGGTGACAGGGATGAGTCTGGACCCAGCATTGTAGGATTGAGAAAGCTTTCATGACCAAAAGGGGGAAGAGAAATGAAACAAAATAAAGTTTCAGTGGGTGAGAGATCTCAAATGGAGCTGAGAGGTCATTCTGGAGGTTATTCTTATGCATTATATAGATATCCCTTTTCAGTTTTTAGTGTATTGGAATAGCTAGAAGGAAATACCTGAAACTGTTGAACTGCAACCCAGTAGCCTTGATTCTTGAAGACAATTGTATGTAGCCTGCATGGGGTGACAATGTGACTGTGAAAACCTTGTGGCTCACACTCCCTTTATCCAGTGTATGGACAGATGAGTAATAAAATAAAGACAAAAAAATCTATAAAAATATGGATGGGTATGGGATATGGGATGTTTTAATTTTTATTATTTTGGGGGGATGGAAACATTCTATAATTGATAGTGGTGATGAATGCACAATCATATGATGATACTGTGAGCCATTGATTGTATACTTTGGATGGATTATATGGTATGTGAACACATCTCAATAAAATTGCATTTAAAATGGATGGAAGAGGCAAGGTTAGGTTTAAACATACGTGTTAGCCCTCTCCTTCTCTTCCAGTGACTTCCACAGAGGGATCCATAAAGCTGATTCTCTCACTGAATGAGAGTGGATTATTCCAGGTAATGTGAGGTAAAACACAGAACCTCAAAAAATAGCATTAAGGAGATAGTTCCTTCAAAACTAACCATGAACACCTTCCCACCACCACCAACAGTAATTTTCAGGCCCAGGCACATATTAGGACTGAAATATGTATGCATATGTGTGTGTATATATGTATACATGTATATGTATATATGTGTTTATGTATATATATATGTATATGTGTGTATATGTACATATATGTATATGTGTGTATATACGCATGTGTGTGTGTGTGTGTATATATATACATATTTCTAGAAGTCAGGCAAAGGATAAGACAACAGCCAAAAGACCCCCAAGAGGAGGAACAGAGAAAATAATAATCCAAGCACATATTGAGTTTAGTATGTATTGAGCATTATACTTAGTATTTTATAAAAAAGCAACTGAATGTAAACTTTCTGTTGCCCCACATCTTACATAATGGTAGAGACAAGTGGCTTAAGAAAAAGTAAAATCTAAGCCTAGACTAGAATGTTGGGTAGAATTTGAGAAAAGAAATAAAAAGATTTTAGTATGACACGGGACAGAAATATCATTTTCCAGTGAATTGAGGTAGCAATGAATGTTAAAGAACCTGATATGAGAATCTATGTGCAGCCATAGTTGAAGGTGGAATTAGACTGACATTATGGAAGCAAGTTCAATAAGCAAATGTGAATAACCACAGCATCCAAATATTCATTTTATGAATTTATTAAATAGCTACCACAGGCCAAAATTAGCCTGGTGCTGGGGAGGCATATGTAATGTAATCATAGATTAAGCTCCTAAAATGTCCACAATACAGAAGGAGGGATCAAAAAGACACTGTAATCTCAGAAGAATATGAAGCAAAATATAGACATGGAGAAGGGGAAATCAGTAGACATTTCACAAAGGAAATGATGCTTGATCCAGGTCTTATAGGATACACAGAACTCCAAAAATTTAATACAAAGGGAAGAGAGAGAAATGAGCACATGCAAAGGAGTCAGATTGGAGTGCATGGCTTTTCAAATGTGGTTGGAGTGAGTTGTGGAGAGGGGAAGATTAGAGAGAGAAATAGTAGGGCAACATAGAGGCCAGGAAAGAGATGGTGGTGTTTGGAGGGTCCCTGGGGGTTTTAAAACTGAGGACTGCAATTTCTGAAGATTACTCTAGCAGCTTAGCATGGATAGATTGGGTTAGGTGACTCTAGAAATAGGATCATATCAATAATAGATATGAAGTTTCACTTATGGCAATGGGTTCCACTGGATGATGTGAATCAGCCCTGAATTTCATGGAGAATTCTTTTTGTGGTTTTCCCAAAAGTTGGTGGATCCAATTAAAGCCCAGTGACCTGTAATGATATTCTTGCAGAGAAAAATTCTTAGAAAAAGATCCTTTTTATTTACCCAAAATTAACCTCTCTATAATTTTTCCATATTTGATGTAGTTTTCTTACTGACAAACTTCATATGTTTTCCTCTTTTTAAAATTAGAACTATTTAAGAAATGATAGTTTTTCTATGTAATGTTTGTTAACCATGCCAATAACAATAAATCCTTCAAGGAGATTCTTCTATAGCCCATGTCCAGATTCTAACCAAAACTGCTGTCCTGAACACTTCAGTGGATCAATGACCAAATTTAAATATATTGCCTAAACAAAAAACAAATATTATTTTGCAGCACAGAAAGTGCTGTAACTTTAGCTTTTCATGCTCTGGACTACATTTCTATTAAAAAAGCCAAAAACTTCATTATAACTTCTCATAATTTCTCCACATATCTATTCATTTTAATCATGTGATTGGAGGAAGCCCCCAGAATTTTATCACATATACTATTCCCCAAGTTTCCTCATCCTATAATTGTACAATTGGATTTTTAAACAAAATCTTGGATTTCATATTCATCCCTATTCAGTGTTGTCTTTTTATTCAGAATCAGTTTCTTGCCTGTTGAGATGATGCATATTAGCTATCCCTGCCAGCCTAGAGTCATCTCAGATTTGCATTTTCTTAGGATGCAATAGGCATAAGGCTTAGACATCTGATTTGGGATCTTATCATGCACAGCTCCACATTCTCTTGCAGGTTTCCTAATCTCCCGGTGCCACTGTTTCCATAACCTTTACTATATATGTTCACCAGTTATTTAGCAGTATTTTATTATGTGTACATTGTGTGTAAATTAAGTGTGATGGTCCTCAGTTTAGAGATGAGGAAATGAAGGCTTGATTGGAAGCTAAATTAATTGTAAAGGTCACTATAGCTAAGAACGGTGAAAAATAGGATTTGGTCATGACCAAAGAGTTCCTGCTATTCTCATATGTATGCTTATGTCCTGTGGTGTTTTTTGTTTGTTTGTTTGTTTTGTCACCAATTATTATTATTTAGAAAGGTAATTCTTCTAAGAGTGAAGAAATGATCAGCTAAAATATACTTTCAGTGTACCAGGAACTCGGCTAAGCCCAGTTTAGTTAAACATTCCAAATCCTGAAAGGTGAACATTATTTCTTTCATTTTTATACAAGAACATCCCTTACCCAAAGTCCTTCATTTAGGTATGACTGTTAGAAGGTGAATGCAGATATGTTTAGTCTAGATACAAAAACTTGGTCCACTCCACTCCATAAGATCTCCTACTTTATGTATATAGCACCCCCCAACCAATCTACAAGCTCCAGTTCCCCAATTATGCTATATTTTCACATTTTATTAGAAATAGCTTACATTTGTTTCTACTGATCATATCTTCTAGATGAGATTACAAACTATTTAATAATCTGCCCTGGGTTTTTCCAAGGTTGATCATCAAGCTTACTTATATTTAATCTCAGGATTCTGTTTTCTCTGTTGAAAATTCTTATCTAGAGGGATGTTTTCTGTTCCTTAAGAATTGTCTATGACTGTATATATTTGCAAGTTAACTCAGTGTATTGTGCTGTAATTTCTTTGAGTCTAAAGAGCTAAAAGTGTCAAAATACAAGTGCTTATTCCTAGTTGCTTCACAATATGGCACTAAAATGTCCTCAGGAACTCTTCCTAATTTGAAACTATTCTCTTTTCTGAAGAATATTGAATATATTTAGCAATGAGTCTATTTCTTCCTTGTCTATGTTTTTATTCCAAATAAAAATGATATTACCTTTAGCATTTTTCTGAGAACTTAACTCATGCTGTATTTTTCAGCCTTCCTGGAATTATTTTTCCAAGTTCCTGCTATTTTTTTTATTGAATCTAGTTCATGTACATCATGTGTATTCTTCCCATTTGTGGGATAAAATGTTCTTCAAAATTTGGAGCATATGAAAATATTTGCTGCATGTGAAATACAAAATATTGAGATTAAAAGGATAGAATAATGTGTAATGGATAGATAACATAGTACAAGTGATTATTGTGGAATTTAGAAAAGTCAATCTACTGGTTTTTATCAGAACTGTTTTCATCTGGAAAACAAGAGGACCAAGGGGAATAACATTTATGGTAGTAGTAACAGTGTCATATATCAGCGTTGATAATGGTTGCAAAATTTTACCTGACTGCGTGTCTGGAGACTGCTTTTTGTTCATGCAATCTTTGCTGTTAAGCATGAAAGTTAGAAGCTTCTTCAAGATTTGTCTTAATTAAGTTCCTGAAAAGTGTTTATTCTCCACAGATGTAGGAGATGCAAAGAAATTCCCAAAGCTTATCTTTAGTTAGTCAATCAGTTAGTTTCATTTATGAATTTTTTGGAGAAGTCAAAAGCTCACAGAAAAATCATGCATCAAATACAGAGTTCCCACATACCCCCTGTTTATTAAGTCCCTGCATCAGAGTTTGTATGGTGCGTGTGTTACAATTCATGAAAGAATATTTTTATATTTATTATAACTATAGTCCATTGTTTACATTAGAGTTTACCGTTTTTGCTATTCAGTTCTATGGTACTTTTAAAAATTTTTATTCTAGAACCATATCTACAACCTAAAATGCCCCCTTTTACCCAGGTTCAAATATGAAACTCAATAGAATTAATTACATTCACAATGCTGTGCTGCAATAACCATTATCCATTAACAAAACTTTTCCAACATCCTGAACAAAAACTCTACCAATTAATCACTAACTCCCTACACTGTATTCCCATCCCAGCCTCTGGTAAACATTATTCTAGTTTCTGAATCTATGAATTTACTAATTCTAATTCTTTCATATCAGGAAGTTCATAAAATGTTTGTCCTTTTGTGTTTGGCTTCTTTTATTCAAAGTGATGTCTTCAAGGTTCATCCAAGTTGTAACATGAATCAGGAATTCATTCCTTTTTTACAGCTGAATAATATTCCATCATATGTATGTGCCATCTTTTGTTTACCCATTCATTGGTTGATGGATACTTGGGTTGCTTTCATCTTTTGATAACCATGAATAATGCTGCACTGAACATTGGTGTACAAATATCTGAGTCCCCGCTTTCAATTCATTTTGGTATATCCTTAACAGTGTGATTCCTGGGTCATTTGGTAGCTCTAAACATAGTTTGCTGAGGAATGGCCAAACTGTCTTCCACAGCAGCTGCCCCATTTTACCTTTCCACCAGCAATGAATGAGTGTTCACTTTTCTGTACATCCTCTCTAATACTTGTAATTTTCTGTTTTTTAAATAATATCCATTCTGATAAGTGTGAAAATGTATCTCATTGCAGTTTTGATTTGCATTTCTCTAATAGCTAGTGAAATTGAGTGTATTTCCATGTGCTTTTTAGCCATTTTACAGGTGTCTATTCAAGTGTTTTTCCCTTTTATAAATTGGGTTATTTGGCTGTTTGTTGTTGAGTTGTAGGATTTCTTCATATATTCTGGATATCAAACCCTTATTGGATATGTAGCTTCCAAACATTTCCTCCCATTCTGTAGGTTGTCTTTTTACTTTCATGATGTCCTTTGATGCACAGAAGTTTTAAATTTTGATGAAGTGTCATTTATCTATTTTTTCTTTTGTTGCTTATGCTTTGTGTGTAAAGTCTAAGAAACCATAAGAAGTTTCCCTAGGTTTTTTTCTAGGAATTTTATAGTTTTGGTTCTTCTATTTAGGGCTTTGATTCATTTTGAGATCGCTTTTGTACATGAAGTGAAGTACAAGTCTTCTTCCTTCTTTGTGTATGGATATCCAGTTTCCCAGCACCATTGGTTGAAGAGACAATTTTCTTTCCCAACAGAGTGGACATGGCATCCTTGCGAAAATCAATTGACCATCATTGTGAGGGTTTATTTCTGAGCTTTCATTTCCATTCCGTTGTTCTGTGTGTCTGTTCTTGTGCCAGTACCATGCTCTTTTTATTACTGTGGCTTTGTAATGTTTTAAAATTGGGACACATAAGTCCTCCAACTTTATTCTTCTTTTTCAATATGGTTTTGGCTCTTCAGGGCTTCTTATCCTTCCATATGAATTTGATGACTGGCTTTCCCATTTCTGCAAGGAAGTCTGTTGGAATCTTAACTGGGATGGTATTAAATCTGTAAATCACTGTGGGTAAAACTGACATCTTAACAATATTTAGTCTTCCAACCTGTGAACATGGAACATCTTTCCATTTACTTAGGTCTTCTTTGGTTTCCCTTAATGCATATTTTGGAATGTTTGATGGTGTCCCACAGGTCTCTTTGGTTCTAATCACTTTATTTCATCATTATTTCTTCTGTTCCTCTGCATGAATCATTTCACTTACCTTGGCTTCAAATTCACTGATTATTTCTTCTGCAAGCTCCAATGTGCTTTTGAAACTCTCTAGGTAATTTACCATTTCAGTTACTGTGGTCTTCAACCACAGTATTTCTTTTAAAAAATGTCTATCTCTTTAATAATATTTTCATATTCTTCAATCATCATTTTCCTGATATCCTTTATTTCTTTCTCTGTGTTTTCTTTTATCACCTTGAACATATTGAGGATCATTTTCTCAAAGTCTTTGTCCTGTATTCCGAAGTCTGGACTTCTTTGTTGATGGTTTCTGAATTTTAATCTTATTCCATTGGATGGGCTATCATTTCCTGTTTCTTTTTCTTGTAATCTTTTGCTTCATGGTGTACATTTAAATACACTAAAGTTTTAGCTCTGATATTTAGTCTCTGAGATGTTCATCCTTAAGTTTTTATCCAGCTAGTATTATGACAGATTTCCTCGATTTCCAGGAACTAACAAACTAACCAAAGCAAAAGCAGCTTTCATAGTCTTTGCAAATTGGCTCTGCATTGGCTGGTGCTCTCTTTCAGAGTTTATCCCTCCTATCAAAAAGATCAGCCCAAGGTGAAAGTGAAGTGCAGAATCCTCTCTGTCTTTTCTGAGCATGTGTCATATCCTGGGCTTGTGCTTGCTAGTGGCCTTAAGAATTCCTTCCTTTGCAATAATTCAAGTGTCCCCTCTATTCCCTATGAAATGAAGTTCTCTGACCATTCCCAGGTGCTTTCTTTTATATTTTAAGCTAGGTAATCTTTTGCACCAGCCCACTTGATAATGCTTTAGCTGTCCAAAAGCTGCTTCAGCCTACAGGGCAGGTTCTTCAAACATGAGCAGAGGATGAGTTTCCTGGTTCTGTATTCAGGCTGCCACTGGATAGATTAGCACCAACATACAGGCACCCTGCTGCCTCTGGAACAGAGCCAGGGTCCAAAAGTCTCTGACTGGCTCCACATCACATGGGAAGTGGATGGGGAGGGGTCAGCAAGGGTGCCAAAAGTGTTTGCTACTGTCTTTAAAGCTGCATTTTCTTGATTTGGCACTCACCCAGTTTATGCAATCCTTTAACTGATTGCTGGAGTTTTGAGGAAGATGAATCTGCCAAATTTTACAGGATATTCAAAGATTCCATGGTAAAAAGGAACCCTGGAGCATTTTACACTGCCATATTGGTTGACTGGACACCCAGTTAGTTTTTAAAAAGGAAAATTAAATATGGAGTTGGAGGGGCATCCATAATCCATCTCAACTCTGACCCAATAGTTCAAAAGGAAAGAAAAAAAGTTATTTTTGTTACTTTTCTTGTCCTTCATTAAAGTTGAGGTATGAAGCTTGGGTAAAATACTGAGTCTAGAACTGCAATTAAAAGATGAATTCAAATTGTAATTAATGACAACTGACCTGATTTTGATTTATGGAAAGGGACTCTTTCCACATTGCCCAATCTCCCCCTTTTATAGATCAGTCTTATTTATCTTATTTCTACAAAAGCCAGTGCACATTTCTAAAAGGCCGTTAGTTATAAACATCTATAAAATTGTGTTACTTTGAGTTGTTATGAGTTATGTGACAATTCCTTCATTATGACCCATTCTGGGAAAATATAAAATATTAAATAAAAATAAGATTATCAAACAAACTAATAATGGAAATGTGTTTGAGAACTGTGGTATTTGGGGCTTTTAAATTGGAGAATAACTGTAACTATCCTTCTAGCTTATTTGAGGAATAACTCCAAATCTATGGAGGGTATAACAATGGTGCCTTCACTGAGCACAATGAAGGAATTTGTACACAGTTTTTACCTCTCTACTGCATGGTGGTGAGCTGAGTTTTGGATGGCTAAGATTGAGATATTGTTGGGGTATTCAGGAAAAATGTCCTGTAAGAGATAAGAAATTTGAGATGGAAAAGAAATTATACATCTTGAAAAGCCTGTAGATAAAAAGCATGACATCATTTGGAAAGAATGTGAAGGAGTGCAGAGGAGAGTAAAAGATGAGATAAAAAGAAAAGGAGACTGAAATAAAGGCAGAAGAGGGAAAAAATAAAAGTAAATGAGTAAAGAGAAAAGAGAAGCAATTAAAACCGGGAAAATGGGAGTTACATGAAAAGGAAAAGGAGAGAGTATTACACAAAATAAGCTACAGTTTTCTGACTCTTCACCCACAAAAAGAATTCAGACCTTCAGTTGCTGGAATAACAAAACCCCCCCTAACTTCTAACCTGTTTATTTGGGCATAGAAGTATCCTTCACCTAACTGGACTGAACAGAAACATTAGGTAGAATTTCCTTTAAGAACTTTTCTGAAAGAGATATTTCAGATGCAAAGAACCACATGCTCTGTTCATCATTATGTGAAAGCACTGTGCTTTGTGAATGCATGGGTATTGGGGAAGTAGGTAGATATTGATTAGATATAGACAATAGTAGCCAACACTTATATAGAACTTAGGATGAGAGATAGATAGATAGATAAATAGAGAGATGACTGATAGAGATAAATACATAGGACTATAAAAATTTCCAAATAAACATATAAGGACTTTTTTTGTACTTACCTTTAAAATGGGGAGACTGAAACTCAGAGATGTTAAATGACTGACTTAAACTAAGCAACACTTCCCAGATTATGCACTCAGCACTACAGTATACAACAGACAGATTTGAGACACGGGTAGAGACAGGAGGGACAGAAAAGAGAAAGAGGAGAGTGATTTCATCATATAAACAGATAGATTATTGAGCTCCATATAGAAGATCTCATCATATCAAGGATATTTCATATCTATCTCTTGTTCAATGTTAAATGCTAAAGCTGAGTTTATACAGAATTAGTCCATCTTTTGAGAACTTCTCCTAGCAATTATGGAGATTAACACACCAACATGGTTGAAGGATTTGAAATTATGCTGTGCTTATCCTTTAAACCTTCTCCCTTTCGTTCAAGCCATAAATAAGGTGAACACCATGGAAGCAGAAAATGTAAGTTTCCCAAGTACATTTGTCTTGTTGGGCTTCTCAGATCATCCATGGCTGGAGATGCCCCTCTTTGGAGTGGTGCTCATCTCCTACATTCTGACCCTGCTGGGGAACAGTTCTATCATCCTTCTCTCACTGGTGGAGCCCAGACTCCAGACACCCATGTACTTCTTCCTGGACAACCTCTCTGTGCTAGACCTCTGTGTTACCACTACCATTGTGCCCCAGCTGCTGGCCAACCTCTGGGGACCATGGAAGACCATTGCCTCCTGGGGCTGCATCACACAGGCCTACTTTTTCCACTGGACAGCATGCACTGAATGTGCTCTGCTGGCAGTGATGGCCTTTGATCGCTATGTGGCTATCTGCCGACCACTTCAGTACACTCTCATTATGCATCCCCATTTGTGTGTGCAGCTGGCATCTGCAGCCTGGTCCAGTGGCCTAGCCAATTCAGTGCTTCAAGCCACACTTACCCTTCAACTTCATCACTGTGGTCACCACAACCTGGACCACTTCTTCTGTGAGGTGCCTGCTCTGATCAAGCTGGCCTGTGGAGACACCACTGCTAATGACTTGTCCCTGGCTGTGGGAGCCATCCCTTTTGCATTGGTGGCTCCCCTGCTTGTATTGGTCTCTTATACCTTCATTGCCAGGGCTGTGCTGAAGTTACCTTCAGCTGAAGGAAGGTCTAAGGCCCTCAGCACTTGCAGTTCCCACATGGTGGTTGTCATAATGTACTTTGGGCCAGCCATCTACATGTACCTCCAGCCTCCTGCCAATAGCACCCAGGCCAAGTTCATGTCCTTCTTCTACTGCATCATCACACCACTTCTAAATCCACTCATCTACACCTTAAGAAACAAGGATGTCAATAGTGCATTGAAGAGGATCCAACAGTCTCATGGCAGGGTGAAATTCTAAAGAATTGTAAAAGTCATAAAAAGCCAAACCATCTCTATCTGTCTCCTATAACAACCACATGGACACCATCAACAAGCACAGGGTCTTCCATGATTCCAAATGAGTGTCCAAGAGCAAGGATAAATGTCCCATCTGTCAATATTGACCATCCTGATATTTACAGAAACACATACTCCTTGAAAGTACTATCAACTGAAATATCAAATGCAGCCATTGTGACCTTCTTGACCCCATACACTTCTTTTCAGTAGACAGAACAAGCAACAATGGTCACACATACATGGGAGGGTGAACAGCACCATCATTTCAAATTTCCTCCTTCAAGAAAAGCTCCCCTTTCCTGGATGCCCTGCAAATAAATTTGCTACAAACTTCTCTTCAGATTTTAACAAAGTTTTCAAACAAGACTTGCATTAAGTTAATCACACTTCCTACCCAAAACATTTTCAAACTCTCCTATCCCTGCTTACAAGCAATCTCCATCATTGAACACCTTGTCACTCTACCATTGATCATATTCTTACTCCATCAGTGTTCTCATCATCTCTTTGATCATTTATTCAAAATAATAATTTCACCTTCACTGTAACAAATTCAATTCCCTTCTCTCAATTAATTTATATCAGATATAATGATTCAATATGCCTTTGTATTTCTAACATGTGTATGAGGCCTCTCCATTTTCTGTCTTTTTCCATTTCACTATAAGCTTTTAAGGATGAGGGGCATCTCTCTTCCTTTCTATATTGATGTGACAGATTAAGTTATGTACCCCAGAGAAACACATGTTCTTAAACTTGATCCATTCATGTTTGTGTGAATCCATAATGAATAGGACTTGTGAAGTTGTTATTTTGTTTTCTGTGTGGCACATTGAATCAGCATGGGTCTTAATTCTATTACTGGAGGGCTTACAAAGAGAAAGCCATGGGGAGGAGGCAGAAGCTGGAAGCCAGTGGGAACCTAGGAAGAGAAAGGAGAGGACACTGTCATCTGATGGGAAAAACCAAGGAACCCATGGATGACTGGATGGAGTGCTTATCAAAGTTGTGAGGAAGCAAGCCTTCTAGCCTCTGAAACCATAAGCCAATAAATACCTGTTGTTAAGCCAACCCTTTGTATGGTATTTGCATAGCAGCTGGGAAACTAACATGGCTGATCAATAAATATTAGACTCTGAATACCTGAGGTACATCTAGCAAAAAGCAGTTATTGAGTAGAGTTTTGGCTATGGGTTAATTAAAAGCAAAGGTGATGTGACCATTTGCTGGGGACCAAGAAGCACTTCATGTCCCTTTTTAATTTGTCTTAGACATCTGTCAAAGCCATGGGTGATTTCCTTGGTGGAGGATACCTATTTTTGATCTATTTCAACAAAGAAAGAGCTGAAGTTATTAGTTCACTAAAAGCATTGAACCAAATAGTTTCATACTGACACTTACTCTATACCTAGTAATATTATTTAAAAACAGATATTACCAAAACTAGACTCAAACCTCTTTGTGAGAAATCTTCCATTTTCTGAAAAGAAAAGAAACTGTATCTGCATAGAAATTGACACCCAAGCTCATGAAGAAAAACTGGAAAACTAGATACTTGCTTGCAAATTTCTTAATTGGCTTCAATTTTTTCATAAGTTTAAACAATTGCAAAGGAGTACATTATGGTGTATTATTTACTGTGCATTTGATTTAAATATGTTTTTATTAAACTTTGAAACTGTGGGTTTGGTTCATTCAATTTTTGTAAAATTGCAATTTCCCATCTAACTACATGAGCAAATACAGTCCTCATCTTCAAATCCACCAGGCTAATTAAACTTACTTTTCATTTGGAAAATTCTGCTCTGTTTATTTTTGATTAAGAAAGTGTGTTAAATATACATCTCTGTGGTGTCCTCCTTGAGTTTGGATTATAATCTTAAAATATAAATTGATAGGCAGGTGAGAAATAAAGGAAGGTAAACTGACATGAATTGGTGGAAATGGATGGATGAAAGAGAAGACATCGAGCACAGGTATGAGATTCTCAGGTGAATGAAATCAGATGATGCTGCCTTCAATATTTCTTACCTAAGCTCCCTTTGCTCCAGATTCTCCACCATATACAATACATATTTTAAATTATCCGTTTGTTTGTTGTGGATTTCACCCCATAGAGCAACACTTCTTAGTAATAGATAGATTATGTGTAAAGAATACATTTTCTATAGTGAAGTAGATGAAGGGTGATTGTGGAAAGTGGGGTGGCAGTGAGAGAGAGCACCCTGCTTCTGCATTCTCAGGCAGATCCATCTGAGGAAGGCAAGAAGTAGAAGCTGAAACATGTCTTCAGTAGTAACTCTCAAAAGGGTTTTTAAATTTATGTGTAATATCTCTCATGCAGTCTTTAGGAATTTCCAAAATTATTTCACTTTAGAATGAAAGATGAGATAGAACAGAAGCTACCAGTTTCCTGCTCCTAGAAAGTGTGCAAACAATTATCTGGAAGAAAACCTGGTCCATGGTGAGCAAATCCTCCCTGTGCAATGTTCAGAAAACTCCCCAGATCAGAGCAAAGGAGAACAAGAGGCTTCAGAATCAGAAAAGCACAGGGGACCTCAGTGGACAGACTTGGAGAACTGAAAGCAAGGGCTAACCAGAGAAAACTTACATAAAACCAACATGCAAGAAATAACATGGTAAAGGATCACTGGTATCTCATTCCATAATAGGATCACTGCTCCTTGGAGGAAATACAGCAGAATTTTTCACTGATTATAGCTTCAGGAGAAATGAGTGGAGTCCAGCCATGAAAGAGTGAATGAGATGTTAATCAGTCCACATGAAAGATGTTCTGTGAATTCAGTGATAAAACAAGGTTCACAGAAGTCTATATAACATTACCCATTTTCTACACACTGAAGAAAATATACATATACAAATATAATATATTATATTAAAAAGGCTGTTAGCACTAAATTAAATGAGACTAAAGGGTAAAGATTGATAGTGACAGTGTTTTAAAACTTCAACTTCTATGTGAGACCAAAGAAAGAGATGCTTATCAGGGGCAAAATCTGTATTTTCGGTAGCATGCCATATAAATTAACTAGTACAGTAGGTTTATTCACACACCATAATTACATGGAACCTTGAATAGGAAGTGAGATCTTGTTAGTTTGTACAGGTTAGTGTGAAACCCTGATACATCCCAAAGTAATCTGTGCAGGGAATAAAAATGTATTTGCAGGGCCCCCTGAGAAACTGGGGGAAGATGCAGAAATATTAAAATTCCCCACCTGGAGAATTCCTGATAGGTGTCATAGATTCTCATCCTCTAACCTTGAGACAAAATGCTTCCAGGAAAGCAAAAATGGAACCCTAACTCATTGCCATGATGTGACCACATGCCTGTCTGAGATATTTAGAATTAGAAGCCAAACATGAAGAATTCAAAACCAAAAGAAGAAAAATATTTGCCCAATAGTGCCAATGTTTCATGGTGGTTTTAGCACTAATTTCTCTTCCTGTGAATTCTAGTCCATGAATTAAATTGTCCACTACTTCATGCTGTCTACCAAAGTGTTTTTGTCTCTTTCATGTGACAAGTATTACTGACCACTGAGACCATGTAGAGAAGTAGGAAAAACTCAAAGTTCTTTACTCTGTGCCAGCTGTTGATCTGAGTTTTTATTCATTTAATCTCATAACAGATTTTGGAGGGCAATAGTGGTGTTTCTTTTGTTCTGCAGATGACACTAGTGATGCACAGAGAGATTAAGTCACCTCCTCAAAGATACACAGACACAGAGCTTGAAGTTGAAGGCTGTTCAGGCCCCTTCTCTAACTGAACTACATGCTATGCAAGTGAATCCTCTGCTCTGATTTTAGAGCAATCTCCCGCACTTTTTTAACAAGTTAAAAAACATAGTTTTCATTCACATTTATCAGTCCATTTCCTCTGATCTTCTAGGATTTATCTTTAATTGCAAGTACTCTAGGCTCACACCCTACCTCAATTAGCAGCTAAGCCCTTAGACACTAATTAAGTAAAACATCAGGGATAACTTCTTGTTCCAGAACAGAATAAGATGTTACTCTCAGTGGAGAGAAAGAGTCCTTATATAATAAAGCACAGTGGTTCAGAACAAATTTAACTTGATGAATACTTTTGAGATGAGCAGGGAAAATGACATGGGGTGGTTTGTCACCTAAAACTTTATCCCCAGAAGTAATCTCCAACCCACAAGCATATAAGCAATCTCTACCTATAGGCTTTCAGCACACTCATAGCATAATCATAGCAGCAATCTCCACCATATAGGCTTATAGCACACTCATAACATAATCATATCAGTGTGCTCCACCATATAGGCTTATAGCATGTTCCATAGCCAGCATAGAAGCATGCTCCACCATGTAGGCTCATAACACACTCGTATCATAATCATGTAAGCGTGCTCCATCATATAGGCTTATAGCATGCTCCATGGCAGAAGCATGGAAGCATGTTCCACCTCATCTTAGTTTCTGTGGGTTCCACACTAGAGCAGAGTGACACTTTGATAAGAGCTGAGTCTCCCCAGGGATCACACTGCAAGGAAAGGCAGACTTCTCTTCTTGACTGGGAATATTCTCTCTACACCTGCTCAGAGAGCAAGTTTCAGGTAAGGGCAAGCTCATAGCAGACTCATCAGAGCAAATGGACTGTGTCTTCCTGGAATATGGAGAGTATCCCCTATAACTCAGGCCCTAAACACCCCTCCTCCACTAAGATGACTGGCTGCTAATGTAATCTCCATTCCTTAACCAAGTATTCCTGAAAAAAGCCAGGGAACCATGGAGGTAAGTGGTTAGTCCTCAACTTTGGACAAACTAAAGCCTGCAATGTTCCATAGAGGTAGCTAAGGCTTTGACTGCTTCACCACCAGTGTATGGTGGAGACCAAGGGGACATGAGACAGAGGACAGGTAGGTTAATGAATCATGGCCATTCATTAAGCAATAAGTGTAAAATTGCATAATTCAATCTACAAAAGAGAACAAGGAACAGGGCAGGTCACCCCAGCTTCTGGGCAGAGAATCTATCCAAAATTCATCTGGAAGAATGGACTCTGAACCTCTTTTCCTCTCTACCTCAATATTTGTGATGATGCTGAATCAAAATCACAAGAGGACTTTTGCATTCAGCATACCTGTGGTGAGAGAGGATTCGAGCAAGTAAAGCCAAATAGTCTCCATCCCCAGAGAAAGCAAGCCTTGAGCTGCAATTTAGTAGCAAATTGAAATATTTGGGGGGAGAAAAATGAAAAGGGAAATATGTGTTGAGAGCAGATGTGTGCAAGTGTGCCTATCCACCTCACTGTGGGCTGAGCACTATTTCTCAGTCTCTGTTACTCACATCAGCTTGCAGTGGTTGGTGCTCTCTTGGCCTGACATTGGCAGCCCTCATCCTTTCTGCTTAGCCTTACAGTTCTGACGTCTTGTACTGTCCACTCACTGCTATGTCCCAGCTCCCTCTCATTTCCTCCTCCCCTCCCAAAAGAAAAACCTCTAGACAGAATAAGTAATGCCCTTAACTCTTGAAGATGATTGCATAACAAGGTAGCTTACAAGGGGTGAGAGTGTGATTGTGAAAGCCTTGTGGGTCATGCTCCCTTTATCCAGTGTATGGATGGATGAGTTGAAAAATGGGGACAAAAACTAAACAAAAAATCGGTGGGAGGGGGGATGATTTGGATGTTCTTTTTTACTTTTATTTTTTATTCTTATTTTTACTTTTTCTGGTATAAGGAAAATGTTCAAAAATAGATTGGGTGATGAATGCACAACTATATGATGGCACTGTGAACAGTTGATTGTGCACCTTGGATGACTCTATGGTATGTGAATATATCTCAATAAAACTGAATTTAGAAAAACAAAGCAAACAAACAAACAAAAAGAAGCAATAATAGGGATTATGGACAAAAAAAGAATAAGTAATGGGGCTTATGACCCCATAGTAAAGAATAGAGATATTTTGAGGTCGAGACCTTCAGATTTGTTAACAAAATCAGTAATCATCTAGTGAGTGAGTTGTATCGCTCATGGTGTGTAATTGCTATGGATGACAGTGTGTAAGGCAGATTTTTGTTTCTAAAGAAATTAGAATCTCATTAAATGAAAACTAACATATTGGAAATTGCTAGTAAACCAACAGAGCATATTTTAAGTTTTCCATTAGGCAAGGTCTTAAATACTTTTCAGCTCTACAGGGTTGTTTATAAGGATCCCTGTGTGTAAAAGGTGACTGCTAGAAATTTGGACTCAGTGTGTACTGAGTTATGACATCTGGGTGACCCATGGGCAGTTCATTTCCTCCATGTGAAGCAACATCATGGGTTCAAATAGCTTACCCCGTGAGTCATAGTCTGGCTCTGACCTTAATCAAGATGCATGTTCTTGAACTTTGTGAGTTTCTCAGTTTTCTCAGAGTTATTTGAAGTAGGACTTTAGGCAGCCTATATAGGTAATGCCTGGCACAGAAGCTGAGAGGTAGCCTGTGCTCATGAAATGCTATTTACATCCCTTCTCCTTTCAATGTTTGCTAGGAAATTTTTTGTTGTATTATGGGCATTTATAGGAGATGACCAACAAGTGATGAATTAGTGAGGATGGTTTCAGGAGAAGCAGAAGTTTGGCTATAGTGAAATCAGAGGTACCGTGTGATGTGAAGGGGGAGGCTATAAAAAATTGGCATTCTAGGCAGGAGGACAGGAAAGTCACAAAATCCCAGTGCAGATGATCCTGGACTGTAGATGAACTTGAAAGAGTGATGGGGTGAGTTAGCAGGATAAGGCTGAAGAGGGCAAAGCTGAGATTTTAGTTTTAGACCCTTTCTTATTGTGCCAGCTGGCTTCTTGATTTTTCTGTAATCAGAGCTTCTGTCCAATAGTAAGCATTCCATTGGAACAGGAATGCAGATGCACAAATGATGAGAAAAGTATTTGTATGTGGGTGATGAATGAAGACCTGTTAGTACCAGCTAAGTAAAATGTCACCATTTGTAAACCTTATCATCAAGATTCAGTCTCTTGCACAATAATCCTGGTTATGACCTTGGCAGTTAAACAGAGCTTTGAGCTGGTTACCCAGGAGACAAGAATTTTTGGTTGAATTTTAGACTAAAGGAAGAGACTTTTTGGACTGACAGGCAATAGTCAAGTTCCTGTTTGCCTGTCTCACAAGTTTGCCTCCAGAAATTCCATGTATTGCTGTGAATTGTATTTTCCCTATTGTATGGTAGGGAAGGCAGCAACATACTCTATCAACCTCTGAAAGGGATTTCAGTAGCAAAATGGAACTACAGGTAGATGATGATGATGATGAAGATAGATAGAAAGATAGATGATAGATTGATGTAAATAGATACAGATAGAATGATATAGTTACAGATATATAGATAGATAGAGATAGATATTGATATAAATAGAGATAACTAGATGTGATAGAATGTTATAGTTATGGACATATAGTTAAAGAGAGATTAGATAGAGATAAATAGATATAGATAGAATGATATGGTTACAGAGATATGGATAAATAGAGACAGATCAGATAAATATATATAAATACAAAGACAGATAAACAGATGATATAATTATAGATATATAGGTAAAGAGAGATATAGATGGAGATAGATAGATAGATAGATAGACAGATAGATAGATATAAGGTTATATATCATTTAAGGCATCTATATCATAAGTGTATCAAAGAGTTCCTTACCTACAAATGCAAACCTGCAAGTGGTGTAGGTAAAGACTTTAAAAAACCCTGTGATGACAGCTAAGGTAGAAGGATACGAAAATTCTCAGAAGAAAGTACAGGAAGTCCATGTGAAGATACAGTCCCTGCCCTAGGGCAGATACTGATTTAAGGAGATATGTTCCTACTTTCTAGGTAATTGGAAACCTAAATATATCATTGCTCTTAAGACCCCAGTCTTAGGAAGACTTCATCAGAAATGTGAATGATGGTTTCAATAGGGAAGAGACACCTACAGGGACATGGCAGCTCCAAAAGTAGCCCAGAAGTTCTCTGCCCAGCACCACATGGTAGGATATAGAAAATGCCTGTCTGTGACACTGTGCATGGGAAGCCAATATATGAGGTCATTGATGGACTATGGTAAATGGGAGTTGACTCTATCTGAAATAACCTGAATATGTTGAGTAGGGTAAGAGTCATAAATGGGAGGAGCTGATTGACATTGGGGGGTGGCTGATAGGTTAAATTTATGATATCTCTGTTAAGAATGTCAAAATGGAGATTTGAGCACAATGAGTATCACAGCTGGAGACACAGGTCTGGGAGAATTCTGCTAAAGGTAACCATGACAGGTGTGGAGATCACTGTGCTCAGCCAGGGAATCAAAGCCAGCACCTTGGACAGCACCTCCCTTCAGGTGGTGAGAGGAGGGGAAACAACCACAGTGGACACCAACAGAGTGCAGAGGTGGACAGAACCAGACAGACAGAACCCAAAGTGGAAAGAGCTGGACAGCAGGGCATCAGACACAGGGCAAGAACAGTCAGGATGGAATGATACCTGGGCTTGCAGTGAAGAAGACATTTGTGTGAGCCATACCTTGAACTAGTAATGTAAAAAATCTCTCCTTCTCAGATCCCTTTGGAACTCTCTCCTTGCTTCTTTCCCTCCCTTGACATAGCTCTCCTTCATCCCTCTTTTCCAGCATCCTCTTTGATCTCAGATAATGTTGCTGCTATGAGATGCTCTTGCTGCTTTCCTGTTCACCATTTGCTTCTTCAAAAAGCACAGTGCTAGAGAGAATAGAGTGTAAGACCAAGAGATTTCAGTCCTGGCTTTACCACTAACTGCTCTGTAAATAAACTAAAGCAGGCCACTTAATCTTCCAGAGACACTCTTTACTCAACAGTAAAGTGGAAGTTAAAATATCTACCTTACTGGGTTGTTAAAGAACTAAGTAACATAAATATTTAAAGTTATTATTACAGTCCCTGGCACATAGTTGAATGCTTAAAGGTTTTTATTGATTATTCAGTTTTGCATATCTCCATCCCTCTATATTTCTTGCTTCCTCCATCCTTTCGTTTCTCCCTTCACTATCCCTATAAATCCTCCCTTTCTTCCCCACTTTAGGAAAGAAACTTTGGGATCAGAAACCTAACACAGAGAAGAAATGGAAATGACATAATTCCTTTTCAACCTAAAAAGTGACCTAAGCTGACTTTCCCCTGCCACAGTTCTCCTTGGAAATATAATTGTATTCTATGAAGTTTATCCCAGGGAGGATTTCTGATGGATTCATGGGAGAAATGCAATAATTGGGTGTTTTGAGAGAATACTGGGAACTTTATAGCAAATAGCATGTAATTTAGAACCAATAGAAGAAGGAAAGGAGATTTGCACTTATTATCAATTTAAATCCTGGGCTTCAGTTCCTTTCAGAGTTCATTAGAATACAGGACCAGGAAGAGGGGTTGTTGCATCATCTATGCTAAACACATCTCCGTGATTATTATAGATGATGCAAAAAACTAAGTAAATAAATAAAATGCCAAAAATGAATCTTTTATAAATGACCTGCACACAAATTTGCTGTATTGTTAATCCTGTCATAAACCATACTATCCCCACCATGACCTTGAGGTCTGAATCATAATCTCTAAATTCACTGCTGGACAGTGTCAAGGAGAGAGCAGGAAGCTGAAGCCTAAGGAGCTTGGTGAAAAGTCCCTGTGAATCTTCACATGGCAATCCTACTTGCTTTCTACTGATGATGGCTTCCAGAAATCCAATAGGCCATGTTTTCTCTCATTAAGACGGGACAGTTCTTAGCAAAGAAGTTGCACAGGGAACTCAAATGTCACTCAAACTTGCAGAAAAGTATTACCTCTAAAAGTAGTGTGATCTTTTAGTAGGGGATTCTAGGGACAGCATTTCTTATACTGATCAAGATCTTTCAACTGGTGGTCAAAATTCTAGGCTCAGGGGTCTCATTAGGTGTCATGACCAAGGCAGGGGCTAAGGTGAAGGTGAAGAGAATTGGCCCCTCCATTCAAGGGACTTGGAGAATCTTGAATTGTACAATGACGCATTTGTCAAAGTGTGTTCTAGTGCTGCCTGTGTGTGAGAGGTTATGAAGAGAGAGATAGCTGTGGTCCAGAGAGCCACAGAGCACCTTCTCATGGTGATGGGGCCAGATTTACACCTTAGGAGACAAGCAGCATACAATTACATCAATAAAGCTCTTACCTATTTACAAAGCTATTAACTTGCTTTATGTCACCGCCCACCACCATCTCCAAAAGACAAAATGAGAGAGACTCAGAAAGTAGACAATGTGTTTGTAGAAAGAAGTCAAACATTCTAATGGAGAAGGGAACTACAACAGGCTTTGACCAAATTAGGGGAAAAGTTATAATTAATGCTCCTTTCTCTTCCTCTAGTCTCAACAGTTACAGCAGGTACTTTCTTTCCATGTTACAGATGCAGAAATTGAAGTTCAGGAGGATCAAATGACATAGTCAGGGTCACAGGAGCAGGAGATAAAGCATGGACATCTATGCAGCTTTGCTGACTCTTCCACATCCAGGTGACTCTACAGAGGTAAAGAAGACCAGACAGCTGTAACCTGTGTAAGACAGCATGAACAGGGGAGTAAGGAAGACAACTGATTCCTCTGCTCAGGTTTTATCCACCAGGACTTTTCTGACTCATCACAGGTGCCAGAAAAGGCATCAGCATGAGCAGTGACAACCAGAGTTTCTTGGGGGATCTGCCTAAAAACTTCATCCTTCTGGGTGTCTCTGACAGGCCATGGCTGGAACTCCCTCTCTTTGTGGTCCTCCTGGTCTCCTATGTTCTGGCCATGTTGGGCAACATCACCATCATCTTGGTGTCCTGGCTGGATTCCCAGCTCCATAGCCCCATGTACATCTTCCTCAGCCACCTGTCCTTCCTGGACCTCTGCTACACCACGACAACAGTCCCACAGATGCTGGTCAACATGGGCAGCTCCAAGAAGACCATCAGCTATGGGGGCTGCACAGTGCAGTATGTGATTTTCCACTGGTTGGGCTGCACTGAGTGCATTGTCTTGGCCACCATGGCCCTGGACCACTACATGGCCATCTGTGAGCCCCTCAGGTACACTGTCATCATGCACTGCATTCTCTGCTAGCAGCTGGTGGCCACGGCCTGGGTCAGTGGCTTTGGCAACTCCCTTGTCCAAGTAGTCTTGACAGTGCAGTTGCCTTTCTGTGGGCAGCAACTGCTAAACAACTTCTGTGAGGTGCCAGCCATGATCAAGCTGTCATGTGCTGATACAACCATGAATGATGCCACACTGGCCATGCTGGTGGCTTTCTTTGTCCTGGTTCCCCTCACTTTCATCCTCCTCTCCTACTGCTTCATTGCCCATGTGGTGCTCAGGATCCAGTCTTCCAAAGGGTGGCACAAGGCCTTTGGCACCTGTTCTTCCCATCTGGTGGTGGTCTCACTGTTCAACCTCCCTGCCATCTACATGTACCTGCAGCCCCCTTCCAGCTACTCCCAAGAGCAGGGTAATTTTATCTCCCTCTTCTATTCCATCATCACCCCCACCCTCAATCCATTCATCTACACCCTGTGGAATAAGGATGTGAAAGGAGCTCTGAGAAGACTCCTGGAGAGGATCTGGAGGTTCTGTAGAAGATGAAGATCTGACATGTGACCCTTTCCATTTGTTAAAGAATATTCAACAAGTGTGTTGTATGCTCAGAGCACTTTTCACTTAACGAGTTAATAATGAAACTGTGTAGGTTGTGTTGAGAGATTTGAGAGTCCCCAAACTCCCCTGTCCAAAACACCTCAACTCCTGTATCACCAGTGGGCCTGAAATCCCACCTCTAAAATAAGTTATTTAATTCTAAGAGGCCATATGTTTTCAGGAATCATTTCAACAGATATGGTGTTCAATCATTATTTGTGGAATTAATTAATTTTTAAGTTTCCACCTTCTCATCTCCCTGTTTTCTATTTTTCTCTTATCTGTCTCTCTCAAACCTTCTTTCTTCCCATTCCCATTACTCCCCTATATGAACCACGCAAATTGAAACATATATTATTTATAATAAATTTTGTATTGCTCTCCATAAATTTAAATCTCCATAAACTTTTTATGACTTTGCAAAAAACTTCCGGGAAGGAAGTGGATTGATTTCATCTCTCTCTGACCTGAGATTATTTTTTCTCTGTAGTTCAAGTTTCATTCAGAAAAAATTTCCCACCATTGATTGAAGTAGTGCAAGCATATCTGCCATAAATAGTTAATATAAGCAAGACATGGTATTAGGTTCCATGGCTACAAATGAAAGTGGCATGACCTATTCTTTTTTTTAACCCATTGGAAACCTTTATATGTCTGTAGTAGGATTAAAAGATTTTGCAGATTTTCAGAATGGAAAAGTGTTGACAAAAATTATTTGAAATGAATCTTTCTCAGCCTTCTTATAACTTTAACTGAATCAAACAATGAATGCTAGTAAGATTACAATTCAGTTAAAAAAAACACTTTACAGCAGAAGAAAATCAGTCTCTTTTAAATAAAAAAGCCATAAACTTATTGCAAATCTAGAAGTACCAGAATGTCACCAATACAGAACAAATCAGAAATCTTATTTTTGTTTTCTTCCAAACATTTAAAACCTTGATTATGGCATACTGAAATTGCTGTACATTACTTTTCATGCAGTGTACAGAGTGGACATAGAACAGATCCCTCAGAAATCAGTTATAAATATTAAATGGTATTGAACATTCATAGTAAAAAATACATTGTAAAGTGCTGAAGTCATGTAATTCTGCAAAACTATCACAAGCTCAAATCCATCCCAAGCGGTGACAGAAGATTTGCTACATCCACCTTGTTTTAGGTGTGCCTGATTTTGACAGGCACTTTGTCCTTTCATCCCCTCCCTCCCCAAAGTTTTACAGATTGTCCTATACCTATGGCTGATAAAACACTCTATAAAATGTAGCAGGTAAAGAACTATAACACTCAAGCTTGTGTGTACATGTAACCAAACTAGGCTTGTTTATATTTTTCCCCAAGTTGTCATAAATTAATAGTAAACATGAGAAAGTATGGGGCAGCGAGCATTAACCATCACCTGTAGGGTGAGATTCAGTGCAAAGAAGTGAGTAAGCAGCTCCTCTCTGTTGTCTTCACACTAGCCCTATTTGCAGAAAAATGTTTAAATAATAAATAGTATACATGTAGTGTAACTGCACACAAACAAGTGATCAGTTGTTTGATGCCTATGCAACTTAGAACAATCAAGTCATGTTTTATGTATGATGAAAAATCATCCCTGACTATTCATGATGGTAAATTAAATGTCTCTGCTACTCACATGAAATAGCAGACAGGTTTCAACAGCTGGATGTTTAAAGAAAAAGATCAGAAATGCTTCCACAACTCCATGAAATATAATTCTGGTAAAAAATGATCCTTGAGAGAGGTTAGGCCTGCCTATAATCATGCCTGAGAGCCTCCTCCCCAATGCCTCTTTGTTGCTCAGATGTGGCCCTCTCTCTCTAGCTAAGCCAACTTGGCAGGTGTGAAATAACTGTCACCCCCTACATGGGATCTGACACCCAGGGGGGTGAATCTCCCTGGCAACATGGAATATGACTCCCAGGGAGGAATGTAGACTCAGTATTGTGAGATGGAGAACTTCTTCTTGACCAAAAGGGGGATGTGAAAGGAAATGAAATAAGTTTCAGTGGCTGAGAGATTCCAAAAGGAGCTGAGAGGTCCCTCTGGTGGGCACTCTTATGCACAATATAGACAACCCTTTATAGGTTCTAGTGAATTGGAGTAGCTAGCCGTGAATGCCTGAAACTATCAAATTACAACCCAGAACCCATGAATCTTGAAGATGATTGTATAAAAATGTAGCTTATGAAGGGTGACAATGTGATTGGGAAAGCCATATGGACCACACTCCCCTTTGTCTAGTTTATGGATGGATGAGTATAAAAATGGGGGCAAAAAAAAAAGGCACCCAGTGTTCTTTTATACTTTAATTGTTCTTTTTCACTTTAGTTTTTATTCTTGTTATTTTTGTGTGTGTCATAATGAAAATGTTCAAAAATTAATTTTGGTGATGAATGCACAACTATATAATAGTATAGTGAGCAACTGAATGTATGCTTTGTATGACTGCAGGTATGTGAATATATCTCAATAAAATTGAATTTAAAAAATGATCCTTGAGCATTTTCAGGTGATAAAAAACATTTTTAAAAACTATGGCAGTTTGCTATTCATTATTTTGTTCTCTTTAAATACCACTCTTTGCCTTGAAACATATTAAAGAGTCATTATAATTTGGCCTTTTAGGAGAGTAACTTTACAAGATCAAGAAGTCTTCTTTGAGGCATTCAGAGGACAGCAGAAAAGCAGTAAAGATGCTGCATATACTCAGATTTTATTTCTTTTGATTACTTTATTCTTCTAGAATAACTTAGTAATAAATAGTGGTTTAAATTAAAGATACTATGATCACATATTTCTGAATAATTAAAAGCAACAAGAAACACATTTTTGAATGCCATTCTGTGTTGTTTTGTATTGAAACCCTTGTGGTAAAGACTGGCCACAAAAAGAAGTGGTAATCTTCACATTTATGAAATTCAAATCCTACATATATGTATTTTTAAAGTTCTGTTCATTTGTCAAATGTTTGGTCTTAAACCGTACTTCATCTCCATGAAATACTTGGAAAATTAAGAGGCCATAATATGTCAATGGGAATCACAGTATTTGTTTTAATGGGTTTTAAACAGTTTATTCATTTATGTTTAAAAATTAGTAACCTCAGAAATGATTTAGGATTTTTTGAATGGGCAATTTCATTGTGATGACCTGGGCTAGATGTTTTATAAGAAAGTAGTTTATCACATATGAGAACTCTTAAAACCACTTTCCCAATTCAGGTCACAGTTTTAAAACTGGAATGTGAACCAAAGTGTCCTTCTATGTATCTTGGTATTGTTACTGAATACAACCAGATTTATATACAGAAGAGTATTTAGTTATTTTGTTTTGGCTTAAAAAAAAACAAAAAAGAAAACAAAAGAAAGAACAATGCTGGTGGAGCTGTTCCCAAATACATTCCCTTTAAATGTAGCTAAAAGTGGAGTAGAGTGGAGCTCCTCTACCTTCTCTCCACCATCACATCTCACCCCCTCCTCCCCACCAGCCAACACAGTGGCTAATGTTATACCAAAGTACATCATCCAGGCTCCATTTTCATGGGAACTCTGTGCTCATTTTTCCCAAAATCCATTTTAAGAAAGTCTTCACGGAGGTCTTGTAAAGCTTTCTTACAATGATTCTCTGTCCTGGTTTCAGCTGAATGGTGACACTGGCACAGTCCCTTTTTACTAAGTCTCACAAGGGTGAGGCACATGGCTGCCAGGGCCATGCCAGCTGTGCAGGAGTAGAAGGCTCTGCTGTATATCTTACTTGGGTCAACCAGCAGACCTGCCAGGGGTGGTCCAGCCAGTCCTGATACACTCTGGATGAAGACATAGACTCCAGCTGCAGAAGACAGCTTCTCAATTCCCAACATATCATCTTCTGCTAGCAGTGGGAGATGGGTGCCTCCTACTGTCCCAACCAAAAAACCAAAAAATATGCTTCATGACAGAAGACCCAAGAATTCTGTAGCAAGAGTAAAGGCAGAGACACAGTCAACAAGATGATACAGTTGAGCCCCATGCAGATCTTATGAATGGGCTTTCTTTTGAGGACAACACTGACTACAATTCTCCCAAAAACTTCTGCAATCACCATTGCAGATAAGATAAACACTGCATGGTCCTGTTCAATGTCCCAGCTAATGCTCAAAGGAAGGTGCAAAGAAGCCTAGTGTGGCAAAGACACCAAATAATGTGTGACAGATAAAACTTTTCTCTTTCAAAATTGAGAGGTCCAACAATGGAGCTCTCTTAACACTTTGCTTGGAGCTGTTCTTCCCAAGGATCTGCTGCATGTCAGACTTTGGCTCCAGTTCCAAATTAGCATGATAAGGCACATTTTAGGTAAGGTAGTTATTTTCACTCTTGAGTCAATGGAGTTTATTGAGGTGCATGTTTTCTCATTTTCAAGTATATATTGCACTTCTTTCTGAATTTTATGTGTGCTTATATTGGGTGACCCAGATGCTCAGATAATAATTGGTCTCAGCAGCATTCCATAGGCAACAATATTCAACTGTAGTAGGCCCAAAGAGAGGAGGCTGTGTCTCCAGCAAATTTTCTCCTTCAGAGCTGTGATTGCTGGTGCCAAAGCAAACAAAGCAAAACACTCCCCCATAGAAGCAACTGCAGGAGCCACAGAGAGCCTTTTGTCAAAATACTGGGATAGGACAGTTACAGCTGGGAGAAAGCTAAAGCAATATCCCAAACCAGAGATGATCCCAATGGTGACTTACAGGTCATAAATGCCCTGGGCAAAGGTGGCTGAGACCATGCACAAGCTCAAGAGCTGCCCCCCAACTATCACCACCACACAGTGGCCAAACTGGCTGCCCAGATAGTGGAGAGGGGTGTTGTAAATGTTAAGACAAATGCATATATCAATATTATCCATGAGATCAGCCTCATATTCTGATCAGATTGGCAAATGCAGAAGAGAATGAGAGAGCTCCAAAAGCAGCAAGAGAGAAGCGATTCACCACATACAAGGGAAAAAACATAAGACTAAGTAGTGACTACTCAGCAGCCACCATGGAGGCAAGAAGGCAGTGGCATGACATATTTAAAATTCTGAGAGAGAAAAATTGCCAACCAAGAATTCTTTAACCAGCAAAGCTCTCCTTCCAATTTGAGGGAGGGCTTAACATTTTCACAGAAAAACAAATGCTGAGAGAATTAGCTAACAAGAGACCTGCCCTACAAGAAAAACTATAGGGAGCCCTCTTGGCTGAGGGGAAAAGATAGGAGTGAGAACTCTGGAGAAGGGCTCAGAACTAAAGAGTTTTAGTAAGGGTACATTAAAGGAAATAGAATAAAAAATAGATTTGACAAATAAAAACCAAAGGATATGATAGCTGATTCAAGAACTGCCTTCACAGTAATAACATTGAATATGAATGGATTAAACTCCCCAATTAAAAGATATGGATAGGCAGAATTGATTAAAAAATATGAACCATCAATATGTTCCTTAAAAGAAACTCATCTTAGACCCAAAGACACAAACAAGTTGTAAGTGAAAGGATGGAAAAAAACATTCCATGCAATCTACAGCCAAAAGAAAGCAGGTGTAGCAATTTTAATATCAGGTAAAATAGACTTTAAATGCTAGGATGGCATAAGAGACAAAGAAGGACACCATATACACTAATAAATGGGACAATTCAACAACAAGAAATAACAATCCTAAATGTCTATGCACCCAATCAAGGTGCACAAAAGTACATGAGACAAACATTGGCAAAACTGAAGGAAGCAATAGACATTTCCACAATAATTGTGGGAGACTTCAATACATTACTCTCTCTTATAGATAGATCAACCAGACAGAGGACCAATTAGGAAATTGAAAAACTAAACAATGTGATAAATGTATTTGACTTAACAAACATATAGAGAGCATTACATCCCAAATCACCAAGATACACATTCTTCACTAGTGCTCATAGAACATTCTCCAGGATAGATCATATGCTGGGGCATAAAATATGTCTCAATAAATTTCAACAGGCTGAAATTATTCAAAGCACAGTCTCTGATCACAGTGGAATACAACTAGAAGTAAATAACCATCATATATCTAACACATTCACAAATATCTGGAAGCTAAACAACACACTCCTAAACAATCAGTGTGTTAAAGATGAAATTGCAAGAGAAATAACTAAATACCTAGAGAATAATGAAAATGAGACCATAACAAATCAAAACTTATGAGATACAGTGAAGGTGGTAGTGAGGGGGGAATTTATAACTCTAAATGCATACATTAAAAAGGAAGAAAGAGCTAAAATCAAAGAACTAATGGAACAATTGAAGAAGCTAGAAAATGAACCACAAATTGATCATAAATCAAGTGGAATAAAAGAAATAGCAAGGATTAAAGCAGAAATAAATGTTGTAGAGAACAAAAAAGAAAAACAATAGAGAGAATAAATAGTACCAAAAGCTGGTTCTTTGAGATCAACAAGATTGGCAAGCCCTTAGCTAGAATGACAAAAACAAAATGAGAGAAGACCCAAATAAACAAAACAATAAATGAGAGAGGAGACATTACTGCAGATCCCAAAGAAAGAAGAAAATGAAAAGTAAGAGGATACCATGAACAACTGTATGCCAACAAACTAGATAATTTAGAGAAAACGGACAATTTCCTGGAAACACATGAACAACAAAGCCTGACCAGAGAAGAAATAGAAGACCTCAACAAACCAATCACAACAAAGACATCCAATCAATCATCAAAAACCTTCCCACAAATAAAAGCCCAGGGTGAGATGGCTTCACAGGGGAATTCTATGAAACTTTCCAAAAAGAACTGATGCCAATCTTACTTAAACTCTTTAAAAACATTGAAGAAAATGGAACACTACCTAACTCATTTTATGAAGATGCTACAAGAAAGGAAAACTGCAGGCCAATCTCCCTCATGAATATAGATGAAAAAATTCTCAACAAAAAACCTGCATATCTAATCCAAAGACACATTAAAAAATTATTCACCATGACCAAATGGGGTTCATTCCAGGCACACAAGGATGACCCAACATAAGAAAATCAATCAGTTTAATACAACACATTAAAAAATCAAAAGGGAAAAATCAAATGCTCATCTCAATAGAGACTGAAAAAGCATTCAACAAAATCCAGAATCCTTTTTTGATAAAAACACTTCAAAAGGTAGGGATTGAAGGAAACTTCCTCAATATGATAAACAGCATATATGAAAAACCCACAGCCAGCATAGTACTCAATGGTGAGAGACTGAAAGAATTCACTCTAAGATCAGGAACGAGGCAAGGATGGCCACTGTCACCACTGCTGTTCTACATTGTGCTAGAAGTGCTAGCCAGAGCAATCCAGCAAGACAAAGAAATAAAATCCATCCAAATTCAAAAGGAAGAAGTAAAACTGTCATTATTTGCAGATGATATGATCTTATATTTGGAAAACTCTGATAAATCAATGACACCTATAATTGAATAATATACAGATTTAGCAAAGTAGTGGGATACAAGATTCATGCACATAAATCATTAATATTCCTATACACCAGAAATGACCTAAGTGAAGAAACACTCAAGAAAAAGATTCCATTCTCAATAGCAACTAAAAAAATCAAGTACTTAGGAATAAACTCAATCAAGGGTGTAAAAGACTTATATATATAAAATTACATAACTTGAAGAAATAGAAGGGGACCAAAAAAGATGGAAAAATATTCCGTGTTCATGGACAGGAAGGTTAAATGTTGTTAAGATGTCAATTCTACCCAAATTCACCTACAGATTCAATGCAATTGCAATGAAACTTTGAACAACCCTACTTTACAGATTTGGAAAAGTGAGTAATCAAATTTATCTGGAAGGGGAAGATGCCTTGAATTGTTAAAAACATTCTAAAAAAGTAAAACAAAGTGGGAGGAATTACACTTCCTGACTTCGAAGCTTAACATAAAGCCGTAGTAGACAAAACAGCATGGTATTGGCACCAAGATAGACATATCAATCAATGGAATCAAATTGAGAATTTTGAAATAGATCTCCAGATCTATGGTCAACTGATCTTTTATAAAGCACCAAACCCACTAAATTGGGACATAACAATCTCTTCAACAAATGGAGATGGGAGAACTGGATATCCATATCCAAAGAATGAAAGAGGACCCCTACCTCACACCCTATACAAAAATTAACTCAAAGTAGATCAAAGACCTCAATATAAGAGACAGTACCATAAAACTCCTAGAAGATAATGTAGGGAAACATCTTCAAGACATTGTATTAGGAGGTCTCTTCTTAGACCTAACGCCCAAAGCACAACCAATGAAAGAAAAAAGTAGACAAATGGGAACTCCTCAGAATTAAAAGCTTCTGTACCTCAAAGGAATTTGTCAAAAAAGGTGAAGAGGCAGCCAACTCAATGGGAAAATTATTTGGAAACCATTTATCTGATAAAAGGCTATCTTGCATATATAAAGAAAACTTACAACTCAATGACAATAGTACAAACAGCCCAATTGTAAAATGGGCAAACTATATGAAAAGACATTTCTCTGAAGAAGAAAAACAAATGGCTAAAAAACACATGAAAAAATTTTCATCTTCACTAGCTATTAGGGAGATGCGAGTTAAGACCACAATGTTATATCATCTCACACTAATTAGATTGCCTGCCATTAAACAACAGGAAGCTAAAGTGCTGGAGAGGATGTGGAGAAATTGGAACACTTATTCATTGTTGCTGGGACTGTATAATGGTACAGCCACTCTGGAATACATTCTGATGGTTCCTTAGAAAACTAGACATCAAGTTACCCTTGATCCAGCAACTTCACTTCTCAGTGTATACCCAGAAGGTTTGAAAGCAGTTACAAGAACAGATACTTTCACACAGAAGTTCGTAGCAGCATTATTCACAATTGCAAGTAATGGAAACAATTCAATATCCTTCAACAAATGAGTAGATAAACAAAATGTGGTATATACACATGATGGAATACTACATGACAGTAAGAAGGAAAGAGGTCATGAATCATATGACAATATGGATGAACCTTGAAGACATAATGCTGTGTGAAATAAGCCAGGCACAAAAAGGGAGACACTGTATGTTACCACTAATGTGAACTCTGTAAAAAATCTAATATAAATGTTTTATATTATAGAATATAGGGTACCTAGTGATTGACAGCAACTAGTGAAGGGGGAATGATAATCTAATAAGAACAGATAAGTTATGGAGGGTAATCTTAATGTTATGGGAATGCTCAGGAATGACTATGGTTTGCTGATTTTGGAGATATGGTAGGAACATGTTGGAAGCAATGTAGTTATTTTAGGTTATTTGTTTTTCTTATTCCTTTGTTTAGTTTTGGTTTGTTAATTTTCTTGGTGTATAGTAGAAACACGTTGGAAGCAATGTAGTTATTTTAGGTTATCTGGTTTTCTTATTTCATTCTTTTGGTTTTGTTTGAAATTTTTTTATTGTTTTTTTTAAATTTTTTGATAAAGTTTAAAAAATAAAAGAAGATTACATAAGTTGTTCATGATTGTATATATTTGGGGCACCTTATTTGTCCCTCAGGTTAGTTACATGAGCTCTTTTTCTTGTGGTTTGTTTTATTTTATCTGGGTGTCCTTGGGGTTTTGAGCAATGTTCTTTCTGGAGGCTTTGCATACTTTAGCAGTTCGTGAAACCTGGCTGTGACCTGCAAAAGAGTCACCTCCAGAATGACCCCCAATTCCATTTTAAATCTTGTGCTGGTTTGAGACTGTTATGGACCTCAGGAAAGCCATGCTCTTTTAATCCAATCTTGTTGGTGCAGACTTATCGTGGGTGGGATCTTTTGCTTAGGTTGTTTGCATGGATATGTGACCCCACCCAGTCATGGTGGAACTTTTGATTAGTTTACTGGAGTCCTTTAAGAGAGCTCAGGGAGAGAAGGAGATTGGAAAAGCTTAGAGACAGTTTGGAGAGAAGCAAAAATGTGGAATCCAGACTTTCCCCTGGGAAATACTAAGAGAGAAGCTAAGAGAGAGGTTTAGAGAGAAAACACCCATAGACATTTTGGAAACAGCCATTGAAGACAGACATTTAAAGTCGCTAAGAGATTGTTCTACTTTGCTAATGCTGCCAGAATGCAAAACACCAGAAATGTGCGGTCGCAGTTGATTTATCTGGGGGGGGGCAGCCGGTTGTTGAACCCTCGGCTCTCGGCGTTGCTCGGAGGGTACCGGCGGCGGGGGCTCTTTCCCGGAGGCGAGGGCGAGGCGGGGGACTGGGCCCGGTCCCCGGCGGAGGCGTGCAAGGTGTGGAGGGCGGCGAGAAGGAACAGGCAGGACACGGTTCTTTGAGGGTGAAGAAGCCAAGAGCATTTATTAGGGGTGAGCACAGGTTATATAGGCTGGCATAGAGGGCGGGGGTTGTTACAAGCCAATGCTGAGGGGATAAAGGCTAGGATTGGTTCTGAGAGGGTGCGGAGGTTAGGATTGGTTCTAAGAGGGCACGGAGGTTGTTTGAAAAGGGGCGGGAGTTGCTCTGGCAACAGTGTCTGGCAACAGTGTATGCGCACTGGTGGTGATGGGAGTTGCACTGGCAACGGGGAGTGTCCGGGCAAGATAAGGGGGTGGGGAAAAGGCGGTTCCCTCCGGCAAGCCTCCCCTAACGGTGGTATTTTGGGTGAGGAAATGGGGCCTGCCTCCGGCCTCACTTTCCCAGGCCTGGGGGGCTGTGGAGGGCGCTGTCACCCGTGCCCACCACCCTCCCCAGGGGCGGATCCGGTCCCCTGGCCCAGGCCCGCCAAGTTGAAGCACGTAATCAGTGTCCCGCAATGGATTGGCTTTTATAAAGGGGGTTTATTTGGTTACAGTTACAGTCTTAGGTCCATAAAGTGTCCAAGGTAACACATCAACAATTGGGTACCTTCACTGGAGGATGGCTGATGGTGTGTGGAAAACTGCTGCTAGCTGGGAAGGTTTGTGAACAGCATCTGCTCCAAGTTTTGGTTTCAAAATGGCTTTCTCCCAGGACGGTCCTCTCTAGGCTTCAGTTCCTCAAAAATGTCACTCTTAGTTGCTCTTGAGGCATTTGTCCTTTCTTAGCTTCTCTGGAGCAAAAGTCTGCTTTCAAAGGCCATCTCCAAAATGTCTCTGTAAATTGAAGCTCCTCTCTGTTCCAGTGTATTCTTCAAAGCGTCCCTCTTGGCTGTAGCTCCTCTTCAAAATGTCACTCTCCACTGCACTGAGTTCCTTCTGTTTGTCAGCTTGTTTATATGGCTCCAGTGATTTAATTTAGACCCACCTTGAATGGGTGGGGTAACCCCTCCATGGAAATTATCCAATTAGTCATCACCCACAGTTGGGTGGGGCACATTTCCATGCAAACAACCTAATCCAAACATTCCAACTTAATCCTCACTAATATGTCTGCCCCACAAGATTGCATCAAAGAATATGGCTTTTTCTGGGGGACATAATTCATTCAAACTGGCACAGAGATGAAACCTGGAATTTGCCCCAAACAAGCTAAGTGAGAATCCACAGATACTTAGAGGAAGCCACTGGAATCAGAATCTGAAAGCAATGCAACCTGGGAGGAAAGGACCAGCTGACACAAGTTATGTGCCTTCCCAGCTGACAGAGGTGTTCTGAACACCATTGGCCATGCTTCAGTGAAGGTATCCTCTTGTTGATGCCTTAGTTTGGACACTTTTATGGCCTTAGGACTGCAACTTTGTAACCTAATAATTCCCCTTTATAAAAGCCAAAAAAAAAAAAGAAAAAAGAAAAAAGAAAAAACTAGTTCACAGTAGCAGGCATTATTGATTTTATTCTTTAAGGAATCAATTATAACAATTCCTAAGAATTCAGAGTTACATGTCTGTTTAGGCCATTCTGAGTATAGCTAAACCACATATCACAAGGCTTAAAAACAAGTAAGTTTTGTCCTGTCATCATCACAAAAGCAAACCCCTTCATTTTTCCTTGGTCAGAACTCCCACTTCAATCCAGGTCCTCCAATCCAACTGAGAATGCTTTCCCTTAGACTGGGACCTGAAGTTAAACCACTAACTTGTGACCCTTTGGTGAGGTTTAATTATCAGAGACTTTTGGAGGGGAAAGAGAATAAAGCAGACTTCACCATGTGCCAGGTACTCTTGTGAATGCAGTAATAACTCCTTTAAATATCAAAGCAATGAAATGAGGCAGATGGAATGACTATTTGTACATTTACACATAAAGGAAAGTTGAGTGGCCCATTTTGCCATGGTGAGTGGAGGATTTGGACACTAACTCAGAATCCATCATCTTAACCACTATAATATCTTGAAAGAATGAGAACTGGGAGGTTTGGGGGGACAGGGAAGGAGGACATATACCAGAGGAGAGGTGAACAGCATCCCTGTGGGACCCAACATGATAGTCTATAGCCTCAGGGAGTGTGAGAGCTGCTGCTGAAGCACAGGGGTGATGCAGGGGAGAAGGAAAAGCAGAGTGGTCATCCATCCTCAGAGCTCCCAGCCATGGGCTGCATGACACAGTTATGCCTGCTGAGAAACAGGCCAATGCCTGAGCTGAGGGGCTTGGATTAAATCTCCAGAGCTCAAAGGTCTCCAAACAGTAAATCCAATACTGACAAAAGCACCATTTTAGGCAGAAGTTCACAGCTGTCCCTGGGCTCAACCTCCCCAAATCCAGAGGACTCCAGGGTGTTGGTTTCTTCAATCCTGATGTCTTAGCTCCCACTGAGTACAGAAGGGGAGGAAATCCCTAATCCATGCTTTCTGCAGAGGTCCTAGTGGATCTGATTTCCCAAATGCCCCACCCAGGTTTGGGCTGCTTATGCTTACTCCAGTTAGGGGGGTCAGTGGGATTTGGGAAGGAAGAGGCTCTGGGAATACTGACTGCAGCTGCCATCTTCTACAATCCCACAGGCCCTTCAACCCTAAGACTTTGAAGACATCATTGTCTTCCCTACATATAATATGATTTTGATTTGAGAATGAGAAAGCAATACTCTTTTTTTAAAAAGTGGTACAAACAACCCAATTATTGAGATTTAAACCTTTTATTATGATGAAGATTATTTTCTTCATTGTTAAAAAAATCAAGGAGAGAATATTGGTCATTTATCATAAACCTAAGCTGCACAAATTTTCCATGGGGGTCAAATTTTCCATGAGGGTCATAAGAACCTAAAAGTGTCCCACCTGTGGGAGGAATTTGAGCCAAAAAAGTGATTCTGAAGGGCAATGTGGCTGCTCCACCCAAGGAAGGAAGCAGGAGAAAGATGCTTATTACTGCTGGGGTGCAGATCTGTGAAGCTGGGATTCTGCTTCAGTGAGAAAGAGACTCAGGTCTGGCAGGGCCCAGGCCAGCTTCAGTGCAGACACTGGCTGTGTGGGATCAAAGCTCCCCAAGTCTCCAGTATAATAACTGGGGGAACAGGTGTCATTTGGCAGATCTGACTTTTTCTAAACTCCTACCAACCCCCATCTGCTTGCTCTAACTGCATTTAATGCCAATTCCATTTCCAGTTTCCCTGTCAGTAGGGCCAATTTGTAGATCTTCTATTCTGTTTAATTGATCTGTTTGATTATCTTCACACTATCATCAGGTCTTTGTTGCTGTCATTTTATAATTAGTCTGTCTTAATATCTGATGGGAAAGTCATCCTGTGTTTTGTTCTTCTAGAAAGTGTCCCATTTTCTTCCACACTCCACATCAAATTTAACATATGGTAATTGATTTTCTCTTTTAAATTTTCTTTAGTGTTTTCTGTTCCTTATAGAATTTGTATTCCATGAAGATGGAGATTTTTTGTTTTGTCCCCTGCTGTTTTTACAGCAGTGCCTGGCACATACAAATACTTTTCACATGAATGAATGAATTCAGAAAATTAAGAACCTGGCTAGCAATTTTGGGGTGGGGTCATTCTTTTCAAATGAGGTAAAATACACACAACATAAAATTTAACACTAGTGACATTGAGTATCTTCATGTAGTGACACCATCCCCACTGTTTAGTTCCATAGCATATTAATCACCCCGAAAGTAAACCTCATACCCTTTAGCAGTTATTCCCTATTACCCAACCTTTTCCAGCCACCATAAACCACTGATCTACTTACTGCCTCTGTGGATTTTCCTGTTCTGGACATTTCACATAAATGGAGTCATGCAATATGTGGCCTGTGGTGTCTGCTTCTCTCAATTATCATGATGTCTTCAAGATTCCTCCTTTGCATTCCAAGTATGTTATTCCTTTTAACAGCTGAATAATATGCCATTGTATGGATAGTCCATATCTTGTTTATTCTTCCATCTGTTGGTGGACAATTGGATTGCTCCCACCTTTTGGCTATTGGAACTAATACTGCTTGGATGCAGAATGATTTCCAGATTGCCCAGGCACCCATTCCTGACATGGGTAGTGTGGTCTGACTTCAAATCCTGTTTGCCTCTTATTATCTGAGTGATCCTAGGGCAGTGGCTTGAGCCTAGTTACCTCAGCTTCTTCAAAATGACAGCTTTATAGGGCAGAGGAGTAGGTGAATGAGTGATGGGTGTGAAATCTCCCCCCGGTATCTGGTGACACACAGTAGGGGCTTAGGGCTCCCTTTCCACCCCAGACAAGAGGTCAATTGCCACTCTTCCCAGGGTGGAACACTGGTGGTGTGGAAACCTCATCCAGCCAGGGAAGCATTTTAGAGAGTTGCCAACATTTTAAAACCAGGAACTTTCACATAAAATCTAGATTTCTGGTTTCTCTACAAAACACAGGCAGCAGGCCTGTATTTCCCCCAGAGTACCCACTGGTGTGACAGAGTGATGGTCGACCTCCCCCTCCTTTTTTGTTCATTCAGTCAAGTTTAATGAATTTACTATTTACTTGCTATTTCTTACATTTTTTTAAATTTAAATTTTTTTTTTTTATTAGAGAGGCTGTTGGTTTACAGAAAAATCATGCATAAAATACAGGATAGCCATAAACTGCCCAATATTAACAACTTGCCTTGGTGTGGTGCATTTGTTACAATTGGTGATAGCACATTTTTATAATTGTCTTATTAACTATGGTCCATAGGTCAACTTAGGATTCACTGGTTGTGTTGTGCAGTTCTATGGATTTTGTTTAAGTTTTTTTTAATTTTAGTAAAGATATACAACCTAAAATTTCCCCTTTTAGCCACATTCAAATAGATAATTCAGTGCTGTTAATTGCACCACACATTGTTGTACTACCCTATTGATTGTGCCTCAGTTCACCTCTGTTTCACATTTGTGAAACATGGCTATTAGTGGCTAGTTTCCACTTCAGGTGTTTCTGAATGAGATAAGTTGTGTAAAATGGTTTGCCTTGTACTTGGTGCATAGTATCTAATAAAAGATAGGAAAGAAAAATGAACATGAAGCCTACAAAAATAAGGGAAGGAAAACAAAAAAGTAATTTGTGACCACCTTCAATTACTCTGCCTGCAGAATGGGAGATTTACAATCTTTATTTTAAGAAACCACTAACAAATATGTACTCTTGAACCTCAATTATAAACAAATGAGAGAGAATATGATTGAGAGAAGTCACATTAACCAGTATTATGCAGCAAATAAGAGACTGGGAATGGGTCCACTGCTCCCACTGAGCCAGTGTTTCTTAAAGAGGGTCAGCTGATCCCCTTCCTCAGAGTCATGCAAAGAATCTTTTAAAAATGCTGCCTTTTGGCTGCCAAAAAAGAACAAAAAATCTTAAAAAAGATAATTAAAAATGTAATGAAGTAACCAGATGACAGGATAGCAGTGTCATGAATAGCATAATTGCAGCTAAGAAAAGACCAAATCCAAAGCATCTGAATGTAACAAATGATGACAATAGTTATGGAGAAGAGAGTAGTAATCAAGAATAGTCATTCCATTAATAACTTACTACTTAGAATGCAATTTTAATAAAGGGGTTGGGACAGGATGCAGTAAGTGAAAGAGGAGTTGAAGCAATGCATATTGACCAGGTGAGGAAGGAAAATTATGGTTTAAGAAAATATTTAAGGTTTGAGTTTATTGGTAGGTGAGTGAAGAGGTACAGAAAAAACCTTAAAAAAATAACTAGGGGAAACTGAAAGGAATGGAATGGTGGTAAATGAACAGTGTTTAGTCTATTGGAGAAGAAAGCAAGTTAGAAAAAGTTTATATTTGGCAAGGTAAGTGTGTACTACAGGGATGAAGCAGGAAGGATGCTGGAAGAAGACAGCCTGGAAGAATATAGTGAAAGATAAAGAGTGTAAGCAAATATATAGAGATAGGAGGTGGGTTACCTCTTACAGGGAGTGGGGGTGGGGTGGGGAGCTAATGATTCATGGGCCCAGAGTTTCTGTTCATAGTGATGAAAAAGTTTTGGTAATGAATGGTTGAGTTTGTAGCACAATATTTGGAAGGTACTTAATATCACTGAACTGTATGCATAACTGTGATTCAAATAGGAAATTGTGTTGTATATATGTATAACTACAATAAAAATTTTTTTTCACAAAATGCTGCTTCCTGGCCCAGTGCCCAAGCAGTAGACCCAAAGACACCAAGTGTGAAGAATGGAAATCTGTTTTGCCAACAGTCTCCCTGGAGGGTTCCCCAGCATCCTAAACACTGAGAGTTGCTGTGCAGTGCAGGGAGGCTTCTGTTCCCAATCTCTCTCTCTCTCTCTGTCTCTCTCTTCCTCTTTAAATTGGTTTTTATTTACAAACCCTCAATATCCACCAAGCAAAAGCCTTCCCTTCATCCTCCTCCCATTTCCTGGTAATATCTAATCTAGTTTCTGCCTCTGTGAATTTCTTATTTCTAGATAACTCATGTGACGTCATACAATATTTGTCCTATGTGTCTTCCTCATTCCACTCAGCATAATGTTTTCAATTATCATCCATAGTGTAACATATCTCAGAACATCATTCCATCACAGGGCTAAATAATATTTCATTGTGTACTACCACATTTGTTTATCCAATCATTTTTTGATGGAGTTTTGGGTCATTTCCACCTCTTGGCTATTTGGAATAATGATGCTATCAACATTGGAGTACAAATATATGTTTGAAAGACTATTTTCACTTTCTTTGGATATATACCCAGGAGTGGAATTGCCAAGTCATATGGTAATTATATGGCCATATTCCTTTCCACAGTAACTGAGACATTTTATATTCCCACCAAAGATACACTAGACTTTCAGTGTCTCCAAATATTCACCAATACTTCTTATTTTCCTTTTCTTTTTTACAAATACCCATCTTTCTGGGGGTGAAGTGGTATCTCATGGTTTTGATTTGCATTTCTCTAGTGGCTAATGATATTGAGCATCTTTTCTTATGCTTATTAGCCATTTGTGCATCTTCTTTGGAAATATGTCCAAATCCTTAGCCCATTTTTGAATTAGGCTTTATGTTCTTTTCATCATTGTGTGGTAAAAGTTTCTTATAAATTCTGGAAAATAAGCCCTTGTGAGAAACATAGCTAGCAACTATTCTGTCCCATTCTGATGGTTTTCTTTACAATTTCTTGTTATTGTCCTTTTATATACAAAAGTTTTTAATTATGATGAAGCTTAATTTATCTCTTGTTTCTATTGTTACTCATGCTTTTGGTATCATATATAAGAATCAACTGCCAAATCCCAGGTCCTGAAAATTTACCCTTATGTTATCCTCTAAGAGTTTTATGGTTTTAGTTCTTATATTTAGATCTCTGATCCATTCTGAGTACATTTGTGTTTGTGGTGTGAAGTAGGGGTCTAAATTCAGTTTTTTACATGTGGATATTCACTTATCCCAACACCATTTTTTGAAGAGACTATTCTTTCCCTATTGCATGTAATTGGCATCTTGTTGAAGATCAATTGGCCATAGGTTTGTGGGTCTACTTCTGGACTTTCCATTATATTCATTCTTCTGTATTAATATCCTTATGCCATTACCATGCTGTTTTGATTATTGTAGCTTTCTTGTACATTTTGAAATCAAGAAGTGTGAGTTCTTCCACTTTGTTCTTCTTTTTCAAAATTGTTTTGGTTATTCAGGATTCCTTAAAGTTTCCTATGAATTTGAGGATCAGCTTTTCCATTTCTTTAAAAAAACTCTATTGAATTTTATAGGCTTCTTTGAGAGGAAGGCACTGGCTCAGGATCACCCAGGGGTGACTGGAAGATAGGTCAGGTAGACCAGAGGAAAGTTAAGTGAAGACATCACAATGGACAGAGAAGAAACATATCTCAAGAAAGTAAAACAGAGCAAAGAAAATTCAGAGAATAAAAAATACAGGAACTTTGTAGATGATAGTAACACCAATGTTAATAAAGTGTAGAATTCATAATGTGTAATGGTTGAACATTGAGGCAAGTCAATGCAAGAACTAAAAGAATAATCTTGAGGGAGGAGGGGCTGTCAGTGCTGGGAAACAGGAGGGAGAACAAAAGCTGCAAACACAGATAAACTGAGAGAAGACACTGGAAAATCTGAGAGCAGTCAGCCCAGTTGAGAGGAGACAGGGCTAGCAAAACAGCAAAAAATAAAAATAAAAAAAATAAAAAAAATAAAAACAGAGGCTTTTTGGAGTCAGGTGAACATAATATGGAGAAGGGCAGGGCTCAAACAGAATCAGATGCATATGCAAATCCAAGGAGGGAGATCCCTTGTCTGAAAAGCCAGCTTCTCTGCTTTCTTGATTGCTCCGTAATCACCCTCAACTCCTGGTCTTTTAGCATTTCAATAACCCATTAGATCTGCAAAGACTGTAAATAGTCCATACTGGACACTTCCTTTTTTTATTTTTATTTTTTCTCTTCTCTAAAACAATTACTCTAGAAAACCAATTACAGAAAGCCTCAAAGACTTGTAATTTGGGCCCAGGCAAGAGCAGAGGTAAGATAGCTCTGAGAGGCAAAGCAATAAGTCTAGTGGTGGAGAAAATTCACTAAACACCATAACTTCCCAGCCCTTTGGGGAACTCAGATCCCAGGGGTTGGAATATATTAACTAGCTTCAGTCAGCCATGTCCCTGACAGGGTCAAGATCACCTGAAGAACTAAAGGCTCCCTGCCTCCTTACACTGGTGGGGAAACTGTGGGGTGGGGAGCAAGCCCCACCTGCTGGACAGCATAGGAGAAGCACAGAGTCTAAAGGCCTCACAGGAGGGTCTCACTTTCAAGGAAAATCCATACTCTCCTCCTGAGACCTGGACCTCTCTAGACTGGGAAAATATGATTGGGGTTGACCATATCTGAGGAGATCACCACAGAAAAAGGCTACACAGAGGCACAGCAAGAAGCAGAAAAACAAGAGGCAAAAATTTCTGATCAACCAGAAAGAATCTAACTTAAAGGTCTAGAACAAGCTGAACTAAATATGAAAGGTTAGAGAACAAAACAACCAACAAGAAAATCCTAAGTAAAAGAGTGAAAACAAGCTCCAGAATAAACTAATCCAGAAAGTCAGATGTGTAGACAGCTCAAGATAATTAGCCAAACTAGGAAACATGAAAATATGGACAAGTCAAATGAACAAACTAATAGTTCAACTGTGATACAGGAGTAGAAGCAATTATTGCTAAATCAGTTCAATGAGTTGAAGGAAGAACTAATTGGAGATGTTCAAACAAATCTAAATCAATTCAAAATTCAAGTCAATGAACTGAGGGAAGACATATCAAAAGAGATGAAGGATACAAGAAGGCCACTGGATGACCATAAGGAATAATTCAGAAAATTGAAAAAACAAATGACAGAACTTATGGGAATGAAGGACATAATGGAGGAGATGAAAAAACAATGGAGGGGTACAACAGTAGATGTGAACACGCAGATGAAAGGGTCAGTGAATTGGAAGACCACACATCTGAATTCACACACATGAAAGAATAGATGGTGAAAAGAATGTAAAAATGTGAGCAGGGTCTTAGGGAGCTGAGTGACAATGCAAAACACACAAACATATGTATTATGGGTGCCACAGAGGGAGAAGAGAGGGGGAAAGGAGCAGGAAGAATAATAGGAGAAATAATCACTGGAAATTTCCCAACTCTTATGAAAGACAGAAAATTAGAGATTCAAGAAGTACAGCCCACCCCAAAGAAAATAGACCACAAAAGATATACTCCAAGACACTTACTGATAAGATTGTGCAATGTCAAAGACAAAGAGAGAATTCCAAAAGCAGCAAGAGAAAAGCAATCCATCACATACAAGGGAAACTCAATAAGATCATGCACAGATTTCTCTGCAGAAACCATGGAGACAAGAAGACAGTGGGTATGATATATTTATCATATTGAAGGAGAAGAACTGCTAACCAAGAATTCTGTACCCAGCAAAACTGTCCTTTAAAAATGAGGGAGAGATTAAAATATTTTTTCAGACAAACACTGAGTGATTTCATGAATATGAGACCAGGGCTACAGGAAATACTAAAAGGAGTGCTGCAGGCTTATAGGAAAGGACAGGAGAAAGAGGTATGGAGAAGAGTGTAGAAATGAAGGTTGTCAGAATGGTAAAAAGAGAGAGAGGAAAAAATAAGATGCAATATATAAAATCCAAAAGACAAAATGATAGAAGAAAGTACTGCCCTTGCGGTAATAACAATAAATGTTAATGGATTAAACTCCCCATTAAAAAGACACAGACTGGCAGAATGAATTTAAAAAGAGAACCCATCTATATGCTGTCTACAAGAAACTCACCTTAGACACAAAGGCAAAAATAGGCTGAAAGTGAAAGGTTGGAAAAAGATATTTCATGCAAACAGCAACCAGAAAAAAGCAGGAGTAGCTATGTTAATATCAGACAAAGGTAGACTTCAAAAGTAAAACAATTAAAAGAGACAAAGATGGATACTAAATATTTTTTTTAAAAGGGTCAATTCATTAAGAAAGCATAACAATCATAAACATTTATGCACCAAGGCAGAGTGCCCCAAAATTCATAAGGCAGACACTGAGAACACTGAAAGGAGAACTAGATAAGTCCACAATAATAGTTGGAGAATTCAATACTCTGCTCTCTGCTCTCATCAATGGATAGAACATATAGACAGAGGATCAATAAGGAAATGGAGATGTTGAGTTGCATGGTAAATGAACTAGACTTGACAGACATATATAGAACACTACACCCCACAACAGCAGGATACACATTCTTCTTGAGTATTCATGGAATGTTTTCTAGGATAGACCACATGCTGGGCCACAAAGCAAGCATCAACAAATTTTAAAATATTGATATTATAAAAAACACTATCTCAGATCATAACAGAATAAATTGGAAATAAATAACAGGCAGAAGATTGAAAACTTCACAAATATATGGAGACTAAACAACACAATCTTAGGAAACCATTGGTTAAAGGAAGAAGTTACAAGAGAAATCAGTAAATACCTCAAGGCAAATGAAAATGCAAACACAGTATATCCAAACTTATGGGATATAGCAACAGCAGTGCTGAGAGGAAAATTTATTGCCTTAAATGCCTATATTAAAACAAGAAGAGAGAGCAAATTTGAGGAATTATCTGTCCACCTGGGGGAACTAGAGAAAGAACAGCAAATGAACCCCAAAGCAAACAGAAGGAAAGAAATAACAAAGATCAGAGCAGAAATAAATGAAACCGAGAACAGGAAAACAATAGAGAGAATCAACAAAACTAGAAGCTGGTTCTTCAAGAAAATCAACAAAATTGATGGGCCCCTAGCTAGGCTAACACAAAGAGAGAGAAAGAGAGAAGGAGAGAGAAGATACAAATAAATGCAATCAGCAGTGGGAAAGGAAACATAACTACCGACACTGCAGAAATAAAGGAAATAATGAGAAGATATTATGGGCAACTATACACTAATAAATGGGAAAAGTTACACGAAATGGACAAATTCCTAGAAAAGCATAAAAAACCAACACTGACCCAAGAAGAAATAGAGGACCTCAACAAACCATCACAAACAGATTGAGTCAGTCATCAAAAAGCTCCCCAAAAAAGAAAAGCCCAGGACCAGATGGTTTCACATGTGAATTCTACCAAGCATTCAAGAAAAAAATTATACCAATCCTGCTTAAACTCTTCAAAAAGATTAAAGAGGAGGGAAAACTACCCAACACATTCTATGAAGTCAACATCACCCTAATACCAAACTCAGACAGATACCACAAAAAAAAAAAAGAAAATTACAGACCAATCTGTTTAATGAGTATAGATGCAAAAATCCTCAATGAAATAATTGCAAATCAAATCCAGCAGCACATTAAAAGAATTACACACCATGACCAAGTGGGGTTTATTCCAGGTATGCATGGCTGGTTCAACATAAGAAAATCAATTAATGTAATACACCACATCAATAAATCAAAGCAAAAGAACCACATGATCATCTCAATCAATGCAGAAAAGGCATTTGACAAAATTCAACATCCTTTCTTGAAAACACTTCAAAGGATAGGAATAGAAGGGAATTTTCTCAAGATGATAAAGGCAATATATGAAAAACCCACAGCTAACATCATACTCAATTGGGAGAGACTGAAAGCTTTCCCTCTAACATCTGGAACAAGACAGGGATGCCCACTGTCACCATTGTTATTCAACATTGTGCTGGAAGTTCTAACTTGAGCAATCAGGCAAGAAAAAGAAATAAAAGGCATCCAAATTGAAGAGGAAGAAGTAAAATTTTCACAGTTTGCAGATGATATGATTCTATACATAGAAAATCCAGAAAAATCTACAGCAAAGCTATTAGAGCTAATCAATAAATACAGCAAAGTAGCAAGCTACAAGATCAACATGCAAAAATCTGTATTGTTCTTATACACAAGTAATGTACAAGAGGAAGAAATAAAAAAAAATTCCATTTACAATAGCAACCAAAAGAATCAAGTATTTAGGAATAAACTTAATGAAAGCCACAAAAGAACTGTACAAAGCAAATTGCAAGAAACTGCTAAAAGAAATCAAACAGGACCTTAAAAATGGAAGAACATACCATGTTCATGGGTTGGAAGACTAAATGTAATTAAGATGTCAACTCTATCTAAACTGATTTATAGATTCAATGCAATACCAGTTAAAATCCCAACAATTTACTTTGCAGAAATAGAAAAAACAACTAAATTTATTTGGAAGGGCAAGGTACTCTGAATAGCCAAAAATATTTTGAGAAAGAGGAATTAAGTGGGAGGTCTCACACTACCTGACTTTGAAGCATATTACAAAGCTACAGTGCTCAAAACAGTATGATACTGGCATAAGGACAGAGATACCAATTAATGGAATCAAATGAATGTTCAGAAATAGACTTCTGTATCTATGGGCAATTGATTGTTTTAAATTTTATTATGAAATAAATTCAAAGTTACAGGAACAGTTGCAAAAACAATACAAACCACATACACAGCATACCCTGATCCCCTCCCCCAATACCCCAATCCATCTTTAACAAGCTGTCACACCGCCATCTTTCTTTCCCTCCCTATCATCCATCATTTATTGCTCTGTCTTCTGAACATGAGAGCAACCTGCACACATCCTTGAGCAAACACTATAATTCACATATACAATTCCCATGAACAAGAACATTCTTTTATGCCATCCCGTTAAGCACAGCTAAGAAGTTCAAGAAATTCAACATTGATACAAAGCTTACATTCTATATTTCCTTTTTTTTCCTGATGTCCCAACTGTGTCCATTTGAGCCTCCTGTCCTCCATCCTCAGATCCCATCCAGGATCATCCTTGGCATTCAGTTGTTATCTATTTAGACTGTCTTTTTTTTTTTTTTCAATTGTGGAAACATATATACAGCCTAAATCTTCCCATTCCACCCCCTCCCTAGCCTTCCATTAGTGGGATTAATCACATTTAGAATGTTGTAATGCTATCACCTTCCCACCAACCACTACTAGAAATTTTCCTTCACCTCAAACAGCAACCCTACACTCATTTCTTAACTCCACGTTTCCCCTTCCCTCACTTCTCATAACCCATACTCTACTTTTCATCTCTACGGTCATATTCTTGATAATTTCTTTGTGTTTACTGTGGGGCTTAAATTTAACCTCTTAAATCCATAACAATCTTGGTTTTCTTTGATACCAACTGAACTTCAATAAGACCCATAAATTATGTTCCCATACTCCTCAATTCCCCTGCCTTTATATAGTTCTTGTCAAATATTACATATTTTACATTGAGTCAAAAACCACTGATTTGTCATTACAGTTTATGTATTTTATATTCTGTAGGAAGTAAATAGTGGAGTTACAAATCAAAAATTATTGACTTCTATTTGTATTCCATTGTGGTCAGAGAATGTACTTTGAATATATTCAATTTTTTTTTTAATTTATTGAGGCTTGTTTTATGTCCCAGCATATGGTCTATTCTGGAGACAGATCCATGATCACTAGAGAAAAATGTGTGTCCTGGTGATTTGGGATATGAGGTTCTATATATGTCTGTTTAAAATTCTCTATATCTTTCCTTTCTTTGTTTCTCTGTTGGTAGAGCTCCCTTTAGTATCTGAAGTAGGGCAGGTCTTCTATTGGCAAAATCTCTTGGCATTTGTTTGTGAAAAATTTAAGCTTTCCCTCAATTTGGAGGAGAGTTTTGATGGATAAAGTATTCCTGGTTGGCAATTTTCCTTTCTGAGACTTTTAAATATGTCATGCCACTGCCTTCTCACCTCCATGGTGGCCAAAGAGTAGTCACTACTTAGTCTTATGTTGTTTCCCTTGTATGTGGGGAATTGCTTTTCTCTTCCTGCTTTCAGAGCTTGCTCCTTCTCTTCAGTATTTGACAGTCTGATCAGAATATGTCTTGGAGTGGGTTTATTTGGATTTATTCTATTTGGAGTTTGCTGGGCATTTATGCTTTGTGTATTTATATTGTGTAGAAGGTTTGGGAAGTTTTCACCAACAATTTCTCTGAATATTCTTTCTAGACCTTTACCCTTCTCTTCCCCTTTTGGGACTCCAGTGAGTCTTAAATTTGGATGTTTTATTTTATCTATCATATCTCTGAGATCCATTTTGATTTTTTCAATTTTTTTCTTCATTCTTTCTTTTTTTCTTTCATTTTCTGTTCTGTGGTCTTCTAGGATGCTGAGTTGTTGTTCAACTTCCTCTAATCTTGTATTATCAGTATCCAGAGTCTTTTCAATTTGGTCAACAGTTTCTTTTATTTCCATAAGATCTTCTATTTTTCTATTTACTCTTGCAATTTCTTCTTCATGCTCTTCTAGGGTCTTCTTTATGTCCTTTACATCCTGTATAAAGGGCCTCATTCTTTGACTGTAGTCCTTTGATTAATTGCACCAAGTACTGTGTCTCCTCTGATTGTTTGATTTGGGTGTTTGGGATTGGGTTCTCCATATCATCTGGTTTTAGCAAATGCTTTAAGATTTTCTGTTGTTTCTGGCCTCTTGGCATTTGCTTTGTTTAAGATCTTCCAGGACCTCTGCTGAGGGAAGGCTGTGCTACATCACAAGTGTGCACCTTCCCTCAAGGGAATCCCCAGGCCACCAGGCTATGCAGGGGCACTCCCAGCCTGATGCAAAAATGGCTGAATGGGGCATCTCAACCCCCCCTTTTTGCACAGCTCTGCCTTCGCAGCTCTGTGACAACTAGCTGTGGTTGCACCCAAGGCCACTGTCCATGGCTGATATTGTGGCATGTGTGGGGTGCTGTGGGATACACTCTGTTAGACTGGGTTTCCTGGCATGGCTCCAGGCTGTGGGTATGGCCCTAGGCAGGAGTGTTGCCAGCATGCCAGGAAGCTGGCTGGAAGGGGTGTGATTTCTTTCCCCTTTCAGCTCTCCCCTCTGTCCCTCTGTCCCTGGAACAATCAGCAGCAGGTGTGGGGAGGGCTATCCTCCATGCCAGACACCAAGGCATGGGCTACAGCCCACTCCTGAAGTGCTTCACTGTGCGGTTCTCACTGCCATATCTGCAGCCACTCCTGGGTTTTTTTGTTTTATTTTTTTAAAGAACTAGTCCATCTTCAAATGCCAGCCCACAGTGTCCCCTCACCACAGCATGGCCATGGGACTTTCAGTCAGCTTATTCACTCATTTCAGAAGGCAGACTCCCAGTTTCACCAAGTGCATGGCCCCTGTGGTTTTAGCAGAACTTGTCTGGCTGGTGAATCACAGGAAGTGGTATTCTGGGTTGCTTTCTGGTTTTTATCTAGTATTTTTCACAGAGGTGTTTTTTTACCCTGTCTCACCTAGCTGCCATCTTAGGTTCTCTTGGCAACTGATTTTTGATAAGGAAGTCAAGACAAGTCAACTGGGACAGAGCAGCCTCTTCAAAAAATGATTTTTGGAGAACTGGATATCCATTTCCAAAAGAATGAAAGAGGACTCCTATCTCAAACCCTATACAAAAAATAACCCTAATTGGATCAAAGACCTAAACATAAGCACAAACACAATAAGACTCTTAGAAGAAAATGTAGGGCACAAGCTTAAAGAACTTGTGATAGGAGGTGTTTTCCTAGACCTTACAGACAAAGTGTGAGCAACCAAAGAACAAACAGACAAATTGTATCTCCTCAAAATCAAACAGTTTTGTACATCAAAGGACTTTGTTAGAAAAGTAAAAAGGCAGCCTACATATTGGGAGACAATATTTGGAAACCATATATCAGACAAGGCTTTAATATACTGAATATACAAAGCAATCCTACAACTCAACAACAGAAAGACAAACAACTTAATTTAAAAATGGGCAAAAGACATGAACAGACACTTTTCCAAAGAGGAAATACCAATGGCTCAAAAACATATGAAAAAATGCTCAACATCACTGGCTATTAGGGAAATGCAAATCAATACCACAATGAGATATCATCTCACATGTACCAGAATAGCCATTATCCAAAAAACAGAAAATTATAAGTGCTGGAGAGGATGTGGAGAAAGAGGGAAACTTATTCATTGCTGGTAGGAATGTCAAATGGTGCAACCACTCTGGGAAACAGTGTGGAGGTTCCTCAGGAAGCTAAGTATAGATTTGCCATGACCCAGATATTCCATTCCTAGGTATATATTCAAAGGAACAGAAAGCTAAGACACAAATGGACATTTGGAAACCAATGTTTATTGCAGCATTATTCATGATTGCCAAGCAACAGCAGCAACCCAAATGTCCATCAACAGATGAGTGGATAAACAAACTGTGGTATATACACATGATGGAATATTATGCAGCTGTAAGGCAGAACAAAGACATGGAACATGTAATAATGTGGATGAAACTTGAGGACATTATGTTGAGTGAAGTTAGCCAGAAACAAAAGGACAAATACTGTGTGGTCTCACTAATATGAAATAAAACTAATGAGCTCACTTTGAGAGTTAAAAGCTGACAACAGTCTACCAGGAGATAGAAAGATGGTAGAGATCAGGCATTTGATGTTGAAGGACAACAGAAATGTTCAGCAGGATTGATTGTATAGATCCAGAAATAGTGTAATACTATGTAATGGTAACACAATATTGTAAGTACATGGAACAAAGATGTCTGTGAGTAAAGATGAAAGAGGTGGGATAGGGGAATGTATGACACCAGAGGTAAAGATAGATGATGAAGACTGGGACTGTATAACTTGGCAAACACTGGGAGTGACCAATGAATGTTGTTAAATGTACAAATATAAAGATGTTCTCACATATGGGAGAACAAATAAATGTCAACCATGCAGAGTATTGAAAAAGGGATGGTATTTTGGAAAAAACATAAAGCAAACTGGAGTCTATGGTCAACAGTAACATTCCAATATGCTTCCATTAAATGTAACAAAGTCAATATACCAAAGTTAAATGTGTATGAGAGGTAGATATAAAGACATATGGGATTCTTGGTAGTGATATTGTTTTCTGTCCTATTATACTGTATAATACATTTTTATTTTTATTATCTTTTTTATTATTCACCAAAAACACAATTTTTCATAATAATCAATATGTTCATGTGCTAACTGTGGTGCTAAGTGTACAACTAAGTGATGATGCCATGAACAACTGATTATACACTGTGGATGGTTGTATGTTATGTGAATATATCTCTATAAGAATGTAGGAAAAATATAAATAGAGGTAAAAGTGCTGGAGAAAACATGGAGAGAGGGATGTACCTACTTACTGTTGATGAGGAGGCAAAATGGTGTAGCCTTTCTGGAGGTCACTGTGGTGGCTTCACAAGAAGCTAAGTATATATTTGGAAGATATGACAGCAGAGATGTGAATGGACATTTGCACACTGGTGCTTTTGGAGGCAGTATTCATGATTTGCAATGGGTGGAGGTGGCCTGAGTGTACACTAACTGAGGAACAGAATGGTGAACTGTGGTGTATGCATGCAATGGAATATTGAGAAACTATGAGAAGTAGTGAAGCTGTGAGACACTCAACGAGGTGAACAGATCCTGCAGAGAACATGTTGAATGAAGCACACCAGAAACCAAGGCAAACACTATAATGTCTCACGAATATGGACTAACTACAATGTGTAAACTCAGAATTGAATCTTATAGCACAGCCTAATACAAAAATGATTATTGTATTGGTCCCTAGATTGTAAACTCATACAGCAGTCAAATCTATTCCTGAGTTGCAATGGCTGTCTCCAAACTCTGAGATGTTGATCCCTTAATGCATAACTTGATTGGTCTCTGGAACACTGGGTATCTGTGTTACACTTGAAACTCAGAGCTAGAGTTCAGGAGATATGAATATCAGTATTAACACATACAGCAACTGTTACCAATAAAAAGCTGAAATAGAGCCCAGACTTCAATTGGAGATATGAATAAAGCAGATCTGGTTAGGACTAGAGCAAATTGGGCCAAAGGGTAAAAGTTGAAACTGACTATGTTGAAACTTTAACTTCCATGTGAGACCAAGAGAAGAGATATTTATATGGTGTAGGATCTATATTTGCTAAATAATTTAACTTCTACAGTCAGTTTGTTCAAACACTACAATTACATGGAACTTTGAATAGGAAGTGAGCTATAGGTCTGTATAGATTAGAATGAAATAGTAACACATCCTAAAGTAATTTGGGTGGAGAATAAAGATATATATTTGGGGCCCCCCTGAAGAGCTGGGAGAGGATGCAGAGGTTTTGGACTTCCTCACCTGGATTGCTGCTGATTTTCTCACTAACATTGGGGACAGATAGCTTGATGTGTTGAGCCCGCTGTCTTTGGGCTAGCCCCTATGAAGTTTGTTGCTGCAAGGAGAGGCTAAACCTGCTTATAAATGTGCCTAAGAGTCTCCCCCTGAGTGTCTCTTTATTGCTCAGGTGTGGCCCTCTTTCTCTAAGCCACCTTGGCAGGTGATCTCACTGCCCTCGCCCCTGCATGGGACCTGGATACACAAAATGTGACATCTACATACAATGGAATATTATTCAAGTGTAAAATGGAATGAAGTCCTGATGCCTGTGACAACACAAATGAACTTAGAGGACACTATGCTAAATGAAATAATACAGGCACAAAAAGACAAATATCACATGATGTCACTAATATGAACTACTTATAATAAGCAAAGCCATAGAGATATAAGTAGCAGAAGCTACAATGATTTTGTCAATTATAACAATCAATTTTCAAATTTTGGACCCATGAAGGGAGGAAACTTTGGAGGCAGACATTTTGGCCCTTATAGTTGTGGAGGCCAATATTTTGCCAAAACATGAAACCAAGCTGGCTATGGTGGTTCCAGTAGCAGCAGTAGCTACAGCAGTGGCAGAAGGTTTTAATTACAGCCAGGAAACAAAGCTCAGCAGGAGAAGAGGGCCAGAGAAACGACAGGGAAGCTACAGGTTACAACAGATTTGTGAACTCAGCCAAGCACAGTGGTGGCAGGACCTAGCTGCTACAAAGAAGACATGCTTTAGATAATACTCATGTGTATGGGCAAAAAACCACAAGGAGTGTATTTGTGACTAATTGTTTAACAGGTTATTTTAGTTTCTGTTCTGTGGAAAGTGAAAATCATTCCAATAAAAGGTTGTAATATAGATTTTTTAACCCATGCGGTTGATTGGTAAATGTAATATAGTCTGATCATGATTCTGAATAAATGTCTTTTATTAAAAAAAAAAAAAAAGAAAAAAATAATAATGGAAGGTTGAAAATAGGTTACCAGGATAGATTGGGGTGGAGAAAGGGTAGTTATACTTAATTTATAAAGAATTTCTAATTATGTTGATTATAAATGTTGGGAAATTGATGGTGGTGATGGCTGCACAATATTGTGAGTGTAATTAACATCACTGAACTATGTATGTGAATGTGTTTGAAAGGGGAAGTTTAGGGTCATGTATGACCCTTTTATTAATATATAGTGTCCTTCTTTGTCTCTTCTAATTGTTTTGCTTTTGAAGTCTAACTTGTCTGATATTAATATAGCTAATCCCGCTTTTTTCTGGTTGTTGTTTGCATGAAATATCTTTTTCCAACCTTTCACTTTCAGTCTATGTTTGTCCTTGTGTCTAAAGTGAGTTTCTTGTAGACAGCATATAGATGGGTCCCGTTTTTTAATCCATTCTGCCAATCTATGTCTTTTTATTGGGGAGTTTAATCCATTTACATTTAGTGTTATTACTGTAAGGGCAGTACTTTCTACTACCATTTTGTTTTTTGGAATTTATATGTCATATCTTATTTTTTCCTCTCCTTTTACCTTTCCTGATAATCTTCATTTCTGCACTCTTCTCCAACTCTCTCTCTCCTGTCTTTTCCTATCAGCCTGTAGCACTCCCTTTAGTATTTCTTGTAGTGCCGGTCTCTTATTCACAAACTCTCTCAGTGTCTGTTTGTCTGAAAATGTTTTAATTTCTCCCTCATTTTTGAAGGAAAGTTTTGCTGGATATAGAATTCTTGGTTGGCAGTTTTTCTCTTTCAGTATCTTAAATATATTATGCCACTGTCTTCTTGCCTCCATGGTTTCTGCAGAGAAATCTGTACATAGTCTTATTGACCTTCCCTTGTATGTGATGGATTGCTTTTCTCTTGCTGCTTTCAGAATCCTCTCTTTGTCTTTGACATTGGACAATCTTACCAGTAAGTGTGTTGGAGTAGGTCTATTGGGATCTATTCTATTTGGGGTACGTTGTACTTTTTGAATCTCTAATTTTCTGTCTTTTATAAGAGTTGGGAAATTTTCAGTGAATATGTCTTCTATTACTCTTTCTGTCCCCTTTCCCCTCTGTTCTCCTTCTGGGATACCCATAACACGTATATTTGTATGTTTCATGTTGTCACTCAGTTCCCTAAGACCCTGCTCATATTTTTCCATTTTTTTCACCATCTGTTCTTTTGTGTGTATGACTTCGAATGACCTGTCTTCCAGTTCACTGATCCTTTTTTCTGCCTGTTCAAATCTACTGTTGTGTCCCTCCATTGTGTTTTTCATCTCCTCCCTTGTGGCCTTCATTCCCATGAGTTCTGCCATTTGTTTTTTTAAGTTTATGAATTCTTCTTTATGGTCAGCCAGTGTCTTCTTTATATCCTTCAGCTCTTTTGCTATATCTTCCTTCATTTCATCAAATTTATTTAGCATTAGTTGCCTCCACTCCTGTGTCTCAGCTGAGCTATTAGTTTGTTCCTTTGGCTGGTCCATGTTTTCGTGTTTCCTGGAATGGCTTGTTATCTTAAGTTGTCTAGGCATCTGATTTTCTTGATTAGTTTATTTTGGAGCTTGTTATCTGTCTTTTACCTAGTGGTTTTCTTGTTGGTTGGCTTTGTTCTCTGGCCTCTTATTCAGTTCAACTTATTCTAGACCTCTAACTTAGATTCTATTTAGTTGATCAGAATTTTCCCCTCTTGTTTTTTCTGTTTCTTGCTCTGCCTCTATGTAACCTTTTTGTGAGTGGGTCTCCTTGGATATGGTCGACCCTAGTCAGATTTTCCCAATCTAGTGAGGCCCAGGTCTCATTGGGAGGGTGTGGAGTTTTCCTGAGATTGAGACCCTCCTATGAGGCCTTTAGAATTGGTGATTTTCCTCTCCTGTCCAGCAGGTGGCGCTGGCCAGCCCGCAGCTCCCCCACCAGTGTAAGGAGGTGTGGAGACTTTAATTCTCCTGGTGACTCTGATCCTGTCAGGGGCGTGGCTGACTGAAGCCGAATCTGAATTCCAGCCCCTGGGGTCTGAATCCCAGAAGGAGGACTGCCAGTTGAGCTGGACCTCCCTCCACTCTCCCAATCCTCAGAACTCCAGTTGTCTCTCAGGGGCACTACTCCCTTCTCCCCTCTCCTCTTTGGAGCCTCTGCAGGTAGATTCCTTGGTCAGCCTGAGTTACCAGTTAGAGACGGGGGTGGAGGCCTTCAGTAGTGAATAGGGAATTCAAAGACACTGTGGATACTCTGTCTCCCCCAAGCCCAGCCTAGTCCCTCAACCTGGGCTTTCCGATAGAAAATAACCACAAATCTTACTTTTAGATTTAAAAAAAAAAAAAAAAAGTAGAAAAGAAATCAAGGAAAAGGAAAAAAGAAAAAAAAAAAGTCTCTTTTAAAAGTCTTTCCCCAGCCTGGAAGTTTTGTCAGTGTCAGAATAGAGCATTTAAAGATATGCTTTGGGCTGTTGTCTGATAATTACTCTCCAACTGCTTCAGTTCCACCCCTGCCAGGGGCTATTGAAATGCAAAAAGTTAAGGGATCAGGAGAAGCCAGAAGAGACAAAATGTAGGGGAAAAAAAATGGCTTTTTTGGAGTCTGGGAATGGGTGCCCGCTTTTACTTGCCCCCACTTCTCGGAGTCCAGCCCTTCTTTAGCACCCCAGCTCCCAAAGTTAGTTAATTAATTTGTTAATTCTGCAGCTGAGGCTGGTTTGAGCCTCCCTTTTTGCCCTCAGAAGATTACTGTTATTTGTTTTTTTTTTTCCTCCCTTCCAGGGAGCTGGCAGCAAGACAGTCTGTGAGGTCTCGGTGGGGAGGGGCGCCAGACCCCTGGTCCGGGGAACTTACAATGTTCGCTGCAATCTCAGCTTTTCCTCCAATTCCACACTTGTGTCCAATGTGTGACTGGTTACTGGGGACCCCGAAAACACTGTTTCATATAGTTCTTGGGTAATTGCCAGCTGCTCTAGGGGAGAGACGAAATTCTGCTCCTCACCACTCCGCCATCTTTGTGCATGGATTTTTATTCTTTCATTACCTCCTCAGATGGCTCATTACTGATTTATAGAAACCCCATTGATTATTGTGTGTTGATCTTGTATCTTGCTACTCTGCTGAATTTGTTTATTAGCTCAAGTTGCTTTCTCCTTTTTCTCCGGAATTTTCTAACTACAGGGTCATGTCATTTGCAAAGAGCAAATGTTTGACTTCTTCCTTTCCAATTTGGATGCCTTTTCTTTTTCTTGCCTAATTGCTCCAGCTGGAATTTCCAGTACAATGTTGAATAAGAATAGTGAGAACGGGCATCCTTGTCTTGTTCCAGATATTAGAGAGAAGGTCTCAGTCTATCCCCATTGAGTATGATGTTAGCTGTGGGTTTTTTGTATATGCCTTTTATCATGTTGAGGAAATTTCCTTCTGTTCCTATCTTTCCAGGTGTTTTTATCTAGAAAGGATGTTTGATTTGTCAGATGTGTTTTCTGCATCAATCAAGATGATTCTGTGGTTTTTCCTCTTTGATTTGTTAATGTGGTATATTGTATGAATTGATTTTCTTGTATTGAACCTCCCTTGCATGCCTGGGGTAAAAACAACTTTATCATGGAGTATCATTCTTTTACTGTGCTAGTGGATTCAACTTGCAAGTGTTTTTTTGAGGATTTTTGCATCTATATTCATTAGAGAGATTGCTCTGAAGTTTTCTTTTGTTGTAGTATTATTGTCTGGCTTTGGTAGTATGGTGATGTTGGTTTCATAGAATGACATATAGCAGCCCTGCTTTAATTTTTGGGAAGACTTTCAGCAGGACTGGTATTCTTACTGAACTACTTATTAGTGTTCATCTGTGAAGTCATCTGGTCCTGGGCTTTTCTTGCTGGGAGATTTTTTATTACTGATTCAATATTTTATTTTGTGATTGTTTTTTTTTTTTGATGTCTTCTATTTCTTCTTTTCTCAGTGTAGGTTGTCCATGTGTTTTTAGGAAGTTGTCCACTTCATCTAAGTTCTATAGTTTGTTGGCATACAGCAGGTCTTAGTATCCTCTTGTGATCTCTTATTTCTGTGGGGTAAGTTGTAAGATTGTCCCTCCTATTTCTCATTTTATTTATTTGCATCTTCTTTATTTCATTGTCAATCTAGCTAAGTGTCCATCATTTTTATTGATTTTCTCTAGGGATCAACTTCTGATTTTGTCAATTCTGTTTTGTTTTATTCAGTTTTATTGAGTTATTCCATATCATACAGTCATCTGTTGTGTACAACCGTTAATAGCACCATCATATAGTTGTGCATTCATCCCCCCAATCTATTTTTTGAACATTTTTTTATACCAGAAAAAGTAAAAATAAGAATAAAAAATAAAAGTAAAAAGGAACTCCCAAATCATCCCCCACCCTAATTTTCTTTTCTTCTTGTTTCTTTTTGTTTTTTTAACTTTCAGAAAATTAAAAAGCAAACAATAAAAACAACTTCAAACAAAACCAACAGAAAGCAATAAGAAAAACCAAATAACCTAACATAATTGCATTGCTTCCCACCATGTTTTTCATTTAGTTTTTGTCCCCATTTTTCTACTCATCCATCTGTACACTGGATAAGGGGAGTGTGATCCATGAGGCTTTCACAATCACACTGTCACCACTTGTAAGCTGCATTGTTATACAATCATCTTCAAGAGTCAAGGCAACTGGGTTGCAGTTTGATAGTTTCAGGTATTTACTTCTAGGTATTCCAGGACATTAAACCCTAAAAAGGGTTACGTATATAGTGCATAACAGTGCCCACCCGAGTGACCTCTCAACTCATTGGAATCTCACAGCCACTGAAACTTTATTTTGTTTCATTTCACATTCCCCTTCTGGTCAAGAAGATGTTCTCAGTCCCACGACGTTGGGTCCAGATTCATCCTCAAGAATCAGATTCTTTGTTAGGGAGATTTACACTGCTGGGAGTCAGGTCCCACATAGGAGGGAGGCCAGTGAGTTCACCTTCCATGTTGAGTTAGCTGAAGAGAGAGGGCCACATCCAAGCAACAAAGAGGTACTCAGTGGTGAGACTCTTAGGCACAATTATGAACAGGTTTAGCCTCTCCTTTGCAGTGAAAATCTCCCTGAGGGCAAGCCCCAAGAAAGAGGGCTTGGTATACCAAACCGCTAGTCCTCAGTGTTTGTGAGAATATCAGCAACAATCCAGGTTAGGAAGTCCAACACTTGCACATTTTCCCCTTCCTCCTGAGGGGGGCCCTGCATATATATTTTTATTCTTTCACCAAATTACTTTGTGATGTGTTGTTATTTCACACTAAACTGTACAAACCTACCAGGTCTCACTTCTTATTCAAAGGTCCATGTCATTATGGTATTTGAACAAACTCTATGAGCTAAATTGTTTAAGATATATAGTACCTGCCACAGATGAACATCTTTTCCCTTGGTCTCACAGGAAGTTGAATTTTTAAAACACAGTATCATCCTTTACCCTTTGGGCAAATTTGTCTTTGTCCTAGCTACATCTGCTTCATTCATAACTCCAGTTGAAGTCTGGACTCTTTCAGCTTTTTTAACAGCTGCTGTATGCACTAATATGGACATTCATATCTGCTGAGCTCTAGCTTTGAGTTTCAGGTGTCACACAGATACCTAAAGATTCAGGGATCAATTGGGTTATACACAAAAGTATCAGCATCTCCAAATCTGAAGATAGCTGTTACAGTTCAGGAATAGATGTGACTGCTATAAGCTCTTACAATCTAGGGATCAATACAATAAACATTCCCCTAATAATCTGTGCTCTAAGATTCAATTCTGAGTTTACACATTGTAGTTAGTCCATATTAGTGAGGCATTATAGTGTTTGCCTTGGTTTCTGGCATAGTTCACTCAAAATGCTATCAACAGGATCCATTCACCTTGCTGCATTGCGTGTCTCACATCTTCGCTCCTCCTTGCAGTTGCTCAGTATTCCATTGTATGTACACACCACAGTTCACCATTCTGTTCCTCCATTGATGTACCCTTAGGCTACCTCCACCCATTGCAAATCGTGTATACTGCCTCCATAAACACCAGTATGCAAATGTCCATTCGTGTTCCTGCTCTCAGATCTTCCAAGTATATGCCCCCTAATGAGGTTGCAGGTCCTTATGGCACCCACATACTTAGTTTCTTGTGGAACTACCACATTCTCCTCCAGAAAAGCTACACCATTCTGCCCCCTCACCAACAGTAAATAGGTACATCCCTCTCTCCAGGTTTTCTCTGCAACTTTTATCCCTATTTATGTTTCTTCCTACACTGTTATAGAGCTATATTCACATTCCATGCAGTTATCCATAGTGTAAAGTTGTTTACAGTATCATCACATAATTGTGCATTTATCACCGCAGGTAGCACCTGAACATATTGATTACTATGAAATTTTATTTTAATTTTTTAAGCAAATAACAAGAAAGATAAAATCTAAAATATCATATAATACAATATAATAATAGGGTCAGACAACAACACCAATACCAAGAATCCTGTATCTCTCCCTTATATCCCCCTCTCATACACATTTACCTTTGGTATACTGCCTTTGTTATATTTAATGGAAGCATATTACAATGTTGCTGTTGACCATACACTCTAGTTTCCTTTGGTTATATTTTCTCCCCATATGTTCCCCTTTTCAGCACTCTGCATGGTTGACATTCATTTGCTCTCCCACATGCATGAACATTTTTATATGTGTACATTTAGTCACAAACATTAACCTCTCCAGTTTTTGCTAAGTTAAACAGTCCCAGTCTTTATCTTCTATTTTTACCTCAGGTGTCATATATGCCCCAAACCTACCTCTTTCAGCTTTACTCATGGACATCTTTGTTCATTGTACTTACAATATTGTGCTACCATCACACAATATTATGCTATTTCTGGATCTATATAATCAATCCTGTTGAACATTCTGTTGTCCTTCAGCATCAAATGCCCAATCTCCACCCTCTTTCTATCTCCTGATAGCATGTGATATCAGCTTTTAAATCTCAAATTTGCTCATAAATGTTGGTTTATGTTAGCGAGACCATACAGTATTTGTCCTTTTTTTTCTGGTTAACTTCACTTGACATAATGTCCTCAAGGTTCATCCACATTATTATATATTTCATGTCTTTGTTCTGTCTTACAGCTCCATGATCAGAGTTTTTCACCTCTTGTTTTTCTGTTTCTTGCCCTGCCTCTTTGTAGCCTTTTTGTGTGGTGAGCTCCTCTGATATGATTAGCCCCAGTCAGGTTTTCATAGTCCAGAGAGGCCCATGTCTTGGGAGTAGGGTATGGAGTTTCCTTGGAAATGAGACCCTCCTGTAAGGCGTTAGACTCTGTGCTTCTCCTATGCTGTTAGCACTTGCCAGCCCACAGATCCCCACTAGTGTAAGGAGGCAGGGAGACTTTAGGTCTCCAGGTGACCCTGACCCTGATGCATGGCTGACTGAAGCTAGTTTCTGAATTCCAACCCCTGGGATCTGAGTTTCCAAAAGGGAGGGGAAGTTATGTTGTTCAGTGAATTTTCTCTGCCACTAGACTTATTGCTTTGTCTCTCAGAGCTATCTTACCTCTGCTCTTGCCTGGGCCCAAATTGTAAGTGTTTGAGGCTTTCTGTAGTGGGCTTCCTAGAATAATTGTTTTAGAAAAAGAGAAAAAAATGAAAAAAAAAATAGGAAGAGCCCAGTGTGGACTATTTATACAGTCCTCGCATATCTAATGGACTACTGAAATGCTAAAAGACCAGGAGTTGAGGGTGATTAAGGAACAATGGAACTAGCAGAGATAATGGCTTTTCAGACAAGGGCTCTCCCTCCCTGGATTTGCATATGTGTCTGATTCTGTTTGAGGCCTGCCCTTCTCCATATTATGTTCACTGGACTCCAGAGTTTCTGTTTTCATTTTTTTTTTTTTCTGTTTTGCTAGCCCTATTTCCTCTCCACTGGGCTGACTGCTCACAGATTTTCTGGTGTCTGCTCTCAGTTTATCTATGGTTGCAGCTTTCATTCTACTTCCTGGTTCCCAGCACTGATAGCCCCTCTTCCCATGGGACAGTGACTGGTAGGGAGGAGTGCAGGCCCTGGCATTGAGAACTTACAGATTTCACTGATCTCACCTGTTCCATGCATTCATGACTGTTGTATGAAGTTTATCACAGATTTCTCTGTGGTGTCCAGTCCATGTAGTTCCTGGCTTTCTACCAACTACCCTAGAGGAGTAACTACAACCTACACTTCACCAGGCTGTCATCTTGCCCTGCCCTCTTTCTCCCTCATTTTTGAATGACAGTTTTGCTGGATATAGAATTCTTGGTTGGTAGTTTTTCTCTTTCACTATTTTAAATATGTTATACCACTGTCTTCTCCCCTTCATGGTTTCTGCAGAGACTTCTGTACATAATGTTATCAAGCTACCCTTGTATGTAATGGACTGCTTTTCCATTGCTGCTTTCAGAATTCTGACTTTTCTTTTGTCATTGGACAATCTGATCAGTGTCTTGCAGTAAGTCTATTGGGATTTGTTTTCTTTGGAGTACACTATACTTCTTGAATCTGTAATTTTCTGTCTTTCTTAAGAGTTGTGAAATTTTCAGTGAATATTTCTTCTATTATTCTTTCTGCCCCTTTTCCCCTCTCTTCTTCCTCTGAGACACCCATAACAAGTATATTCATGGGCTTCATGTTGTCTCTCAGCTCCCTAAGACCCTGCTCATATTTTTCCATTCTTTTCACTATCTGTTCTTTTGTATGTATGAATTCAAATGTCTTGTCCTCCAATTCACTGTTCCTTTCTTCTGCATGTTCAAATGTGCTGTTGTATCCCTGTGTTGTCGTTTTCATCCCCTTCATTATGCCCTTCATTCCCACAAGTACTGCCATTTGTGTTTTCAAGCTTATGGATTCTTCTTTATGGCCATCCATTGTCTTCTTTAAACCGTTCTTCTCTTTTGCCATATCTTCCTTCATTTCATTGAGTAGATTTTTGAATTGATTTAGGAGAATTGTTTTTAAATCTTTATGTTTAATTAGTTCTTCCTTCAGTTCATTGAATTGATTTAGCATTATTTGTCTCAGCTCCTGTATTTCAGTTGAACTATTAGTTTGTTCCTTTGGCTGGTCCCTATTTTCATGTTTCCTTGTATTGCTCATTATCTTCAGATGTCTAGGCATCTCATTTTCTTGAATAGTTTGTTCTGGAGCTCATTTTCACTCTTTTATCTAGGGCTTTCCTTTTGTTTGGGTTTGTTCTCTAAGCTTTGGTGTTCAGTTCAGCTTATTCTAGACCTCTAATTTACGTTCCATTTAGTTGATCAAGACTTATCACCTCTTGTTTTCTGTTTCTTGCCCTGCCTCTATCTAGCCTTTTGTTTTTGAGAGGATCTCCTCAGATATGGGCAATCCCAGTCAGGTTTTCCCAGTCCAGAGAGGCACAGGTCTCAGGAGGAGTGTATGTAGTTTCCCTGAGAATGAGACCCTCCTGTGAGGACTCTAGACTCTGTGTGATTTGTATCCTGTCCAGCAGGTTGCACTTGCCAGCATCCAGCTCCCCCACCAGGGTAAGGTGGCTCAGTGCCTTTAATTCTGTGAAGACTCTGAACCTGTCAGGGGCATTGCTGAATGGATCTGGTCTCTGAATTCCAGCCCCTGGGGTCTGGGTTCTTTTAAGTTGGGCTGCCAATTGAGCTGGGCCACACCACCCTTTTACTGGGGGAGTTATGCCCTTTGGAGACTTGTCTCTCCCACTAGGTTGATTGCTTTGTCTGTCAGATCTATCTCAGCTGGGTCTAGAGAGGCTTTCTGTAAAGAGCTACTTAGAATAGTTATTTTGATAAGAAAGAAGGAATTAAAAGAAAATGAAAAAAAATTCCTTTTTGAGGCCTTTCCCCAGTGTTAGTATGGATTATTTAAAAATGTGTGCTTTAGGGTATTGTCTCTTTCACCTGTATAGTTACTCTTCAGCAGCTTTAATTCCTGCCTTGCTAGGAGGCTATAGAAGTGTAAAAAGATGAGGAGTCACAGAGCAATATGAGAAGAGTGATGGAATATAGAAAAAAATCCCAGTCCTTTTTAGAGCCTTAGAATGGGTGCCGCTTCTATGTGCCCCCCCTTCCCAATGTCTAGCCCTTCTCTAACACCCTGGACACCCCCAACTCCAAAAGTTAATTAATTTGTTCATTTGTTCTGCATTTGAGGCTGCATTGAGGTGTCCTTCCAGCTGCCAGTAGATTATTTCCCTTCAGGGAGCCACCTCTAGGTTCATCCAGCAGCTTTAATTCTACCCTTGCCAGGGGGCTATTGAAGTCTAAGAAGATAAGGAGTCATAAATCAATAGAAGTAAGGGGACAAAATGTAACAAAAAAAAGAAAGAAAGAAAACAAGTTTTTTTGGAATAGGGGATTAGTTGCATGCTTCTTTGTGCCCCCACTTTCTGGAGCCCAGCCCTTCTCTAACAACCAGGACACCCCCAACTCCAAATGTTAATTAATTTGTTAATTAATTCTTCAGTTGAGTCTGGGTTGAGCCCTCCTTCTTACTCCCAGCAGATTAGTTTCTTCCCCTTCAGGGAGCCAGGTGTAAGACTCCCCACGGGGTTTGGGTGGGGAGGGGTGCCAGAAACCTCATCAGTGGAACTTACAGAATTCCAAATTTTGCTGCAACCTTAGCTGTTCCCCTCACTCCAGGATAGTGTCTGATGCATGACTGGTCACTGGAGACCCCGAGAATGCTGTTTTATACAGTTCCTGGCTAATTACCATCTGGATGCCCTAGAGGAGTGACTACATTCCACACATCACCACTCCGCCATCTTACCCCACCATTTCTCAGTTGCTTTTTTGTTCTCAGATTTCATTTATTTTTGTTCTAAGCTTTTTTTATTTAATTCCTTCTGGTTGCTTTGAGTTTAGTTTGTTGTTCTTTTTCTAATTCCTCCAGATTGGCAGATGTCTTTGATTTTAGCTCTTCCTTTTATAATGTAGGCTTTTAGGGCAATAAATTTCCCTCTAAGCACTGTTTTTGCTGTGTCCCATAAGTTTTCATATGTTGTGTTCTTATTTTCTTTGCCTCATAATATTCACTAATTTCTCTTGTAATTTCTTCTTTGACCCACCATTTAAGAGAGCCTTGTTTAGCTTCCACAAATGTGTGAATTTTCCAATTCTCCTCCTATTATTGACTTCCTGCTTCATTCCATTATTATCAGAGAAAGGGATTTGTGTAATCTCAGTCTTTTTAAATTTATTGAGACCTGATCTGTGATCCAACATATGTTCTATCCTGGAGAATGACCCATGAACCCTTCAGAAGAATGTGGATGTCCATGTGGCTGTCCAATCAGTGCACCAATTTTCCTTGTGCTGTGGGAACTGCCCGCTCTGTGATTGCAGTTTGTGCCCTGTGCAGTTTGGCAGGAAAGAGGGCCCAGTACTCCTAGCCATTTCTGGGGATGCAGCTGTGAAACTGGGGCTGCACATGCATCCATCCCTTCAGCTCAGACTCCACTCTGTCCCGCTCTGCTGTGGACCCACAAATCTCTGGGTTTGGTGTAGGACTCCTGTTACTTTCATGCATTCAGTTCCCCTGCATCTCAACTGTGTACCCATTTGGCTTCTGTGGGGGAGGTATTGTGCTGTCTCAAGCCAGCCCAATCTGGAGTTCCCTTTAGGAGGCTCTCAGGTGCAGTGTTGTGAAGGAGATGTTGTGCATGGTTGTGCATGGTTGTGCATGGTGTGGAAGATAACCCACTTCCACAGTCATCTTGCTGCAGTTGCTTCTCCCTGACTTGGGGGTCTTCAGCTGTGGGAGCACAAACAGCTATCACCCACACCAGTTACCAAGGCATGTGCCTGGGATGTGGAAGGCACTCCCAGCTGCTCTTGACTGCAGCTCCTGCTGCCATCTGCTTGGCCACTCCCTGGGTCCCACTCCAACTGGCCTGCAACCTCAGCATTACTCCAGCTGCTGCTGTTTACCCAGTGACTCTCCGGATCAAAGACTTACATGATTCCTAACTCAGGCTCTTGGCTTCTCCAATTGCTCTGTCACTATGAATTTATAAGTCCTTGTCCAGCTGGTGGGATCCTGGAACTGGAATTCTGGAGCACCTTCTGTCTTTTATCTAGTGTTTTTCACAGAGGAGAGTTTTCTCTGTCCCTCTTCATTCACCATTTTGGATTCTCAGTCTCTAGCATATCTTTTTTTGTTCTTGAAAGTGATACTAATTTAACTCCAATTTCATTGACAACTTCAATAGGTAAATAAGATGTTGCTATATGAATATATATTTTTCCCACAAATGACCCTCACTTTTATAAACATAACTTACTCATGAATGAAAGAGGGAAGCTGCCTTTTTATTTCTCTTTATGTCATACATATTTAGTCATTGTTGTGAAAACTGTCTCAAATTCCTGCTGTTTATGTTTTGGATATTATCTTGTCTGCATAAGGTGGTGACTTTTCCACAGAGTTATCTAGGAGTCCAGAATTATCGGAACCAGATTTTAATTTGTGCTGTCTCTGTGTCTACAGCCAAAAAAAAAAAAAAAAAGGTTCATAGGAAATTGTTCAGATCTTAGAACTCTATGAAACAGTTCATGAATTGGATAATGAGCTAGTTTGAAGATGTTATTTATCCCAGAAAAGGCCATATTCTTTTAATCCATCCATACGGGTACTCATCTATTATGGGTGAATCCTTCTGGTTCAGTTGAGTTGTGACCCAGCTCATTCAAGGTGGGTCTTAATGCCCTCAGTGGAGTCCTTTATGAGAGGATAAAAGACAGGAAAAGCCCAATGAAACTTAAGAGAGGAAAGCCCCAGAAAGCTGAAAGAGGACCCACAGAAACTGCAGGAATGAGAAGCTGAAAGCAAGGAAACCTGAGCACAAAGACCAGTAGACACCAGCCTTGTGCCTTCCCATGTGACCCAGGTGTCCCACATGCTAGCAGCCTTTCTTCAGAGTCCAGGTATCATCCTGTTGATGCCATAATTGGATATTTTCTCAGCCTAAGACCTGTAAATTGTAAGTTAATAAATTCCCACTTTTCCCATTGTAAAAGCAAAACTATTTCTGGTATGTTGCATTCCTGCAGCTTTAGCAAACCATAACAGTTTTGGTTGGAGAAGTGGGGTGCCACAAGATGCAAATACCAAGAATGCTGGAATGGCTTTATAAAGTATAAGGGGAAGATCCTAGAAGAATTCTAAGGGGCTTGATAGAAAAGACCTAGATTGCTTTGTAGAGACTGTTGGTAGAAATATGGACTCTAAAGATACTTCTGATGAGGACTTAGAAATGATGACTGTGTCATTACCAACAAGAAGAAAGGCAATCCTTGTTTTAAAGTGGCAGAGAATTTGGCAAAATTGAGTTTTGGTGTCAGATGCAAGATAAAATTTTAAAATGATGAACTTGGATATTTAGCTGAGGAAATTTCCATTCTAAATGTGGAAAATGCACCCTGGCTTCTCCTTGCAGCTTATAGTAAAATCTGACAGGAAAAGGATAATCTGAGAACTGAAACCTTGGGAACAAAGAAACTGAGAACTGATAGTTTGAAAAATTTTGAACTTTTGAAAAATGAGTCCTCAGAGAATAGTGCCCCATGTGAGATTTAACCAAACCTGGAACCAGTCAACCATTTCAGTTCATGTCAGGGTTGGAGATGAAGTTATCCAGAAAGGATTTGTGGAGAGTCCTATTGTTTGATGGTTGGGACCCTGTGTACTGCATGCAGAACTAACAAATTTTCTGTGATATCTGCATGAATGGAACCACTGCTGGTCTGGACTGAAAGGGTGAGCAAAGGGACAGATTGAAGGAAAATTAACCTCAAAGGCAGAACCATGGGAACCAAGGTCTGGAGTCAAGCCAGGAGAATAAACTCACCCACACACATGGAAAGGGAGAGTTTCCAGAAGGCAGGCCTTCCTCTTTGTTATTAAGGAGAGTGCTGCTACCTCAGGCTTCAGGGTGGAGCACATTCCCCTGGGATTGGGGAGAGCCTAGTCACCACCTCAGTTTTTTTTTTAATTCATTTCATTGAGATATATTCACATACCATTCACACATACAAAACAAATCATACATTCAATTGTTCACGGTACCATTACATAGTTGTGCATTCATCACGAAAATCAATCCCTGACATCTTCATTAGCATGCACACAAAATTAACAAGAATAATAAAGTGAAAAAGAGCAATTAAAGTAGAAAAGGACACTGGGTGCCTTTGTTTTTTCCTTCCACCATTTTTCTACTCATCCATCCATAAAGTAGACAAAGGGGAATGTGGTCCTTATGGCTTTCCCAATCCCATTGTCACCCCTCATAAGCTACATTTTTATACAATCATCAAGATTCATGGGTTCTGGGTTGTAGTTTGATAGTTTCAGGTATCTACTGCCAGCTACCCCAATTCATTAGAACCTAAAAAGGGCTGTCTATATTGTGCATAAGAGTGCCCACCACAGCGACCTCTCAGCTCCTTTTGGAATTTCTCTGCCACTGAAGCTTATTTCATTTCCTTTCACTTCCCCCTTTTGGTGAAGATGTTCTCTATCCCATGAGGCTGTGTGTACCTTCCTCCCAGAAGTCATATTCAATGTTGCAAGGGAGATCCACTCACCTGGATGTCTGATCTCATGTAGGGGGGAGGGCAGTGATTTCACCTGCCAGGTTGGCTTAGCTAGAGAGAGAGGACCACATCTGAGAAACAAAGAGGCATTTGGGAGGAGGCACTTAGGCACAATTATAGGGAGGCCTAGCCTCTCCTTTGCAGGAACAGTCTGCCCAAGGGCAAGACCTGTGGTAGAGGGCTCAGCCCATCAAACCACCAGTTTCCTATGTCTGTGAGCACATTAGCAACCATCAAGACCACCTCACTGTTTTGAGGGGTCTGAGCCTGTGCCCTGGAGATGGCAGAGATTTTGGCTGCTACCCAGATGCATGAGGAGGGTGGTGCTGAAAACATGGCAGATTGTTGCTACCTTGACTTGGGTAATCATGAAAACATTAGAAATTTATCAATCACAATGGGAGAACTTGCTGAGTCTTCTGCTAAAGCTACAGCTATACAGCAAGAGTCATTAAACTTATTAGCTCAACTTGATTTAGCATTGTTGTGCTTGGCTGCTTATTAGCTGAACAGGGAGGCATTTTGCCATTGCCAACACCACCTCTTGTACCCGGGAATACACCTCTGGGGAAGTTGAGACACAAATGCATTAAAGTCTTCCTCAGGGCCATTTTTAAAGCTCTTTGATTTCAGCTGGTTTAAAACATTAGACCTGAACTTAGGAGCACAGTAAGAGATAGGCATTTGGGCAGTTTATTAGTCATAATACTTATTATAGTATCTCTTGTGCACTGTTTTCCTTCCATGTTATTACATGGGGGTATACAGTTATTGGTGAACCAGCAAATGCTTTCTTCATGCCTGGAACAAAAAAAGAGATGAACAAGGAAATACTGACATCATCATGACCACCTATGAGTGCAACATTAAAACCACCTGCAATTACTACTCCAAGACCTTAGGCATTAATGGAGAGTCATGCTGAACAGTAGAATTTTGATCACAGCTGTCAATGGCTAAGAGCCAGATCAAAATGGGGGTAATTGTTAAATATATTAAATTAGGCTTGAGATGGAGTCCCTCATGCTAAGCCCTGTGTAAGCAAACTGAAGCTTTCCTAAGTTCCTATGTCTTGTAAGTGCGTGTTCTACCAGTACCTGAAACCTGAGACCCAAATCATAACCTTCTTTTTTCTTTTTTTTCTGTAGCTTAGTTTCTCTAACTCAGTGCTAAGCCAAGGAAACTTTGCTGTACTAACAAATAAGATTATTTTTAAGACATTCTTGTTCTGCCTGTATAAGTCTTGGTCTTCATCTTTAGACCTCCCCTGTTTTATAGATTGGATTCTACCATTTTGGTTTGCTAAAGCTTCCAGAATGCAATATACTGGCAGTGTATTGGCTTTTACAATGGGGATTTATTAACTTAAAATTTATAGTTCCAAGGCCATAAAGTGTCCTAAAAGCATCAGCAGATTGATACTTGGATTCTGAAGAAAGGATACCTCTGTCACATTGGAAGGTAAATGGTGATGTCTGCTGGTCCTTCTCCCATGGGTTCTGGTTTCAGTGACTCTCTCAGCTCTTCCAGGGGCTTTTTTCTCTAAGCTTTCTCCAAACTTCTCTCTGTTTGTTTCTCTCTGGGTTCTATGGACATTTTCTGTCTTTTACCCTCATAAAGGACTCCTCATAAAGGATTAAGACCCACTTTGAATTAGTTGGGTCACTTCTCAATCAAAATACCTTAATCAAAGATCCTCCCCACAATAGGTTTGTGCCACCAATTTACTTCTATTTTTAATTGAAAAAAGTCTTCCTTTCATTGGAAATTGTTTTTTTTTTCCTAAGCAATTACTTCCATGGTAATTCATCCTAACATATAGATGATAAACTTTCTGCAAAAGATGTCTTGATGAAGGGAAAAGAAGTCACCCAAATGATACAAAGAAAGTAGACACCCTCTAAAGGGAAAAGCTGATGGTAAACCCAGGGTCTGGAACACTAAAATACACTTTGCCTGATACCTAAAACTGTATCTTATGTACATACTGTTTAAAAGACCCTTCTGCAGAATATCAGGCTATGGGTTCTTGCCCAAAAGGAAGCAGCTGTTGACACAGATGTGGTCTTGTTCTATTATTCAAACCAAAGGCCCACTGTATAGAAACAGGTTAATATTGCTTTAATGGTGGCAGATAAGATATATGGCTTGTTCATTAGACATAAATGAATCTGCCTTTTTGAGACCAGCTCTTGATGCACAATGTCACAAATCCAATATAAGAAGAGCAGAATGTGTATGTTAGTGGATGAAAAATGCTAGTATGTATGAGAAAGTCATGGAAATATACAGTATTGGAATTGTGAACTCTGAATAATTTCTGTTTTTTTTTCTCTGAGAATGTAGATGAGGGGAATAGTCCAATGAGAAGTTATAGATTGATTATGAAGTGCTAAGGGGTTAGGCAGGAGACCAAGTGCTTTTTGACCACTTACTAGCTATTAAGGCAATTTGGTGCCCTGACAAATATCTTATCAAAACCTCCTCAAATAAGATAGCCTGGCAGAACAGTATGACTCCAGTCAAGGTAATGCTTTCTATAGACCCATTACTACAAATAATATCATTTGTCCTTAGTAACTGAGGGTCTGTCATATTGGGAATACAAATGAGGAGTCAGTGGAAATTGATTTATATTGTGAATCTTCCTTATAGCCATGGTCTTAAATCTGAAAATGAACATGCTTATTTTTTTTCTTTTATTTTTTGGCTTAACAGGAGATTATTGGCTCGTGGTTTTGAGATTAGGGGAAGTCCAAAATCAAGGTGTCATCAAGGTTTTTTCCAGAAGACTGGCTTTCTGCATTCTGAGGCTGGCTGCTGGAGATACCTTGTCCTTGGCTTTCTATCACATGGACACACGTGGTGATGTTTTCTTTCTCTTCTGTGTTCTGTTGACTTCCAACTTCTGGCTGCTCCCTGTGGCTTCGATTCCTATATCCAATATCTTTGGCTTATAAGGACTTGGTAATTTTAGGTAAGGCCCATTATTCATTTTGAACATCCATTGACTATTAACATCTTCAAAGGTCTTATTTATAAATTTGGTTCATACAGGACCAGGGATTGGAACTTGAACTTGCTTTGTGTGGAAGACATGATTCAATCCCCAACAAATGGCTTTCTGTGTCAATCAGATTAAAAGTCAAGGTCCTTCTAACCACATACAGAACTCTATGTAATTTTACCGCTCCATGCTTGTTATTACCTCATCTCTCACTACCTTTCTCCTCACTCTGATCCAGCCACACTTAAACTTAGTATTCTTTGTGTGTTCCAGGCACAGTCTCACTGAAGGCATTTGCACTGACTGTCCCTCCCTCCTTTCCTCTGTGCCTGTTCCTTTAAGTCTTTGATGAATTGTCACCTTCTCTATGTGGCTTACACTGACTTCTCCATTTCAAATTGAAATCCCCCATCCCACCCCTACACACCCAATCTACTTTATTCTCTTCTTTTCCTCCAGAGAACTTATTCATTTTCTAATATGTGATAGAATTTATTTGTTTATGAGTCATTGTTTATTTTCTTTCTCACTAGAATTTAGCTAGTTTCTTTACTAATATTTCCCAAACATCTAGACCAGTGTATGACACATAATAGATACTCAGTAAATATTTGTCAAATGAATTCGGTAAACCAAATAATTAGATCCAAAAAATGCATTCCTAGAGTCTGGTATATTTCACCCCATGCTATTTTTTTAAAACAAGTTCAGTTAGACAGAATTTCCTTTACAGAAGCCAGTTTGCAATTTGGAAAACAACTTGGAAACAGCATAGATTAAGCAGTTAAGATATGGTGGTGGTGTTGGACTACCTGGAGTTGATCCCTGCTTCTATGTAAAAACTCTATTGAAACCACTGTATTTATAATTACTTTGTCAAGGTGAATAGGTGAAATAACCATATAGTTAATGTGAAAAAAAATCTTGACTTTTCAGTTTTTTCTCTAGTAATTGTTTCTCTTAAGCATCAAAACCCCATAAATATGGCCATTCATTTTATTCTTTACAAAGGCCATCCTTTCAAGATAAGGAATCATATCTCCAAATCAAACTATAGAATTCCAATGTTGTATATTTAGATGTGTTTCTCAAACATACCAGCAATTCAATTATAAAAATTTATCCACAGGAAATAGATTTAAATTAGATAGAAATGGATTTTTTTCCATTAGTGGTAGTAGCCAGATAATAGTTGAGCAGTGGGTGAGAGTTGAAGAGATTATTTAGATTTTTTTTATCAAGGAACAGGGCTGTGAAGAGAAAGAAAACCAGGAAATAAGTTAGGACATCACTTTGAGTAGGGGAATGAAAACCTTTGTTTATAACAGTATAGGTGAAACTGGAGTGTATGTGCAGAGGAGAAAGAGAGGATGGATAGGGAGAAGTTGAACATGCAAGACAGTGCAGGAAAAGAACTTTTGAAATTAGATCTGAAGAGTCAGGGAGAGAATCTAAACCCCCATAGAGCTATCAACATTGGCTGAAAATAAATACCTTTTCCACTGTACCGGGAAATAGGACACAAGATGGGTATGATGCAGGTAGACTTGTATGAAGGAGGGCCTGAAGTTGAGGCAGCTTCCAAAACATGGCCTCTATTTCTTCCATGGATTAAGAAGGAAAGCCCTCTGAGAGTGAAGAGGAAGGTGATAGGTGTTATGTGTGCATGCATTCCCTTATGCATTTATTCAGCAAGCACTTGTGGAATGTTGCCATATGCCAAGCCCCGTGCTAGGACTAGGGAAAGTGACCAGAAATGAAATACACAGTGGAGTCTGTCAGACAATTCTGCCATGAATCAGTGAGGTAGCCACAAGGAGAGGCTTTAGCACAGTAAATTCTTAAGTTCTGCACTGCAGCATCGAAACCACTATCAGTTAATAAATGGATTCTAGTTGACTGGGTGATCAGTTCTGGGAGAGGAACATTTTCAATTTGTGGATGACTTCAAATAATAGGTAGGATGAATAATACATCCAGAAATATTTATCATTATGTATATAAACACAGGTTAATATGTATGCATGCATTTCTATTCTGTCAGCAGAGAGAGCCAAGAAGTAATCATACCCCAAATAGCAGTGAGCATACCCAGCACTCACATCCGGGTTTCTAATACCATCTCCAATAGAAGGAACCAGAACTTTTTGGAGACATGACTGATACAGGATTTGGAAAGGGAATAGAAAAGATTATCATGGAGCACTTTTGGGTGTCCCAAAATTAGGAAGTGCTCCAATGTGTATGCACATGCAGAATGATGGTGCTAAGTTCATGGGACAGAGTGCTAACTGAGAGAGTTCCCAGTGGCTGAAGCAGGAACAATCTGAGCAACAAAAGAAATAAAAGTTTTGGATTATAACCCAAAGTATAAACTAATGTCCATGGGTCCCTGCTGATATAAGTAAATGGCTGAACACATAAATGTCAGAGTAGACAAATTTCTTATACAGAAATAGTTCAAGTGATTTATGTAAATATTCTCCTCTCAAGGAGGTATAGCACAACTCTTCCCCTTACATGTGGGTTGTGCATAGTGATTCCTTCCAAAGACTGTAGTATGGAAATGGGGGAGAAAAAAGTAACTTTAGGAAGACTACCTCAGCCAGATGGTCAAGTTTAACAACAGTGATGAGTTGGACTCATAGTATACACCCTAAATATGATGTGATGAGAATGGCATTTTATCTTTGTAATCTTCCCCGAAGCCCCAAATCCCAATTTAGTTATGAGGAAAACCTTAGACACATGCCAGTTTAGGGATGTTCTACAAAATATGTAACCATTACTGAAATCTCAAGTTTATCAAAAACAAAGTCAGGGAAACTGTTATACCAAATAGAAACCTATGGAGACATAACAACTAATGTATTGTCATATCCTAGATAGGATCCTTTTACAACAACTAAAAGATGTTTGATAAAATCTGAGTGCATCCAAATAATATATGTATTTAATGTATCAATATTAGTTCATTTATTGTGATAAATGAACCACAGTAATGTAAAATGTTAATAGGGGAAACTGGTGAGTGGTATATGGGAACTCGGTCCTGTCCTCTCAACTTTTCTGTTAGATTTACACTATTGTAAAATAAAAAGTTTATAGAAAAATAAAACGTCACTTTTTATGTGGCAGGCCATATACTCTTTGATAATTGTGAAGTCATTCAGATATCAAGAGATGAACACAAATTGAATTAGTAAAAATTTGATCTATAGAGCACCTTCTTTGTAGAGACTCACAAAGGCTGTTGGAATATTTTCTAGTGTATCTCTCATGTCTTGTAACACAGGAAGCAGGTGGGATTGTGAGTACTTGAAAATGTCAGTATTTGGGATTTTAGAAATCTAATGTCCCAGAAGGGATCACTGAGCATAATTTTAATTACAGATGGAGTATCTTGGAGAATATAGCACATTTTACACTGAGAACAAATTTGACTTTCCAGGAATTTCTGAGCATGTAAAGGCATACATTTAAAATGATCCAGGCCATCAGAGTACTGTTTCGTAAATTGCTTCTCCCTCACATTAGCTAATGTGTTGGTGCCTTAAGGGTGATCACAGATTTGGAAATACTGGGCTGTAAGGATGGTGTGCACTGGGAAAAGAAAAAAGCTCAATGTAATTTACCATTATTTTGTCACTGTCTCTCATATTATTATGTTTTTTCCTGTTCTGCAGCTTGCCTCTTTTTTTAAATGCAGTTTTTTTTTTCTGTTCTAGCCTTTTAGTTTTTTTTTGTTGTTTTTTTTTATCTTCATTTTATTGAGATGTATTCACATACCATGCAGTCATACAAAACAAATCGTACTTTCGATTGTTTACAGTACCATTACATAGTGGTATATTCATCACCCAAATCAATCCCTGACACCTTCATTAGCACACACACAAAAATAACAAGAATAATAATTAGAGTGAAAAAGAGCAATTGAAGTAAAAAAGAACACTGGGTACCTTTGTCTGTTTCTTTCCTTCCCCTATTGTTCTACTCATCCATCCATAAACTAGACAAAGTGGAGTGTGGTCCTTATGGCTTTCCCAATCCCATTGCCACCCCTCATAAGCTACATTTTTATACAACTGTCTTCGAGATTCATGGGTTCTGGGTTGCAGTTTGATAGTTTCAGGTATCCACCACCAGCTACCCCAATTCTTTAGAACCTAAAAAGGGTTGTCTAAAGTGTGCATAAGAGTGCCCACCAGAGTGACCTCTCGGCTCCTTTTGGAATCTCTCTGCCACTGAAGCTTATTTCATTTCCTTTCACATCCCCCTTTTGGTCAAGAAGATGTTCTCCGTCCCACGATGCCGGGTCTACATTCCTCCCCGGGAGTCATATTCCACGTTGCCAGGGAGATTCACTCCCCTGGGTGTCTGATCCCACGTAGGGGGGAGGGCAGTGATTTCACCTTTCAAGTAGGCTTAGCTAGAGAGACAGGGCCACATCTGAGCAACAAAGACGTATTCGGGAGGAGGCTCTTAGGTACAACCATAGGGAGGCCTAGCCTCTCCTTTGCAGCAACTGTCTTCCCAAGGGTAAAACCTGTGGTAGAGGGCTCAACCCATCAAACCACCAGTCCCCTGTATCTGTGGTCATGTTAGCAACCATGGAGGTGGGGTAGGCCAATACCCCTGCATTCTCCACAGGCTCCTCAAGGGGGCACTACATCTTTTTTTTGTTTTCCTTGTTTTTCTTTTCTTTTTTTTTTTAACTTTCCCTTCTTTTTTAAATCAACTGTATGAAAAAAAAGTTAAAAAGAAAACAAACATACAATAAAAGAACATTTCAAAGAGACCATAACAAGGGAATAAGAAAAAGACAACTAACCTAAGATAACTGCTTAACTTCCAACATGTTCCTACTTTACCCCAAGAAAGTTACCTAATATAGCAACATTTCTGTGAACTTGCTCCTACTATATCCATCAGAAATTAACAGATCATAGTCATTCCTGGGCATCCCCAGAACGTTAAATAGCTTATCTGTTCTTCTTGGATTATTGTTCCCCCTTCCTTAATTGCTCTCTATTGCTAGTTCCCCTACATTCTACATTATAAACCATTTGTTTTACATTTTTCAAAGTTCACATTAGTGGTAGCATATAATATTTCTCTTTTTGTGCCTGGCTTATTTCGCTCAGCATTATGTCTTCAAGGTTCATCCATGTTGTCATATGTTTCACGAGATCATTCCATCTTACTGACGCGTAGTATTCCATCGTGTGTATATACCACATTTTATTTATCCACTCATCTGTTGAAGGACCTTTGGGTTGTTTCCATCTCTTGGCAATTGTGAATAATGCTGCTATGAACATTGGCGTGCAGATATCTGTTCGTGTCACTGCTTTCCGATCTTCCGGGTATATACCGAGAAGCGCAATCGCTGGATCGAATGGTAACTCTATATCTAGTTTTCTAAGGAACTGCCAGACTGACTTCCAGAGTGGCTGAACCATTATACAGTCCCACCAACAATGAATAAGAGTTCCAATTTCTCCACATCCCCTCCAGCATTTGTAGTTTCCTGTTTGTTTAATGGCAGCCATTATAACCGGTGTTAGATGGTATCTCATTGTGGTCTTAATTTGCATCTCTCTAATAGCTAGTGAAGCTGAACATTTTTTCATGTGTTTCTTGGCCATTTGTATTTCCTCTTCAGAGAACTGTCTTTTCATATCTTTTGCCCATTTTGTAATTGGGCTGTCTGTACTATTGTCATTGAGTTGTAGGATTTCTTTATATATGCAAGATATCAGTCTTTTGTCAGATACATGGTTTCCAAAAATTTTTTCCCATTGAGTTGGCTGCCTCTTTACCTTTTTGAGAAATTCCTTTGAGGTGCAGAAACTTCTAAGCTTGAGGAGTTCCCATTTATCTATTTTCTCTTTTGTTGCTTGTGCTTTGGGTGTAAAGTCTAGGAAGTGGCCTCCTAATACAAGGTCTTGAAGATGTTTTCCTACATTATCTTCTAGGAGTTTCATGGTACTTTCTTTTATATTGAGATCTTTGGTCCATTTTGAGTTAATTTTTGTGTAGGGGGTGAGGTAGGGGTCCTCTTTCATTCTTTTGGATATGGATATCCAACTCTCCCAGCCCCATTTGTTGAAAAGACCATTATGGCTCAGTTCGGTGACTTTGGGGGCCTTATCAAAGATCAGTCGGCCATAGATCTGAGGGTCTATCTCTGAATTCTCAATTCGATTCCATTGATCTATATGTCTATCTTTGTGCCAGTACCATGCTGTTTTGGCAACTGTGGCTTTATAATAAGCTTCAAAGTCAGGGAGTGTAAGTCCTCCTACTTCGTTTTTCTTTTTTAGAGTGTCTTTAGCAATTCGAGGCATCTTCCCTTTCCAAAGAAATTTGCTAACTAGCTTTTCCAAGTCTGCAAAGTAGGTTGTTGGAATTTTGATTGGGATTGCATTGAATCTGTAGATGAGTTTGGGTAGAATTGACATCTTAATGACATTTAGTCTTCCTATCCATGAACATGGAATATTTTTCCATCTTTTAAGGTCCCCTTCTATTTCTTTTAGTAGAGTTATGTAGTTTTCTTTGTATAGGTCTTTTACATCTTTGGTTAAGTTGATTCCTAGGTACTTGATTTTATTAGTTGCTATTGAAAATGGTATCTTTTTCTTGAGTGTCTCTTCAGTTTGTTCATTTCTAGCATATAGAAACATTGCTGACTTATGTGCATTAACCTTGTATCCCGCTACTTTGCTAAATTTGTTTATTAGCTCTAGTAGCTGTATCGTCGATTTCTCAGGGTTTTCTAGATATAAGATCATATCATCTGCAAACAATGACAGTTTTACTTCTTCTTTTCCAATTTGGATGCCTTTTATTTCTTTGTCTTGCCGGATTGCCGTGGCTAGCACTTCCAGCACAATGTTGAATAACAGTGGTGACAGCGGGCATCCTTGTCTTGTTCCTGATCTTAGAGGGAAGGCTTTCAGTCTCTCACCATTGAGTACTATGCTGGCTGTGGGTTTTTCATATATGCTCTTTATCATGTTGAGGAAGTTTCCTTCAATTCCTACCTTTTGAAGTGTTTTTATCAAAAAGGGATGTTGGATTTTGTCAAATGCTTTTTCAGCATCTATTGAGATGATCAAATGATTTTTCCCTTTCGAGTTTTTAATGTGTTGTAATACATTGATTGTTTTTCTTATGTTGAACCATCCTTGCATGCCTGGAATAAACCCCACTTGGTCATGGTGTATGATTTTTTTAATGTGTCTTTGGATTCAATTTGCAAGTATTTTGTTGAGGATTTTTGCATCTATATTCATTAGGGAGATTGGCCGGTAGTTTTCCTTTTTTGTAGCATCTTTGCCTGGTTTTGGTATTAGATTGATGTTAGCTTCATAAAACGAGTTAGGTAGTGTTCCATTTTCTTCAATGTTTTGAAAGAGTTTGAGTAAGATTGGTGTCAGTTCTTTCTGGAAAGTTTGGTAGAATTCCCCTGTGAAGCCATCTGGCCCTGGGCATTTATTTGTGGGAAGATTTTTAATGACTGATTGGATCTCTTTGCTTGTGATGGGTTGGTTGAGGTCTTCTATTTCTTCTCTGGTCAGTCTAGTTGTTCATATGTTTCCAGGAAATTGTCCATTTCCTCTACATTATCCAGTTTGTTGCCATACAGTTGTTCATAGTATCCTCTTATAATTTTTTTAATTTCTTCAGGATCTGCAGTTATGTCACCTTTTTCATTCATTATTTTGTTTATATGGGTCTTCTCTCTTTTTGATTTTGTCAGTCTAGCTAGGGGCTTGTCAATCTTGTTGATCTTCTCAAAGAACCAACTTTTGTAAAAAAAAAAAAAAAAAAGTAAAAAGACAAACAAGGAAAAAAAAAAAAAAAAGATGTGGTGCCCCCTTGAGGGGCCTGTGGAGAATGCGGGGGTATTCGCCTACCCCACCTCCATGGTTGCTGGCATGGCCACAGACGTGGGGGACTGGTGGTTTGATGGGTTGAGCCCTCTACCATAAGTTTTACCCTTGGGAAGACGGTTGCTGCAAAGGAGAGGCTAGGACTCCCTGTATTTGTGCCTAAGAGTCTCCTCCTGAATGCCTCTTTGTTGCTCAGATGTGGCCCTCTCTCTCTGGCTAAGCCAACTTGAAAGGTGAAATCACTGCCCTCCCCCCTACGTGGGATCAGACTCCCAGGGAAGTGAATCTCCCTGGCAACGTGGAATATGACTCCCGGGGAGGAATGTAGACCCGGCATCGTGGGATGGAGAACATCTTGACCAAAAGGGGGATGTGAAAGGAAATGAAATAAGCTTCAGTGGCAGAGAGATTCCAAAACGAGCCGAGAGATCACTCTGGTGGGCACTCTTACGCACACTTTAGACAACCTTTTTTAGGTTCTAAAGAATTGGGGTAGCTGGTGGTGGATACCTGAAACTATTAAACTACAACCCAGAACCCATGAATCTCGAAGACAGTTGTATAAAAATGTAGCTTATGAGGGCTGACAGTGGGATTGGGAATGCCATAAGGACCAAACTCCACTTTGTCTAGTTTATGGATGGATGTGTAGAAAAGTAGGGGAAGCAAACAAACAGACAAAGGTACCTAGTGTTCTTTTTTACTTCAATTGCTCTTTTTCACTCTAATTATTATTCTTGTTATTTTTTGTGTGTGTGCTAATGAAGGTGTCAGTGATTGATTTAGGTGATGAATGTACAACTATGTAATGGTACTGTAAACAATCGAAAGTACAATTTGTTTTGTATGACTGCGTGGTATGTGAATATATCTCAATAAAATGATGATTAAAAAAAAAAAAAAAGAACCAACTTTTGGTGATATTTATCCTCTCTATTGTTTTTTTGTTGTCTATGTCATTTATTTCTGCTTTAATCCTTGTTATTTCTTTTCTTGTACTTGGTTTAGTATTGGTTTGCTGTTCATTTTCCAGCTTCTTCAGTTGATCCATTAGTTCTTTGATTTTGGCTCTTTCTTCCTTTGTAATATATGCGTTTAGTGCTATAAATTTCCCCCTTAGCACTGCTTTTGCTGCATCCCATAGGTTTTGGTATGTTGTGTTCTCATTTTCATTCGTCTCTATATATTTAGCAATTTCTCTTGCTATTTCTTCTTTAACCCACTGATTGTTTAGGAGTGTGTTGTTTAACCTCCAGGTATTTGTAAATTTTCTAAGTCTCTGATGGTTATTGACTTCTAATTGTATTCCATTGTGGTCAGAGAATGTGCTTTGAATAATTTCAATCTTTTTAAATTTATTGAGGCTTGTTTTATGTCCCAGCATATGATCTATTCTGGAGAAAGTTCCATGAGCACTAGAAAAGTATGTGTATCCTGGTGATTTGGGATGTAATGTCCTGTAGATGTCTGTTAAATCTAATTCATTTATCAGATTGTTTAGGTTTTCAATTTCCTTGTTGGTCTTCTGTCTGCTGGATCTATCAATAGGAGAGAGTGATGTGTTGAAGTCTCCCACAATTATTGTGGAAGCATCAATTGCTTCCTTTAGATTTGCCAGTGTTTCTCTCATGTATTTTGTGGCACCTTGATTGGGTGCATAGACATTTACGATTGTTATTTCTTCTTGCTGAATTGCCCCTTTTATTAGTATGTAGTGGCCTTCTTTGTCTCTCAAAACATCCCTGCATTGGAAGTCTATTTTATCTGAGATTAATATTGCTACACCTGCTTTCTTTTGGCTGTAGCTTGCATGAAATATTTTTTTCCATCCTTTCACTTTCAGTTTCTTTGTGTCCCTGTGTCTGAGATGAGTCTCTTGTATGCAACATATTGATGGTTCATTGTTTTTGATCCATTCTGCGAATCTATATCTTTTAATTGGGGAGTTTAATCCATTTACATTCAACATTATAACCGTGAAGGCATTTCTTGAATCAGCCATCTTATCCTTTGGTTTATGTTTGTCATATTTTTCCCCTCTGTCTATTAATATCCTTTATTGTACCCATACCGAATCTCTTTAGTACTGAACCTTTCTCCAAGTCTCTCTGTCCTTTCTTTGTTTCTCTGTCTGGAGGGCTCCCTTTAGTATCTCCAGTAGGGCAGGTCTCTTGTTAGGAAATTCTCTCAGCATTTGTTTGTCTGTGAAAAATTTAAGCTCTCCCTCAAATTTGAAGGAGAGCTTTGCTGGATAAAGTATTCTTGGCTGGAAATTTTTCTCACTCAGAATTTTAAATATATCGTGCCACTGCCTTCTTGCCTCCATGGTGGCTGCTGAGTAGTCACTACTTAGTCTTGTGCTGTTTCCTTTGTATGTGGTGAATTGCTTTTCTCTTGCTGCTTTCAGAACTTGCTCCTTCTCTTCTGTGTCTGACAGTGTGATCAGTATATGTCTCGGAGTGGGTTTATTTGGATTTATTCTATTTGGGGTTCACTGAGCATTTATGATTTGTGTATTTAGGTTGTTTAGAAGATTTGGGAAGTTTTCCCCAACAATTTCTTTGAATACTCTTCCTAGACCTTTACCCTTTTCTTCCCCTTCTGGGACACCAATGAGTCTTATATTTGGACGTTTCATATTATCTATCATATCCCTGAGGTCCATTTCGATTTTTTCAATTTTTCCCCATTCTTTCTTTTATGCTTTCGTTTTCCATTCTGTCATCTTCGAGGTCACTGATTCGTTGTTCAACTTCCTCTAGTCTTGTACTATGAGTGTCCAGTATCTTTTTAATTTGGTCAACAGTTTCTTTAATTTCCATAAGATCATCCATTTTTTTATTTAGTCTTGCAATGTCTTCTTTATGCTCTTCTAGGGTCTTCTTGATTTCCTTTGTCTCCCGTACTATGGTCTCATTGTTCATCTTTAGTTCTTTGAGTAGCTGCTCTAGGTGCTGTGTCTCTTCTGATCTTTTGATTTGGGTGCTTGGGCTTGGGTTATCCATATCGTCTGTTTTTTTCATATGCTTTATAATTTTCTGTCGTTTTTGGCCTCGTGGCATTTGCTGAACTTGATAGGGTTCTTTTAGGATTTGTAGACCAATTGAAGTCCTTATCTCTAATTTATCTGATCTATAGCTTCGTGGAGCACACTTTCTCTAACTAACCAGCAGGTGGCGTCCACGAGCCACCTGTTCTCCACAAGCCAGTTCTCCCCTGCTTAGCCTTTTTGGTGAGTGGGGGAGTGAGTCTTGTGGGGTCCAATTGGTGTACCAAGCTTGCGTGTGTAGTTGGTGTTGCCTGTCCTGTATATGGGGCGTGTTTCTGGGCAGTCAGGGAGGGGGAGTGGCTCTAACAATCAAATCTCCCTGGTGATCCTAGAGTTTTAAAGCTGCTGCAATAGTGTAATCCTTCAGTTCAGTCCTGCCACAGTTTGTCTCTGCCACTGACCCACAAGTCCTTGGTATTGGCGTATGGCTCCTGAGACTTGCAAGTGGGCCCCTCTTCCAGGCCGTGCACCCCGAGTCCTCTGTTGAGGGATGACTGTGCTATGTCACAGATGAGTGCCGTCCCCCCAGGGCAGTTGTGGGCTGCTGGGTTGTGTAGGGAGGCTCCCAGTCTGCTGAAATGATGGCTGAATGGGGCTTTGTTAATTCACACTGCTCCACCTTCCCAACTCTGGGACAATCAGCTGAGGTTGCAGGGAAGGCTAATGTCCACGCCCAGTTTTGTGGTGTGTGCCTGTTATTTGAAGCACTTCCATCACACTGGGTTGTCTGGGGCAGTTCTGGGCTATGGGGCTGGCGATGGGCAGGAGTGTTTCCTGTCCACCAGGATGATGGCTGTGAGCGGACACCCCCCTTTTCTTGGGAAGTTGTGGTGTTTAGTGAATTTTCTCAGCCACTGGATTATTGCATTTTGTCTCAGAGCTCTCCTAGTTCTGCTCTTGACTTGACTTGCCAAAACTTTGAAGCTTTCTGTATTGGGCTTCTTAGAGTACTTGTTTTAGAAAAAGAAAAAAGGATTAAAAAAAAAAAAAAAAAAGGGCCCTCCTCAGAGATCTAATGGGTTATTGAAATGCTAAGAGACAAAGCAACCAGGGCCATTAAGGAAAGGTCCACAGGGCAGAGAGTTCAGCTTTTCTTCGGGATTTGCATATGCGCCTCAGGGCCTGAGCTTGGGCCTGAGCTCTGCCCTTCCCCTTTCTATGTTCACCAGAACTCCAAAAATCCTCCACTTTTATTTTGAAGTTTTTCATGTTGTTTTTTTTCTATGCCTGTCTCCTCTCTGCTGGGCTTGCTGCTCTCAGATTCTCTGGTGTCTGGTCTCCGTCTATCTATGGTTGGAATTTGGATCAGCAGAATGAGTTTCCGATAAGGGTTGCCACTGCAGTTCTCCCTTCTCCTTCCTGGAGCTGACAGCCCCTCCTCCCACGGGACTGAGCCTGGCAGGAAGGGGCGCGGGTCCCCTGTCCGCAAAAACTTACAGATTTTGCTGATCTCAGCAGTTCCACGTTTTCATGAGTGTTGTATGAAGTATGCCCAAAGTCAGATTGCTCTGTGGTGTCCAGTCCACGCAGTTCCTGGCTTTCTACCTACTTTCCTGGAGGAGTAACTAAAACATACAGCTCACCAGTCTGCCATCTTGCCCTGCCTCCTCTAAATGCAGTTTTATTGTGATGTATTCACATGCCATATAATCCATCCAGAGTGTACAATCAGTGGTTCACAGTATCATCATGTAGTTGTGCATTCATCACCATAATTTTAGAATATTTTCATTTCTCAAATATCAAAAAGTACTCCCAAACCATCCCATACCCCTTTACCCCTCCTATTGTTTGTGTATTTTTATCATTATTTTATTACTCTTCTACCCATACAGTGGGTGAAGGGAGTTTCAGTCACAGGGTAATCAGAGTCACAAGGTAATCACAATCATAAGGTCATATGATTAGTTTTTATCAAATATCTTTTAGTTGTTTTTCAAGGATCCTATCCAGGACACCACAATACATTTAGTTGTTATGTCTTCATGGGTTTCTGTTTGCTGTAACGGTTTTCCTGACTTTGTTTTTGATGCCTAGACAGTTTTAAATACTTACACAATTATCACTAAGAATCAAGTCTACTGGATTGCTTTTCAACAGATTCAGGTATTTCCTTCTATCTGTTCTAATATACTAGAAGTTGAAAAGGAATATCTCTATAATGTGTAAGAATAACCTCCAGATTGACCTCCAGACTGAACATTTTTCTGGGGTAGATCCAGTGCCAGTCCACCACATTGTCCTGTAAGTTCCTCAGACTCTGTTCGCTTTTCATTTTTTCTTCTTTTCACTCCCCAGACTGGGAGATTTCAGCTATCTTCAAGTTCACTGGTTCTTTCTTCAGCCAGCCCCATTCTTTTTTCTATTAGAGATATTACAGGTTTACAGGAAAATTATAAAATACAGAGTTCCCAGATACTACCACATTAACCCCTTGCATTAATGTAGTCCATTTGTTACAGTTTTGGAGGACAGTTGTGTAATTGTGCTATGAACTATAGTCCATCATTTACAATACATTTCACTGGTGTACAGTGTTTTTTGTTTTATAAGATTGATTTCCTGACTCAAGTAAAATTAGTTCATATCAGGGAGATTGTACGTTTGTCCTTTTGTGTCTAGCTTATTTGTCTCAACATGAAATCTTCAAGGTTCATCTGTTGAATGAATCAGATCTTCATTCCTTTTTATGGCTGAATAATATCCTATTGCATGTATTGTACCATGTATCCCATTTTTGTATTTTACCATTTTGAGTCGCATTACCTTCTGAAAATCTTTTTCGTTTTTTTGTTGCCATTGTGTTGAAATTCAGTATCCTGAAAATATACCAATCATATTTGATTAGACACCAGCTTATACAGAATACAAACAGTTCCTTCCCTGCATTTTGCAGTTTTTACTGATTGTATTTGTGTACATTGTACAGCTAAAACAATTTGTCATTGCTTTTTATGAATTTTCATCTTTGCCCCTGTAAGAAATAAGTGGAATTATATAACAAAAATGCAATACCATAGTAGTGGTACTTGAAATTACCCGTAATGTTGCATTTACCAGAGCTTTATGCTGCTTTGATCCACTGTGTAGTGGCCTTCCTTTCATGCTGAAGATCTCCCTTTAGTCTTCATGTTAGGACAGTTCTACTGGTATTAACACCTTTTATCTCAGAATGTCTTACTCTCATTTGAAATTGTTTTCTTTCAGCACTGTAAATATTTCAAACTGCTGCCTTCTTGTGTCCATGGTTTCTGAATATAAATTGGAAATTAACTTAATTGGGATTCCCTCATAGATAACTTTTTACTTTTCTCTTGCATCTTTCAGGACACTGTCCTTATCCTTGGCATTAGACAATGTGAGTACTGTATGTCTGCGTATGGTTGTCATTGGATTGATCCTATGTGAAGTTTGTTGAGATTCTTTTTTTTTCTCTTGTGATTGTTCACATACCATACAATTATCCAAAGATCGAAAGTGTACAGTCTGTTGCCCCAGTACCTTCATACAGCTCTGCATCCATCGCAATTTTTGTTCAATTTTTAGAATATTTTCATTACTCCAGAAAAGAAATAAAGACAAAGAGGAAACTCAAATCCTTCCATATCCCTACCCATCACCCCCTCCATTGTTGACTTGTAGTATTGTTATAGTACATTATTAACTTCTAATTATTGTGTCATAAATTTGTTCTGGTTCTTGGAAGAGATTTCTAATATTTGTACAGTTAAACTCAGACATTGCCCACCACATGGTTCACTGTTTTATACCTTTCCATCTTTTAACCTTCAACTCTCCTACTGGTGACATACGTGACTCTGAGCTTCCTGTTTCCACCACATTCATGCAACAGTCAGCACTGTTATTCTCACAACATGCTACTGTCACCTCTGTTCATTTCCAAACATTTAAGTTCAACCTAGTCGAACATTCTGGTTATACTAAGAAACCGCTCCCCATTCTTTAGCCTCATTCTATACCTTTGTACCTTATATTTCATGTCTATGAGTTTCCATATTATAATTAGCTCCTACCATTGAGACTCTGCAATGTTTGTCCTTATGTGTCTGGCTGATTTCACTCAGTATATTGCCCTTAAGGTTTTGTCATCAACCCATTTTTTAAGATGGTTTTGTTCACACCCCATACATTCCATCCTAAGTAAACAATCAATGGTTCCCTGTATAGTCACATATTTGTGTGTTCACCACCTTCACCAGTATCTCTATACAGACATCTTCATTTCTTCCACAAATCAGGAAGAAGAGTCAAAGAATGTAGAGAGGCAAAAGAAAAAGAAAAATGAAAGCAGAAAAAAAGGAAAAAAACCATGACAAGCAGCAGCAAAAGGAAAGATAACCTTAGATCAAAGTAGAATAGTCAGACAATACTACCAATGCCAAATCTCACACCCCTCCCCTATGCCCCCCTCCTATCTACATTTACCTTGGTGTATTGCCTTTGTTACATTAAAGGAAACATACTACAATGATTTTGTTAATTATAGTCTCTATTTTATGTTGATTGTATTTTTCCCACAATACCTCCCTATTTTTAATCCATTAGAAGGTTGACATTCATTTGTTCTCCCTCCTGAAAAAACATTTGTACATTTTATCACAGTTGAACACTCTAGGTTTCACTGAGTTACACAGTCCCAGTCTTTATCTTTCCTCTTTTCTTCTGGTGTCCTACATGCTCCTAACCTTCCTCTTTCAACCATACTGATAGTTATCTTTGTTCAGTATACTTACATTGCTTTGCTACCATCACCCAAAATTGTTTTCCAAAGCTCTCACTCTTGTATTTTTCTATCAGTCTGTAGTGCTCCCTTTAGTATTTCCTGTAGAGAAGGTGTCTTGTTCACAAAGTCTCTCATTGTCTTTGTGTCAGAGAAAATTTTGAACTCTCCCTATTTGTAGGACAGTTTTGTCATATAGAAGATTCTTGTTTGGCAGTTTTTCTCTTTCAGTATCTTAAATATATCACACCACTTCCTTCTTGCCTCCATGGTTTCTGCTGAGAAATCCGCACATAGTCTTTAAACTTACTTTGTATGTGATGGATCACTTTTCTCTTGCTGCTTTCAGGATCCTCTTTTTGTTTCTGATGTTTGATAATCTGATTATTAAGTGTCTTGGTGTAGGCATATTCAGATCTATTCTCTTTGGAGTATGCTGTGCTTCTTGGATCTATAATTTTGTCTTTCGTAAGAGGTGGTGGTTCTGGTTTGCTAATGCTACCAGAATGCAAAACACCAGAAATGTATTGGCTTTTATAAAAGATGGTTTATTGGGTGTCTGCTCCAGAGTTCTGATTTCATAATAGCTTTCTCCTGGGATGTTTCTCTCTAGGCCTCAGCTTCTCTCCAAAAGGTCACATTCAGTTACTCTTGGGATGTTTGTCCTCTCAGCTTCTCCAGAGCAAAAGTCTGCTTTCAAACATCAACTCTAAAATGTCTCTGTAATCTGCTGCTCCTCTCTGAGCTTCCTTGCATTCTTCAAAGTATTCATCTTGGCAGTAACAAGCATGCTCCTTCTGTCTGAGCCCATATAGTGCTCTAGTAAATTAATCAAGGCCCATGCTGAATGGATGGGGCTACACCTCAAATGAAATCATCCAGAGTTATCATCCAGAGTTATCACCTACGGTTGGATGGGTCAGATATCCATGGAAACACTCAAATAATTACAATCTAATCAACACTAATACTTCTGCCCACACAAGATTGTATCAAAGATAATGGTATTTTGGGGGACATTTTTCAAACCATCAGTTTCTGATTTCTTTGAACCTAAGAGTTCAGTTCTTAGCTTATCTCTCTGTGCTTGCATTTTAGTATAAGCTGCAAGGAGAAGGAAGGGTACATCCTCCACATGTAGTCTGGAGATCTCCTCAGTAAAGTATTCCAGGTTTTCACTTTCAAATTCTGCCTTCCATCTGACACCAGGACTCAATTTTGCCAAATTCTCCACCACAAATTCTTCACCTTCCTTCCAGTTTGCAACAATACATTTATCATTTCTGCTCAAGGCCTTGTCGGAAGTTTCTTTAGAGTCCATATTTCTACCAAAAGTCTCTTCAAAATGGCCTAGGCATTTTCTATCAAGCTTCTCAAAATTCTTCCAGAATCTTCCCCTTATCCATTTAAAAAGCTGTTCCAACATTTTATTATTTGCAATCTCAGCAGCACCCCACTCTTGGTACCAAAATCTGTTCTGATTTGTTAATGCTGACAGAATGCAAAACACCAGAAATGGATTGGCTTTTATAAAAGAGGATTTATTTGGTTACACAGTTACCATCTTCAGGCCATAAAATATCCAAAATATTGCATCAAGAATCGAGTACCTTCCCTGGAGGATGGCCAACGGGGTCTGGAAAACCTCTGTTAGTTGGGAAGGCATGTGGCTCACGTCTGCTCCAGAGTTCTGATTTCAAAATGGACTTCTCCCAGGATGTTTCTCTCGGCTTCACCTTCTCTCCAAAATGTCATTCTCAGTTGCTCTTGGGATGTTTGTTCTCTCTTAGCTTCTCTGAAGCAAAAGTCTGCTTTCCAACTCATCTCCAAAATGTCTCTGTACACTGCTCCTCTCACAGCTTCCTTGCATTCTTCAAAGTGTCCCTCTTGGATGTGGCGAGCTGACTCCTGCCTGAGCTCATATAGTGCTCTAGTAAACTAATCAAGGCCCATGCTGAGTGGGCTGGCACACCTCCAGGGAAATCACCCAGAGTTATCCAGTGTTATCTATAGTTGGGTAAATCACATCTCCATGGAAACACCCAAAGAATTGCACTCTAATCAACACTAATACGTCTGTCCACACAAGATTACATCAAAGATAATGGCATTTTGGTGGACAATACATTGAGACTGGCACAGATGGGAAATTTTCATTGATTATTTTCTCTGTTATTGCTTCTGCCCCCTTTCCTGTCTGTTCTTCTGGGACATCAGTGATACATACATTCCTGAATTTTGTTTTGTCCTTAAGTCCCTAGAGACATTGCTCATATTTTTCCATTCTTTTTTCCATCTGTTCTTTTGTGTGCATGCTTTCATGTCTCTTTTTCTCCAGTTCTTGAGTGTTTTCTTCTGCCTCTTGAGATCTGCTGTTGTATGTTTCCATTGTGTCATTCATCTCTTATATTGTGCCTTTCATTTCAGTAGATTCTGCCAGTTGTTTTTTCAAACTTTTGATTTCTTCCTTATAATATACTCAGTGTTTTCTTTATAGACTTTATCTCTTTTGCCATATCTTCTCTAAGCTTTGTGAATTGATTTAGCATTATTTTAAATTCCTGTATGTCAGTTGAAGTGTAAATTTCTCCTTTGACTGAGCCATACCTTCATTTTCTCTAGTGTAGATTGTAGTTTTCTGTTGTCTAGGCATCTGACCTTGGCCACCCCAATCAGGTTTTCCCAGACAAGAACAGGCTCAAGTCCCAGAAGGAAGAAGTATTCCATATCTGGTTTCCCTGATGGTGTGTCTTAAAGGATTGACAAACCCTGTGCTTTTCTGCCCAGTAGGTGGTGCCTATCAACCTGTCATTCCAGGCTGGTGTAAGGAGGTATAGACCATGGCTGTTTTCCCCCAGTCTCTGGTGTCTGGTTCTGAATGGAAGGCATGTAGTAGAGCTGGGCCCCACCTCTTTCCTCTTGGGAAGATATGCCCCCTACAGGGAGGTGATTTGCATGTTAATAGATTCTTTATTTCTCTGACTCTGCTGTCTCCACTGTTTCTGGGTCAGAGCTCTGCAAGTTTAAAATGGCTGAGGCTTTCTGTACTGTAGAGTACTATGAGCTGAAAATCATTGAGTTTCTCCACTGTGTTGCCCAGGTTGGAAGAGAGTGAAAGAGACAGAAAGTCCCCTTTCAGGGTCGGTCTACAGCCCCCAGATTCACCCCTCAGCCAGAGATAGCACTGGATATTTGGTGCTCCCCATCCTGAGACAGATATGTCCCCTGACTCACTCATCACTAAAAGCTGCTGTCTGCTTGTTGGGGATTCATAGTTTGTATTGAGTGGATAACATTAAAGCCTCAATTGGAGCTGGGCTGAAGTATATTCACTTTTTCAGAGACTGCTGCTCTGTAACACTGTGAGGCTTTGCTTTCAGGCTGCTGTGAGGGAGGGGCCTCTTGGCACAGGTCCTCAGTTTTCATACAGATTTTATGCTGTGATCTCAGGCATTTCTCCCATTCCAGATTGTTGCACAATGTGTGGGCAGTAGCAATTGTATCCCAGCATTTTTTCTAGATCTTTTGTAGTTCCTGGTTTTTTATTAGTTGCTTTGGGTAGACTAACTTCCACTACTCTCTATGCCTCCATCTTCTTCCTCTGTATGATGCATTTTTATTGCCTCTTCAAAGGGGCTTCCCAGGGGTGGTGGTCTGAGAGCCAAAAGCAGTGCCCTGGGCCCTGCACCCAACACATCTCCCTGTCACCTGTCTTTGCACTAAGGAACACAGAGATTCTTGAATCTCATATTCATGTCTTTCATTAAATTTGGATAGCTTTATGTCATTATTTTTTAGAATATTCCTCCTACCATGTTCTTCTTCTGTTACTCCTGTAATGCATTTATTGTTATTCTTGATTGTCCCCCACACATCTCTTTGGCTGTTCATGTTCTATCTTACTTGTCCTTTTATTTTTCCTCATATCTTTTAGTTTTTTGTCTTTTTTCCTTTATCTCTTTGAACATATAGAAAATCATTATTTAAAAGTCTCTCCAGTAGCTCCAAAGTCTGGTCTTTTTGGATGGTTTTGGGATTTTTATATTTTCCTTCAGGTGACCCATCATTTCCTGTTTCTTGTCTTGGAATTTTGTGTTATACACTGTACATTTTATAATTTAAAGTGTTAACTCTGGGATTTAGTTTCTTAGCTGTCTGTTCCTTAAGTTTCTACCTAGCTAGTGATATAAGATTATCACTAGCTTGATTGCTAGGAGCTAATCACAAATAAACCAAGGCAAACCTCACCTTTCACTCTCAGCAAATTGGCTGTGGTTTGGCTGATGGTGTCCTTCTGAACAATAAGATCAGCCCAAGGTTGATTTACAAATCCATTGGAGTGAGATCTAGAATTCAGTGTTGAGGGTGTTGCATTGTTGTAATTACATCACATGTGAAAGAACCAAGGTGATTTAGGGCAAGTGACCCCAGAAGAGCAGGTGCAGGTTGGAACCAGGAGGGAAGGAATCCAGTGGACAGTGATGGATGTCGGAGAACAAGTGCTTGTGCATCAACCAAGCATAATTATATCTTGTTCCAGACTGCTTTCTCTGATGGTGGAGACCTAATTCCATATGGGGCATTGGTCAGGAATTCCTACATTTTGGAAAGAGAGTTATTAAAAGTTCCTGAATACCATTGGATCATTAATACATAACACTCAGTAATTTTCATATTCTTAATTGTAAAATGAAGGTATTTATATCCTCATTATTTGCTTGAGAAGGCAGGACCTCTTACGTCTTGACCCTGGGAGAGGAGAAATCTCCCCCTATTTCTCTTGGAGCACACTTCATGTTCATATTGATTGGACTGAGTTTATTCCAAGGTGAAGGATTTGGGATTCATGACAGATGGTTCTGGGAATTGTGGTCAAGGCTTGAGTCTGAAGGGTTCTATCTCTTTTCTCAGCTTTGCTCACCTACTGCCTGTCTGGTTGTGAGTGAAAATCCAAAGGAAGACAGTTGTCCGCTGAGCTATTAACAATGCAACCACAGGTGAGTAGGGAGTTCTTTACCTGAAGTCACACCACTGTTGTCTGTAAATGGGGAGGTCTCTCCTATTAGCATAAACATTTTGAGTCCATTCATGTGCTATTCAAGGATCTGAGCTTCAATTTGTTTATCCAGACTCTAGAATAGTTACGGTAGTTTGTTCTATTTTCCATTAAGGTTGTTTATTCTTTTAAGGGATGAGTGATGTTTTCTTTTTCTCACCCAAAGTATGGCCTCATTGGAGAAATAATGCCTTCATGACTGAAGTTGGCTTCAGCATGCAGTGAACATAGGTGATAGAGATGAGTAATAGCAGAAGTTAACAGTCCGTGGGAGGCTGATGTTTCAGCAGGTGATTTCAATTAATCCAGCTTTACGTGTGCTGGACTATAAGAGTGGACATTCTCAACCAGAGCACTGGCAGAAGGTTTAGAAATAAAAGTAAATGAGAAATCATTTATTTTCCCCAATTTTATTTTCTTTAAGTGTTGATAGAATGTATTTGGATATTTTTTGAAACATAAAAACTAAAATTTTCCTTATAAATATTGTTCCCAATTTTTCTACATCAAATTTATTCAAATTTTATAAGTGGATGCAATGTATAAGAAGTGTTGTTCCCTTAGGAGTACTTGAGAATGGGGTTCTTCTATGACAGGAATCATCAGACTAGGGCCATTATTCAGGACAACTGTCTCAGTGGTCCCTGACCTGTGATGTGCACCAACTGTAGTTAACATTGTCATGAAGGATTGAGTTATGTAGAGTTGAAGGAGGCAGCACTTATTGAACCTGAGTTCTCTATGAAACCTTTTCAGTTCTGCAGAATTCTAGATATTGCTTCAAAGTTCCTTGCTACATTAATAATTAGACCATTTAGACCAGTGAATGAATTTAAGTAGAAAGTGCTTCATACATTAACACATTGGATCTGTTGAAATAGATAACATAATATTAATCAGTGTTATAAATGAGAAAAAAGTAAGGTCATCCAATTCATGAATAATGTAACTTTAGTCAATTTTTAAAAGTGATACATCATGGATATTTCTTGCTTCATGGTGACTATAGTTTTACCTGAAATTGGTGGAAAATATTTTAGTTAATGGGTGTTCTAGAGCAAGTATTATAATCAGCATCAGAAAGTCATGATTTCAAGTCTTTTGGGAAATATCCAGGTTTATGTCACACCACATGTCATGTAATAATCCTTACAATGCAGTTGTATGTATTTAAAATGTTTTTGTTTCTAAGTGTATCTGAAAGGCAGATGGCATTTGAGCATTGAGATCTTACTGGAACTTCAAACAGTTTTTCAGCTTTATATGTACAGTCTCTGCTTCCTCAGTGCTGTCATTTTGAGCATCACACTCATGACTTTGTTAAGGATGGGCTTGTGTGAACACAGATTTCTGTGATAGGAGTCAATATCCTTCAAAGATGTAGCTGTAGACTTCACGCAGGAAGAGTGGGCATTGCTAGACACATTCCAGAGACAACTGTTCAGAGAAGTGATGCTGAAGAATATCAGTCATCTGGTCTCAGTGGGTGAGTCTCTGAAAATTTACCTGTCATTGATACGTATCTGTCAATCATCCATCTAATCTATCTATTGTCTATATGTGTAGCTATCATTTATCATATATTTTTTATTTAAAGTACCTATTTCAGTTTCCCCATATTGTTGTATTACCTTTTTATATTCTTTGTATATGTGTATATTTTATTTTGTAAATACATTTAAATTATTTTACATTCCTTATGCTTTAAAACAACTAAATGAAATGTTTTCTGACTCTTTACTGACATCTCATTCACCCCGTAGGAGTTAAACTTCTTGACCACAACTTAATGTCTTTCTTAAATTTCAGTCTCCAACATCAGAGCAACACTGGAAAGTCAATGAATAGTTTTTGAATGGAAAAATAAGGGAATGTACGTTTTTAAATTATTCTGCTTCAAGGTTCTGCCCAGGTTTTACACAATAGTAAAAATACCACATGTATCTGTGGAGTTTATGCTTATTGGATTGTTTCTGTGGAGTTTATGCTTATTGGATTGTTTTTGAAAACAGTGATCTACAGTGGAAACAATTTCTCCCAATTTGGAATTTGGAGGATTCTGCAGTCTCTCTTTGAGCTTGTCCATTGGCAGCAACAACCAGAGGTCCCCACTATAATGAGAACAAGGACAAGAGTTACCCTTTGCTGGTGAAATATTGTCAATGTTCTGTATTCAAGTATAGTTTTATATATTTTGCCTTACTGATCTCCAATGCTTACCCTTTTCTTTGGTAGCCTGTCATTGATTGACAATACACTGTTAACACTTAACTCAAATTCCAGTTATCTTTTTTCCTACAAACAGGGTGTGAGGTCTGCAAATCAGGTATGTTTTCCCTTTTGGCATAGAAACAGGTAGTGTGGAGGGAAGGAATGGAATTTCTTCAAAACCAGAACCCAGGTTAGTTCTAGCAACTTGTGCGTCAGTAGTGGAGGGGCCTTGTCAGTAAGTCTTTGGAAGTATCAGCTTCAGGTTTCCTTAATTGAGTTATGATTTATGAAATGTAGGTGAGGATATTGAGGAAGTTTTCTTCACATATGGTCATTATTCTATAAACTTAGCAAGCTGTACTCAAGTGTCTTTGACTTTGCAAAGAGAATATTCTTATACTATTGGAACTAAACTTTCACTTAAAGAATCTTGTCCTTGTCTTACTTTTGGCAGATTTTCCCTCTTTTTACCTCCCTGTTATACCAACTTCTTTTTATTTTTCTCTTCTTCCAATGCTGAAAAGCTTCTCTGATTTTAATTTCCTATAATGTTTTCTTCTGCCTAGATTATTCCTTAATTTGGTATTATTTGTCAGCCAAGTGTCAATGTTTGAAACCTAGTAACCTATATTTTGGACTTGAAATGCTTTTATTCCCATAATGTGACTCTAAGAATGTATGTTTTTTCCCCAAATATAGACATTGAAATTGCCTGGAAAAAGCAAGATATGATATTGATGCAACTTATCTACAGAAATGACAATTCTAAGAATGCATCACTGGTAAGCTTCATTGGTGTTAACCCTAGTTTTCCAAATAAATACATGGAGAATGAATAAATGAGGAATTGAGTAAAATCACCTAGCTGTAGTTAATGTTGGAGTTAAAAGCTAATCCTGAAATCTGGGGGAATGTGGGGGTAGATGGTGGTGTAGAGAGGAGTGGAATTTAGTTAATCCCCTGGAACAACTAATAAATAACCAGGAATGACAAGTAAATAATCTGGAGCAACTGCTGTGGGACAACTGTGACGGTCCATACATCGTATACCAACCTGGATTGGGTGGAATGTCTCAGATCGCAGCATAAAATCTTTAAAACTGACAAACCAGGCTGGGCACCCCCCCCCCATGGCAGGCTGAGCTATAAAACATCACTGTAAGAGAAAGCAGGAAACCTAGAGCAAGTGAACATAGCTCAACTGAGCTCCAGCTTGAGTTTTAATAAATGTGGACTGCTGAATACATGCTACAAACATAGACAAACCCCTGTCAAGCAGACAGAGGCTTTCAGAGATGACTGACCTTAAAGTCCCAGGAAAGGAAGCCCAGAAGACTAGGTGCTCTGTCTGAGTAATGGGCAAAACTTGGAGGATGTGGATGGGCTATGAAAGGAGGTATGCCCTTTTGAATGTATTGTATCCCCCAGAAAAAGCCATCTTCTTTGATGCAATCTTATAGGGCAGACATATTAATGGTGATTAAGTTGGAATGTTTGGATTAGGTTGTTCACATGGAAATGCATCCCTCCCAATTGTGGGTGATGACTCTGGATAGTTTCCATGGAGGTGTTATCCTACCCATTCAGAGTGGGTCTAAATTAAATCACTGGAGCCACATAAATGAGCTAACAGAAGGAACTCAGTGCAGCTGAGAGTGACATTTTGAAGAGGAGCTACAGCCAAGAGGGACACTTTGAAGAATGCAGAGAAGCTGAGAGAGTAGCTGCAGGTGAGAGACAGTTTGAAGACAGCCATTGAAAGCAGACTCTTCCTCCAGAGAAGCTAAGAGAGGAAAAACACCCCAAGAGCAACTAAGAGTGACCTTTTTTGAGGAACTGCAGTCTAGAGGGGAATGTCCTGGGAGAAAGACATTTTGAAACCAGAACTTTGGAGTACATGCCAGCCACATGCCTTCCCAGCTAACAGAGGTTTTCTGGATACCATTGGCCATCCTCCAGTGAAGGTACCCAATTGCTGATGTATTACCTTGGACACTTTATGTCAAGACTGTAACTGTGTAAGCAAATAAACCCTCTTTTATAAAATCCAATCCATGTCTGGTGTTTTGCATTCCAGCAGCACTAGCAAACTAGAACACGGGGCTTTCCCTTTTTCTCACTCTCAACCTGAGTGACTCAGTGGAGAGAGCCTCAGCCATTTTTAGTTCCCAGTGCTCTGACCCAGACTGGGGTGGATATAACAGAGTCAGAGAGACAAAGATGCAATCCAGGTGCAGAAGATACCTCCCTATGGTCATATATCCCCTAAGAGAAAGGAATTGGGGCCCACCTGTTGTTCCAGCCTTCCCTTCAGAACTCAGACCTCAGGACCTGGGGGAAAACAGCCAAAACAGGAACTAAAGGGGCCACACCTCCTTATACCAGTTGGGAGCAACAAGCTAAGAAGTGCCACCTGCTGTGCTGGTTCAGAAAAGCACAATGGCTAGAACCCTGACAGGAAAGTCAGTTATCCTTCTAAGATATACCCTCTGGGAAACTTGAAACTGAATACAACCCCATTCTGAGACAAAGATACAGCCAATTCAAAGGATGTAACTTACATCTCAATTAAGATACAGTTACAATACAGTTGAGATAATGTTTCACTTTACTGAAATAAAGATTTTCAAAGAAATATGTTCAGTGTATTCAAAAACCAAATCATTGAGTTCAGAGAAGATATGGCAAAAGAGCTGAAGAATATTAAGAAAACACAGTGCAAATGTAAGGTAGAAATAAAAGTTTATATAAAGAGCTGGAAGAATCTATGGAAATGAAAAGCACAACACAAGAGATGAAAAGCACAGTGGAGACATACAATAGCACATCTCAAGAGGGAGAAGAAAACACTCATTAAATCAAAAACAAGACACCTGAACTCTTACAGAAGAACAGATAGGGAAAAGAATGGAAAAATATGAGCAACATCTCAGGGAATTGAATGATGACATGAAGCACATGAATGTACATCATGGGTGTCCCACAAGAAGAGAAGGGAAAAGGCACAGAAGAAATAATAGAAGAAATATTCGATAAAAATTTCCCATCTTTTATGAAAGACATAAAATTACAGATCCAAGAAGCACAATGTACCCTGAACAGATCTGAATAGACCCACACCAAGACAACCAGATTATCAAACATGAAAAAGAATCCTGAAAGCAGCAAGAGAAAAGCAATACATCACATACAAAGGAAGCTTGACAAGACTTTGTGTGGATTTGTCCGTAGAAGCCATGGAGGCCAGAAGGAAGTTGTGTGATATATTTAAGATACTGAAAGAGAAAAACCACCAAAAAAGAACCCTATATCTGGGAAAACCAACTTTCAAATATGAGGGAGAGTTGAAAACATTGACAATGACAGAGTTTATACACAAAATATCTGCTCTACAGGAAATACTAAAGGAAGCACTACAGACAGATAGGAAAAGGCAGGAGTGAGAGGTTTGGAACATAGTTTTGGGTGATAGCACCACAACATAAGTATACTGAACAAAGATGACTGTGAGTATGGTTGAAAGAGGAAGGTTAGGATCATGTGGAACATCAGGAGGAAAGAGGAAAAATAAAGATTGGGACTGTATACCTCATTGAAACCTAGAGTACTCAACAATTGTGATAAAATTTGCAAGTATGTTTATACATGAGGGAAAACAAATGATGGCCAGCCTTGCAAGGTGTTAAAAAATTGTGGTATTAGGGAGAAAGTACAATCAGTACATACTGGTAACTATAGTTAACAGAAATACTGTATTATGCTTCCCTTAGTGTAACAAAGGCAATACACCAATGCTAAATGCCAATAAGAGAGGGACTTAAAAGAAGGTTTTGGGACTATTGGCATTGGTGATGTTTTGTAAGTCTTATTCTGCTTTAGTTTACTTCTGTCTTCCATTTGTTGCCTTTTAGCTGTCAGCTTCTCTCTTTTTGTCTCTTTACCTTCTTTGACTCTTCCTCCTTCTTTGTCAAAGAAATGGAGCTGTCCTTACATAGACAGTGGCGATGGTGGTGAAGGCATAAATATGTGATTATACAGGGAACCATCAATTGTTTACTTAGGACAGAATGTATGATGGGTGAAAGGAACCATCTTAAAAGGGTTGATGAAGAAACCTTGAGGGCACTATCTTGAGTGAAATAAATCAGACACATAAGGACAAATATTGCATGGTCTCACCATCAACTAATTATTGTATGTAAACTCATAGACATGAAATATAAGTTACCAAGATGTAGAACAAGGGTAAAGAATGAAAAGCAAAATGCTTATGAGAAAAATGTCTAACTCTGTTGAACTCAAGTGTTTGGAAGTGGAAAGAGGTAATTGTAGCATGTTATTCAGATAATAACTAACAGTGCTTAATGGTGTGTGGATGTGGTGGAAAGCAGAAGCTTAGAGTCATGTATACCACCAGAAAGAAAGTTGGAGGTTAAAATATGGGAGTGTATAAAACAGTGAATATTGTGGTGGCCTTTGATCATGATTAACTACAAATTTAGAAATCTCTTTAATGAACAACAACAAATGTATGGCAGTATAACTAGAAGTTAACACTAGAGGAGTGTAATGGGGGAAAAGGTACATGTTGCAAACTATGTGCTACATTGGTATTTTAATGTTCTTTCAACAGTGACAAATGTACTATACTGATACTGGGAGTCAATAATGGAGGTGGGGTGGTTAGATGTATGGGCAGATTCGAGTTTTTTTATCTTTATTTCTTTTCTGGAGTAATGAAAATGTTGCAAAAATTGGAAAAAAAAATCATTTTGGTGTTGGATACACAGCTGTATGAAGGTACCATGGGCAATTCATTGTGCTCTTTGCATTTTTGGATGATAGTATGATATGTGCAATCTCAGTAAAATTTTAAAAAGGGCTACCTATGTCACTGTTCTTAAAACAAAACAAAAAAATTGAATCCAGCAAAAATCTATGATGGTTTGAATTCAGGGAAATATTAAACTAGCACAAACTCTTGAGTTGTTATAAAAGGTGATTGCATAAGCATGGTTGACATATATAAGCTTTGAAACATCATGATATTCAAAATTGGATAGCTCTGCAATTTGGATGGTATATTAGAGAACATGTCCATGCAGAAGATGAGTAATGTGTATATGAAACTAAAATAGGAAAGATTTTAAGTGTAGATTTTTGCTGAAGGATTAGTCAATTTATACGTAGAGAAATGAAGTAATGTATGTATATCAACAAATGCTTGATCCTCTCTTATCTAATTCCCCACAACAGATATCTTACACTCAGAAGAATTCTTTTAAATGTAATTATTTGCAAGAGGATTCCACCCTCAGATCCACAGTGACTCAACATGCATTAACTCCCATGAGAAAGAAACCATATTTAAGGAAACCATTTGGAAAAGTCCTCAGTGAACAGTCATCTTTTAATAAACATGAGCAGTTTCACACTACAAGTAAATCCTGTGAATGCCATCAAAATACTAAAGCCTTTATTAAAAGGCTTGCCACAAACAATATGATAGAACTCAAACTGGGGATAAACCATACAAATGCTTTCTATATGGAAAAGCATTCATTGGCTTTATTGATTTTAGACAACATGAGAGAACAAACACTGGAGAGAAACTTGAATGTAACCTATCTGGAAAAGCCTTCAGTCAATCTTCTAATCTTCAACACATTGAGTGAACTCACTCTGGACACAAACCTTATGAATGCATTACATGTGGGAAAGCCTTCACTTATTATTCTATGCTTAGTATACATGAGAGAACACACACTGGAGAAAAACCCTATGAATGCCATCTATGTGGGAAAACCTTCAGCCAATGTCATTATCTTAGATGACATGAGAGAGCACACACTGGAGAAAAAACATAAATGCCATATATGTGGGAAAACCTTCAGTGTTTGTTCTTCCCTCCAATGACATGAGAGAACTCACAATGGAGAGACACCTTGTAAATGCCATGTATGTGGGAAAGCCTACAGTTCTTTTTATAACCTCAAATACATGAGAGGACTCACACTGGACAAAACCCTATAAGTGCCTCACCTGTGGGAAAGCCTTCATTGAAATGTATGGCCTCAGATGACATGAGAGAACTCACAGTGTAGAGAAACTGTATGAATGTCATACATGTGGGAAAGCCTTCAATAATTGTTCTACCCTCAAATGACATGTGACAACTCACACTGGAGAGAAACCCTATGAATGTCACACATGTGGGAAACCCTTCATTCATATCTCTGTCCTGCCACAACATGAGAAAACTCACACTGGAGAGAAACCCTATGAATGTAACCTGTGTGGGAAAGCCTTCATTTGACCATATAATCTTCAACAACATGAAATTACTCACACTGGAGAGAAACCCTATGAATATAATCTGTGTGGGAAGGCCTTCACTTACCCTTCTGGTCTTCAACAACGTGGAATTACTCACACTGGAGAGAGACCCTATGAATGTAATCTGTGTGGGAAAGCCTTTTTTCATATCTATACCCTAAGATGACATAAGAGAACTCACACTGGAGAGAAACCCTATGAATGTAATCTGTGTGGGAAAGCCTTTGCTCAATCTTGTAGTCTTGAAAAACATGTGAGTGTTCACATTGTAGAGAAACCCTATCAATGCCATATATGTGGAAAAGCCTTCAATGATTGTTCTTCCCTCAAAAAACATGAGAGAACTCACACTGGAGAGAAACCCTATGAATGTAATCTGTGTGATAAAGCCTTCACTAATCCTTTTAGTCTTAAGAAACGTGAGAGTTCACACTGGAGAGAAACCCTATCAATGCAATATATGTGGGAAAGCCTTCAATTATTTTTCTTCCCTCAAACAACATGGGAGAACTCATACTGAGGAGAAACCCTATGAATGTAATCTGTGTGATAAAGCCTTTACTCATCCTTGTAATCTTAAAAAACATATGAGAATTCACACTGGAGAGAAACCCTATCAATGCCATATATGTGGAAAAGCCTTCAATGATCTTCCCTCAAAAAACTTGAGAGAACTCACACTGGAGGGAAACCCTATCAATGCTATACATGTGGGAAAGCCTTCATTGATTTTTCTAACCTCAGACAACATGAGAGAACACACTAGAGAATGCTGGTGAGTGCCATATATGTGATAAAGCCTTAATTTGATATACTTATCTTAAGCAACATGAGAGAACCACACTGGAGAGAAACCATATGAATGCCATACATGCAGAAATGAATAGAGTATTGATCCAAAATTAAGAGGCAGTTACTAAAAATATATGCACTTGGTATTATTGTCAAGTTAATAGATTTTTTTCATTCATTTTTATTGAGATATATTCACAGTACCATTACATAGTTGCTCATTCTTCACCAAAATCAATTTTTGAACATTTTCATTTCCACACACACAAAAAGTAAGAATAGAAACTAAAGTGAAAAAGAACAATTTAAGTAATAAAGAACACTAGGTGCCTTTTCTTTTTCCCACATGTGTGGTAAGAAAATTGTGCTTCTATATAGGTCTATTGGATTACTGATTCTTAGGATGTTTTTGGCAATTTGAGGCCCCTTTCCCTTCCAAAGAAATTTGTTAACTAGCTTTTCTATGTCTGCAAAGTAGGTTTTTGGAATTTTGATTGGAATTGCATTGAATCTGTAGATCATTATAGATAGAATTGACATCTTAATGATGTTTAACCTTCTGATCCATGAGCATATCTTTCCACCTTAGGTCCTTTTTATTTCTTTTTATTAAGTGTTGTAATTTTCTGTGTAGCAGTCCTTTACATCCTTGGTTCAGTTTATTCCTAAGTACCTAATTTTTTTAGTTCCTGTTGTGAATGGAATCTCTCTAGTGTCTCTTCAGTTAGGTCATTTCTAGTTTAGTGGAACATTACTGACTTATATGCATTAATCTTTTATCCTGCCACTTTACTCAGCTTTGTTAATAATTACACTTAAAGCATCATGCTACCATCACACAGTATTGTGCTATGCATTTCTGAACCTTTACACTCAACCTTATTAAACATTCTGTACTCCTTAATCATCAGTTGCCCAGTTTCTACCCTCCTTGTATCTCCTGATAATTTACACTCTTGAGAGTAACTCCCAGGATTTGCTCATTATAGTTAGTTCATGTTACTGAGGCCATAGAATATTCGTTCTATTATTTCTGGCTTATTTCATTCAACATAATGTCATCAACTTTATCCACATTATTACATGTGTAATGATGTCATTCCTTTTTACTATAGTATAATATTCCATCATTTGTGTATACCACAGTTTATCTACTCATCAGTTGATGGGTATTTGGACTGTTTTCATCTATTGGCAGCTGTGAAGAGTGCAGCTATAAACATTTGTGTGCAAATGTCTATTCATGTTCCTTCTTTTAGTTCTTCCAACTATATACGTAGTATTGAGATTTCTGTATCATCTGAAAATGAATACCTAGCTTTTTGAAGAATCAGCAAAATGTATTTCAGAGTGACTGTACCATTTTACATTCTCACCAACAGTGAATATTTCTCCACATGCTTTCTAGCACTTGTAGTTTTCTGATTATTTTGGTAACAGCCATTCTCGTGTTTGTGAACTGGTATTTCACTGTGGGTTTGATATGCATTTTCCTGACCGCTATTTAAGTTGGGCATTTTTTCATAAGTTATTTTTATTTCATCTTTGCATTTCTACTTAGCCATTTGTATATCCTCTTTGAACAAGTGTATTTCCATGTCTTTTGGCCATTTTATCCCTGCAAGTAGTATTGAGATGTATTCATATGCCATGTATTCCATCTAAAGTGTACAACAGTGTCTCACAGTATAATCACCTACTTGGGCAGTCATCATCACATTCAATTTTCAGTCATTTTCATTGTTTCCGCATGAAAACTAATAGACATAGAAAAAGAAAACCCATTTGTATTTCCTTTTTGGAAAAGTGTTTATCCATGTCCTTTCTACATTTTTTATATGTATGCTTTTTTTTGAGATTCTTCACAAAGCATACAACTATCCAGAGATCCAAAGTGCACACTCCATTGCCCATGGTACCATCATACAGCTGTGCAGCCATCAGAAGTTTTTTTCAATTTTTTAAAAATTTTCATTACTCCAGAAAAGAAAGACAAAAAAAGGAAACTCATCCTTTACACCCCTAACCTCCCCCCTCCACCATTATTGATTCATAGTTTTGATATAGTACATTTGTTACTGTTGATAAAAGAATGTTAAAATACTAACTATAGTATATAGTTTGCAATACGTGTGTATTTTTCCTATATGCTCCTCTATTTTTAACTGTTATTAACTTCTAGTTATACTGTCATACATTTGTTCTGGTTCATGAGAGAGATTTCTAATATTTGTCCAGTTAATCATGAACATTTTTTAATTAGGCTGTGTGTCTTTTTGTTGTTGACTTGTAGGATTTCTTTATGTATTCTGGATATTAAACCCTTATCAGGTAGTTTTTGAATATTTTCTTCCATTGTGTAGGCTACTGGGGGAAAATGTGGAGGTGTTGAACTTCCTCACCTGGATGGTTGCTGATGTTCTCACAAAAATTGAGGACTGGAGGTTTGATCGGCTGAGGCCTCTATCACAGGACTTGCCCTTGGGAAGTGTCGCAAAGGAGAGGCTAGGCCTGCCTATAATTGTGCCTAAGAGTCTCCTTAATGCCTCTTTGTTGCTCAAATGTGGTCTGTTCTCTCTAGCTAAGCCAACTTGGCAGATGAAATCACTGCACTCCCCCCTACATGGGATCAGACACCCAGGGGAGTGAATCTCCCTGGCAACGTGGAATATGACTCCCGGGGAGGAATGTAGACCTGGCATCGTGGGACGGAGAACATCTTCTTGACCAAAAGGGGGATGTGAAAGCAAATGAAATAAGCTTCAGTAGCAGAGAGATTCCAAAAGGAGCCGAGAGGTCACTCTGGTGGGCACTCTTATGCACAATTTAGACAACCCTTTTTAGGTTCTAAAGAATTGGGGTAGCTGGTGGTGGATACCTGAAACTATCAAAGTACAACCCAGAACCCATGAATCTCGAAGGCAATTGTATAAAAATGTAGCTTATGAGGGGTGACAATGGGATTGGGAAAGCCATAAGGACCACACTCCACTTTGTCTAGTTTATGGATGGATGAGTAGAAAAATAGGGGAAGGAAACAAACAAACAAACAGACAAAGGCACCCAGTGTTCTTTTTTACTTCAATTGCTCTTTTTCACTTTAATTATTATTATTATTATTTTTGTGTGTGTGCTAATGAAGGTGTCAGGAATTGATTTAGGTGATGAATGTACAACTATGTAATGGTACTGTGAACAATCAAATGTACGATTTGTTTTGTATGACTGCATGGTATGTGAATATATCTCAATAAAATGAAGATTTAAAAAAATAAAAGAAAAAAAAAGAAATGAAGTAAGGTTCAGTAGCAGTGAGATTTCAAAATGAGCCAAGAGGTCACTCTGTTGGGCACTCTTATGCACAATATGGATAACATTTTTTAGGTTCCAATGAATTGGAATAGCTAGCAAAAAATACCTGAAACTATCAAACTACAGCCTAAAACCCTTTACTCTTGAAGACAATTGTATAAAAATGTAGCTTATGAGGGGTGACCATGTGATTGGGAAAGCCATATGGATCACACTCCCCTTTCTCCAGTGTATGGATAGATGAGTAGAAAAATGGGGGCAAAAAGAAAAGGCATCCGGTGTTTTATTTTACTTTAAGTGTACTTTTTCACTTTTTTATTCTTATTTTTGTTTGTGTGGGAAAGAAAATATCAAAAATTAATTTGGTGATGAATGCAAAACTATATAATGGTACTGAGAACAATGGAATGTATGCTTTGACTGCATGGTATGTGTATATATATCAATAAAATTGAATTAAAAAATGAAAAATTAAAAGCCAAAAGCAGAAAAGAAATCATCTAAATTTTAAGCTGGGAAAAAAAAAAAAGATATTTTCATTGGCCAGTATATCTATCCTTAGGCCAGTACCTGCCATTTTGACCACTGTTGCTTTTTAATATGTTTTAAAATCAGGAAGTGTGAGACCTCCAACTTCATTTTTCTTTATTTAAGGTGTTTTTAGCTGTTCAGGGTACCTTGCCCTTCCAAACAAATTTGATTTTTGGTTTTTCTGTGGCTGCAAAGCCAGATGTAGGGGATTGTTTAATATTGTGTTGCCTCTGTAGATCACTTTGGGTAGAGTTGACATTTTAATGACATTTGTCCTTCCACTCCCTGAACATGGAGTGTCTTCCCATTTTAGGTCTTCCTTGATTTTTTTACTAATATTTTGTAGTTTTCTGTGCATAAGTCCTTTTCATCCTTGTTTAGGTTTATTCCCAGATATTTAAATCTTTTTTGTTGGTTTTGTAAATGGATTTTGTTTTTTATTCATTACTTCCTCAGATAGCTAAGTAGTAATGTTTAGAAACACTATTGAGTATTTTTTAACTTTATCAAAAAAATTGAAAAAAACAACTTTTCAAACAAAACAAAACAAAGGAATAAGAAAAACATAACCTAAATTAACTACATTGCTTCAAACCATAGACATTCCTGCACATTCCCATAACATTAAGATTATCCTCCATAACTTACCTGTTCTTATTAGATTATTGTTCTCCCTTCACTAGTTGCTGGCTATCTCTGGGCCCCCTATAGTCTTCAATATAAAACGTTTCACATTTTTCACAGAGCTCACATTAGTGGTAACATATAGTATTTCTCTTTTTGTGTCTGGCTTATTACACTCAGCATTTTATCTTCAAGGTTTATCCATGTTTCATATGTTTCTTGACCCCATTCTTTCTTACCAGCACATAGTATTCCATCATGTATACATACATTTTGTTTATCCACTCATCTGTTGATGAACATTTGGATTGTTTCCAGCTCTTGCCAATTGTGAACAATACTGCCATGAACATTGCTGTCCAAATATCTGTTCATGTCACTGCTTTTAGATCTGGATATATACTAAGAAATGAAATTGCTGGAATCAAGGGTAACTTGATATCTACTTTTCTAAGGAGTCAAAAGACTGTTCTGCAGCATTGCTGTACCATTATACAGTCCCACAAGCATTGAATAAGTGTTTTAATTTATCCACTTTCTCACCAGGATTTGTAGTTTTCTGTTTGTTTAATGACAGCCTTTCTAATTGGTGTGAGATGATATCTCATTGTTGTCTTAATTTGCAATTCCCTAATAGCTAGTGATGATGAACACTTTTTCATATACTTTTTAGCCATTTCTATTTCCTCTTCAGAGAAATGTCTTCTATCTTTTGCCTGTTTTATAATTGGGTTGTTTGTACTATTGTCTTTGAATTGTAGGATTTATCTTTGCAAGATATCTATCTTTTATCAGATACATGGTGTTCTAGTTTGCTAATGCTGCTGGAATGCAAAACACCAGAGATGGATTTACTTTTATAAAAGGGGTTTACTTGGTTACATAGCTACAGTCTTAAGGCCATAAAGTGTCCAAGGTAACACATCAGCAATTGGGTACTTTCACTGGAGGATGGCCAATGGTGTCCAGAAAACTGTTAGCTAGGAAGGCACATGGCCAGCATCTGCTCCAGAGTTCTGGTTTCAAAATGGCTTTCTCCCAGGACATTGCTCTCTAGGCTACAGTTCCTCAAAAATGTCACTCTTAGTTGCACTTGGGGTATCTGTCCTCTCTTAGCTTCTCTGGAGCAAGAGTGTGCTTTCAACAGCCATCTTCAAAATGTCTCTTATCTGCAGCTCCTGTGCTTTCTTCAAAGTGTCCCTCTTGGCTGTAGCTCCTCTTCAAAAGTTCATTCTCAGCTGCACTGAGTTCCCTCTGCCCATCAGCTCATTTATATGGCTCTGCTGATCATGCTTCCATGGAAATATCTCATCAGAGTTATCACCCACAATTGGGTGGGGCACATTCCGTGGAAACACTCAAAGAAATCTAATCAAAACTGATGATGTCTGCTCATGCAAGATTACATCAAAGATAATGGCATTTGGGGGACACAATACATTCAAACTGGCACACATGGTTTCCAAATATTTTTTCTCATTGAGTTGGCTACCTCTTCACTTTTTTGACAAATTCCATTGAGGTACAGAAGCTTTTAAGTTTGAGGAGTTCCCATTTGTCTATATTTTCTTTCACTGCTTGTTCTTTGGGTGTAAGGTCTAAGAACTGACCTCCTAATACAAGGTCTCAAATACATTTCCCTACATTATCTCCTATGTGTTTCATGCTACTTTTTCTTATGTTGAGATCTTTGATCTACTTTGAGTTAATTTTTGTGTAGGGTGTGAGGTATAGGTCCTTATTCATTCTTTTGCTTATGGTTTTCCAGTTCTCCTAGCCCCACTTATTGAAGAGAATGTATGTCCCGGTTCAATGGTTTTGGGGACCTTAGCAAAGATCACTCAACCATAGCTCAGTTCAGTTGAGCAATATGCCTGTTTTGTGCCAGTACCATGTTATTTTGAGTACTATGGCTTTAAAATAAGCTTGAAAGTCAGGAAATGTAAGTCCTCCCACTTGATTTTTCTTTTTTCTTTTTTTTTTTTAAGAATTCAAAACACCTTTTTCCTCCAAATAAATTTGATAGTTAGCTTTTCCATGTTTGCCAAGTAGATTGATGGAATTTTGAAAGGGATTGCATTGAATCTGTAGATGAGTTTGGGTAGAATTGACATCTTAATGACATTTAGCCTTCCTGTCTATGAGCATGGAATATTTTTCCCTCTTTTTAGGTCCCCTATTTCTTTTTGTAAAGTTATTTAATTTTCTCTATATGGGTCTTTTATATCCTTGGCAAAATTTGTTCTTAGTTTTTTTTTTTTTTAGTTGCTCTTGAGAGTGGAATCTTTTCTTGGGTGTCTCTTCAGTTAGGTCATTTTTAATAGGAACATTACTGACTTATGTTCATTAATCTTGTACCCCCTCCTTTGCTAAATTTATTAGCTCAAATAGCTGTGTCATTGATTTCTCTGTGTTTTTCAAATATAAGATCATATCTGCAAATAATGACAGTTTTATTTCTTCCTTTCCAATTTTGATGTCTTTTATTTTTTCTTGTCAGATTGTTCTGGCTAGCACTTCTACCACAATGTTGAATAACAGTGGTGACGGGTATCTTGTCTCATTCCTGACATTAGAGGGAATGCTTTCATTCAGAGTACTAATTTGGCTGAGGGGTTTTCATATATGTCCATCATTAACTGTACAAATATTAGATGTCTTTCATGAACCAGAACGAATGTATGACACTATAACTAGAAGTACAACTAGAAGTTCACAATAGAGGGGTCTAATGGGGAAAATATACCTATTTCAAACTATGTACTGCACTTGATAGTATTTTGACATCCTTTGATCAACAGTAACAAATGTACTATCCAAATCATGGAGGGGGTTCATTAGGAGTATGGGATGATTTGAGTTTTCATTTTTGTCTTTATTCCTTTTCTGGAGTAATGAAAATATTCTAAAAATTGGAAAAAAAATTTATTTTGGTGAGGGATACACAGCTGTTTGATGGTTCCATGGGCAATTGACTGTGCTTTTTGGATCTTTGGATCATTTCATGGTATGTGAAAAATGTCAATAAAATTTTTAAAAAGGACTATCCATGGCACTGTTTATAAAAAAAAAAAAAACAAAAAACAAACAAACAAACAAAAAAACCCTATTCCAGCAAAACTCTGTGATAGTTTGAATTTAGGGAAATATTAAACTGAACAAAAAATTCTGAAGGCTTTTCCAGATAGGTTACATTCATCAGGTTGTTCTCCAGTGTGTGCTCACTCATGTCATCTAAAGTCAATAAATCCAAAGAATGATTTCCCACATAGAAAGCATTTATATGGCTTATCTCCACTTTGATTTCTACCATATTGTTTGTGGCCAGTGTTTCCATGCAGAAAGTGAGTAATGTTTATATGATACTAAATGGGAAAGATTTTAATTGTAGATTTTTGCTGAAGGATTAATTTATATGTAATGGAATGAAGTAATGTATGTATGTGGACAAATGCTTGACCTCTCTTATTTAATTCCCCACTGCAGATTTCTCAGACTCAGAAGAATTCCTTTAAATGTAATTATTTGCAAGAAGATTCCACCCTCAGATCCAGTGATTCAACATCCATTAATTCCCATGAGAAAGAAACCATCTTCAGGCAAACCACTTGGAAAAGCCCTCAGTGAGCAGTCATCTTTTAAAAACTTGAGCAGATTCACACTGCAAGTAAATCCTATGAATGCCATCAAAATGCTATGGCCTTTATTAAAAACACTGGCCAAAAACAATACAGTAGAAATCAAAGTGGAGGTAAGCCATATAAATGCTTTCTATGTGGGAAATCATTCTTTGGATTTATTGACTTTAGATGACATGAGAGAGCACACACTGGAGAACAACCTGATGAGTGTAACCTATCTGGAAAAGCCTTCAGTCAATCTTCTAATCTTTAACAATAAGAGAACTCACTCTGAAGACAAACTATGAATGCATTACATGTGGGAAAGCCTTCATTCATTATTCTACCCTTAGAGTACATGAGAGAACACACACTGGAGAAAAGCCCTATGAATGCCATGTTTGTCAGAATTCCTTCAACCAATTTTATTATCTTAGACATCATGGGAGAACACACACTGGAGGAAAATTGTGAGTGCCATATATGTGGGAAAGCCTTCAATGTTCTGGCCTCACGTGACATGAGAGAACTCACACTGGAAAAGAACCCTGTGAATGCCATACCTGTGAGAAAGCCTTCATTAATATCTATGCCTCAGATGACATGAGAGAACACACTGGAGAGAAACCCTATGAATGCAATGCATGTGGGAAAGCCTTCATTCATATCTGTGTCCTCAGACAACATGAGGGAACTCACACTGGAGAGAAACCCTTATGAATGCTGTACATGCGGGAAAGCCTTCATAGATTTTTCTACCCTCATATGACATGAGAGAATACACTAGAGAATCCCAATCGATGCCATACATGTGATGAAGCCTTAATTTGATATTCTTATTTCAAGCATGAGCCCTCTACTATGGGACTCACCCTTGGCAAGACTGTTGCTGTAAAGGAGATGGTAGGCCTGCATATAACTGTACCTAAGATCCTCCTCCTGAATACCTTTTTGTTGCTCAGATGTGGCCCTCTCTCTCTAGCTAAGCCAACTTGGTAGGTGAAATCAGTGCTGTCCCCCCTATGTAGGATCTGACACCCAGGGGAGTGAATCTCCCTGGCAACACGGAATAGGACTCCCAAGGAGGAATCTAGACCAGGTATTGTGGGACGGAGACCATCTTCTTGACCAAAAGGGGGATGTGAAAGGAAATGAAATAAGCTTTAGGGACAGAGAGATTCCAAAAGGAGGTGAGAGATCACTCTGTTGGGCAGTCTTAACACACAATATAGACAGACATTTTTAGGTTCTAATGAATTGGAGTAGCTAGCAGTAAATACCTGAAACTACCAAATTACAACCAAGAACCCATGAATCTTGAACATGATTGTATAAAAATGTAGCTTATGAGGGGTGACAATGTGATTGGGAAATCCATATGGATCACACTCCCCTTTGTCTGGTGTATGGATTGATGAATAGGAAAATGGGGACAAAAAAATAAAAACACCCAGTGTTTTTTTTTACTTTGTTTTTTTTTTTCACTTTAATTTTTATTATTATTATTTGTGTGTGTGTGGTAATGAAATGTTCAAAAATTAATTTTGGTGATGAATGCCCACTATATAATTTTACTGTGGAGAATTGAATGTATGCTTTGTATGACTTCATGGTATGTGAATATATATCAATAAAAATGGATTAAAAAATAAACATGAGAGAACAGACACTGGAGAGAAACCCTATGAATGCCATACATTCAGGAAAGCCTTCAGTTATTATTCTCATCTTAAACAACATTAGTGCAGACTGGAGAGAAACCCTATGAATGCCATCTATGAGGGAAAATCTTTGGTCAGTGTTCTACTCTTAGACAACATGAGAGAACACACAGCTGAAGAGAAATCTTATGAATGCCATACATGTGGGAAGGCCTTCAGTCATTGTTCTATCCTCAGGCAACATGAGAGAGCTTAGACTGGATAGAAAACCCATGAATGCCATCTACGTAGGAAAGCTTTTGCTCATTCTTCTGCCCCCCCCCCCCGGCAATATTAGAGAATGTATGTACAGTGGACAGAAGCCATAAGAATGTCATCTGTATAGAAATACCTTAATTTTCCTAAACTTAGGCGGTATGAAATTATTCAAACTTGAGAGGAAACCTATGAATTTCTTCAGTATTCTTACCTTAGATGGAACAAGACAACTCACACTGCATGTCTGGAATATGAAAGAGATTTCAGCCATAGTTTTAACCTTTAAACACATCAGAGAATTCACATACTGAAGAGATGCTATATAATCAATACAGTAGCATCTTTAGTCATCAGTTCATTTTAGTTAATATATGGAAACTCGTGCAGGAAAGAACCCATAGGAATATTATCCTTTTAGCAAAGCCCTAGTTGGTGTGATGATATGCTATATTAGACAACTCACAATATACACCTAATGGAAGCTGAAAGTCCTCATCTACCACTCTGAAAAGCAAGACAGAGAAATTACGTGTGAGGAATTCTATGTCCTCAATATGGGAGTGCCTTAATTTGTAACATCATTTAAATGAAAAGTATGGACTCTATCGGAATGAATCACTAGAACTATAATTACTGCATACTGTTCAGTGAAACAGAAGGCTTGGTGTGCTGAAAATGCTGAATTTGAGAATAACAGTAACATGAAATGTGAGGGAAAAGTCACAAAAAGGAAATGAGGGAAATCTCTTTATTAGCTGGATGAAATCCCATATAGGAGTTACAGAAATTTCATGATGGAGAATGTATTCAGTATAAAATCATGGTAAATCATTTAAGTAGGGGAGGTTGTGGGCATGTGTTATTGTGTCTCTCTGAGGATTATTTGAGGGGATTGGCCAAATTATTGGCTATTTGGTGGCTTAGTTTTTATAGACCATTGGTGGAAATGATATACTTTGGGGATGGGGGAATGTGAATTCTGCTTTGGGAGTTTTCTAGGGTGAATGAATATGCTTCTTTGGTTGCCTCTAGTGGATCAATGATGGACATTTTTTGGTCTGTGATTAAATATCTGAAGGGTAGGAATATATATGTTTGCTTTGTTTCTGATCTTAGATGAAGCAATACTTCATCTAAGTCAACAATATTTAACCTTTGGTTAGAGGGTGCTGCACACAGTAGTTCACTGAGTCAAGCAGAGGTCCAAATAGTTACCATTTCCCCTCAGTAATGGCCATTTAGGGAGTATCAGAACCCACTGAACTGATTATCTTAACCAAAGTTAATAGATTCCAAAATCTATATGGCCCTTCGGCAATATGATTTTGATGGTACAATTGGAAATACAATCCTTGAGATTAATTTTTGAAAAATTATCCAGAGCATACATGTATGAAAATTTTTCATCTAATTTAATTATAAAAGACTGGAAATCCTTTCCTTTTAAAACCAGGGACATGAATTGTTTCTATTCTCATCACTATACCTTATGTTTTATGAAATATTGAAAGTCTGATTGCTTTACCCTATATAGAGACCAAGAAAATGTCTTCTTTGATAAGTTCTGCTATATGTAGGCATAAGTGTGGATTTGTGAAGTGTAATAGGTCAAAGAGTAAAAGGAAAAAGCAGAAAACCTTGGGCAAAAAAGAAAATGTTTCTTTGCTGATGACATGTTGGGTATATAGAAATGACTATTAGATTTGCAAAAGAAAATTTGAGGCAATTAACAATTTTACAAATGTCCCCGGGTCTAAAGAAAAAGGAAAGCTCAATATCTATATACCAGAAACTTATTGAGAGGTAATCCATTTTACTGGACTCTTACTTTCAGAGTGTCAGAATTTGCATGTCCTAGTCAGTGTTGTATCCAGCCTGAAGTGGAAGCAGTCATGGGAAATTTCACCTAATTCATAGGTTAACTCCATTATCCTAATCCTCCTGGAAGGGATCATCCTCAGTGTCCCACTAGGATCTCTAGTCTCAGGTTTAAAAAGCAATTTGGTGTTCCCTTTATTTGCTGTCATTCCAATGACCTCCATTGTAATTGGAGTCTTGCCATGTTCATAAACATGAATAACATAAATGGTGCCTTTCCACACAACCAGTTGTTTCAGACATCCCTTTGTTTCACCAAGGAATGTTTAATTCTCCAATCATTTTGTTTGCAAACCAGACCAGATTGCTAAGCCATTGACTGGTACATGGGGGTGCTTAGATCCAAGCATTCCAAGATTATTAGAACCACTTACTTTTCAGCCCATTGACCACTTTTTTTCTGGTGCCAGAGATGGTATATCACCTGACTGATATAAGGGAACAGTAGCTGCTGCCCAAAAGATGACAGATGACTTCAGCTTGGCTTACCATGAGTGAATCAGCACTGAGCATCTGGGGGGACATCCATGAGTTGGCAGTGTTACTCCAATGCATGCAGAAAATGACCTTTTTCTGATATTGCAACAGACTCTTATTTAATATGCCCCTTGTGAACCATGGATGCAAGCATTTCACTTCCTGGGAACCTGGGCAATTAGGTCCTGGATTTACCACTTCCACTTGATACTCTTGTCATTGGACACTGCCTGGGTAGGCATAATGATTACTCAGAGCTGAAGATGTGATGGGGATTTCTGTCCTCAGGAGGACTGAGAGGTTTTGTTAATCCCTTTCATTGTTATCACAGACTAATAGTACACCAGGAGTTTCCTTTCTTAGGAGTTATGCTTGGCTGCATCTGGGAATTTCCTGTTCTAAAATCCCATGGCTCTTGTTTCCATGTGACATGTTGTCCTGCTTGTCTTCTACTGAAATACAGTTTTTAGTATCCCAATAGCTTTAATTACACAGGGGTACCATTCAATAAGTTCTCCCTTATGGCTATTGTGTAGCTGTTATTTGAGCCATCCCATCCAATGTTCTATTGCCCCATTTTCTTGAAGGTTATAGGGAGCATGGTAGGCCTTTATCATGCCATGAGGGCACACCCATTGCTGGGCCATGTGAGTTGTAAATCAGATATCTTCATCTGATTGGAGTCTTGTAATATCAGTTCACATAGCCTATGAGTTCCTTCAAGGCAGCATCCACCTGCTGATTGTGTTTCTGTGCCACATCTTGGATCTCTCAAGTGATGAGACACCATTGGAACCCATGATAGGGGTCGCAGTTTAACATGGTTGATACTTACATGGAAGTCCTGATATCCCCAGCTGATATGGTCCATCACACCATGATGTGTCACCTAAGATCATTGTCACATGACTGCTCTGCCTTTGGTTTCTGCCTCTTCTAGACTGAGTTCTCATGATTTGGCCCATTCTTGCTTCTGGATTGGGCTTGTCTCCTGTTGTGTGGTAGATCCAGTAAGCAGTCATGGCAACTTGTGTGTATGGTTGGTCAGCATGGAAATTCCATTTGTGTTTTGTTTCAGATAGCCTTTTGTAGTGGGTTTCAATAATGATGACAAATTCATCTTCCCACCTCACACTTACTATAGCACCTGTTCCCACATTGAGGAGCTTCTTATAATCCAATTATTGACTTGCCAGTCCCTGGAGAATATTGATAGTTTGCAAAGGTCAATGACTCCATAAATATGTAGCAGAATGTTGGTGGAGTAGTCTGAACAGCCACCACCACTTGCAGTTCAACCCATTGGACAGAACACCCTCAATCAGTCTCAGTCAAAAAGTGGTCATTCTTTGAACAGATGCCCACAGTAGCCTGATGGAGTCCATCAGCTATGAGTTTTGCAATTTGATCTCTGAACCAAGCCATATCCTCAGGCTTCTTTTTGAGTAGCACTATTTTAAATGTCATAAGCCAGGACAGTTTGACTAGAAGTCCTGACTCCACAGAGTACAAAGAAAGATTTCCTTCTTTATATTTTTGTTCCACCTGAGAATCATTTTCCTCCTAAAAGTTCACATTTACTAATGTCCTACTCTTTATCCAGAACTAAGCATTTTATACTTATCTCTTTAATAACATTCTTGAGAAGTTAGTATCTCATTTTACTGATGGACTAACAAGACCCATAATAATTAGCTTCTCTTGATTCTAAAATGGAGAAAGTGAGCAAGCATGAGAGGCAGTTAATGGGATAAGTCAGGGGAAAACCCTAGGGAATACTGTAGATGGCCGGTAATAGTATCTTAGTATATGATGGAACTAAGGGTTATCATTTACATATATTCTATCCTAAATTCCTGATCTAATTGCCCAGTTTAAATGCATTATTCCATATGCATTTACTTCATCAAATGAATTATTGGTGTCCATTTCTGAACAAAATGAAGTAAAGAGACTGGATTTAATCTCATGCTTTAAGAAACTAATCCAGATAAAATATATGGAAACAGTTTTTAGATGTTAGATGGCAGCATAGTAGAGTGGTCCCTGAAACAGAAGAGAGAAATTAGGTGAGGACTATAGTCATGTAGCTTACAGTGTGAAGAAAGTCTTCAGGATATACTGCAAGATTGTAAAACCCAGGAAATGTCCACTGCTCTGGATGGAGTTGGGACTCTGAGGAGGTCAGAACCAGAGACACAGAGGAAAGTGCACAGGGATACATTTCTAAAGATGTGAAGCAGGGCTGCCCTGGGATCCTCAGCTAGGTACTGAACAGCCCAAGGAGGAAATATCTGCAACTGAGGAAAGAACCACTGAAAAGTAGCAAAGGGAACAGGAGAATGAGGAGTGACTCTTGAAGAAAATAGGGGAAACCTGGAACAAGTGGTGATGGTTATATAGAGAATTCAGACTCCATGAGCTGACAAAATAGAAAGTTTAAGACTGCCTCTCAACCTATGTCTCAGCCACACTCCTGGCTGGGTTTGGCTCTGCTCAGAATTAAAGGCACAGTACTGCTTTAGTCCTGTGGGGAGCAGTGGTCTGACATGCACCACCTGGGCAAGAGAGGAATGCACAGAATGAGGAGGCTTCAGAGGGAAGACAGGCACTCTGCTGGGTCTCATCCATAGGGAACTTTTATACTGAACTACACCCCATCCATGAGTCCTGGACCTACCTTGTATGGCACTAATTAAGGTAGTTTCTGGATGGACTCTCCACCCAGAATCAGGCCTCCAGGTAAACATGGCTAGAGTAACAAATGGAGTGTAAAGAACATAGAGGCAAAAATAAATACAACCCTGCAGATTATTCTCTGAGGAGATTTTCTCCTGTGGGTTGAAAACCAAACAAAAATGGGATAGTGTCAACATTCCATATATGCAGGGCAAGGATTAGAAAAATAAGAGCAGAAAAATTCTAATTAGTTAAAAATGCTAGAGATCGAGAATAAATTGAGCCAAACATCAAATAACAGCACAAAGCCAACCAGCAAGAAAATCCCAGGTAAAAGAGAAAATGACCTCCAGAATCAACTAATAGAATCAAATGCTTAGACACCAGCAAAAAAACAAATGATACCAGGAAGCACAAGGATACAGTGCAGTCAAAGGAACAAAACTTCAAATGAGATACAGGTGTTGAAACAAATAATTAAGGATGTTTAAACAAATCTACATTCAACAAGTTGAAGGGCAATGTGGCAAATGCAATGAAGGAGCCAAGGAAGACACTGGTTGACCATACAGAAGGACTTGGAGGCTTCAAGAGAAATAACATGGGAATGAAAGCCACAAAAAAAATTATGAAAAACATAATGGAGAGATATAGTGGATTTGAAGAGGCTGCAGAAAGGATTAGTGAACTAGAGGACATCTAAATCCTACCCACAAAAGAACAGGGAAAAAGTGTAGAAACATTTGAGGATGGTCTCACGGACTTGACGACAACATGAACATGCAAATATACATGTTATATATGTATAAATATACATGTTATATATATATATATATATATATATACACACACACACACACACATATGTATAAATACATGTTTTGTATGTACATGTTTATACACGCGCGCACACGCACACACACACACACACACACGTTACATCCAAAAGAAGAGAAAGGAAAGGGGATAGAAAAAATAATTGACAAAACAGATTGCCAAAAATTTCCCAATTCTTATGAAAGACATTAAATTACAGGTCAAAGAAGCACAACATACCCCAAAAGTAACAACCAATTTGACTTATTCAACACGCAAATCAGATTTTCAAATGCCAAAGACAAAGAGAATTCTGAAAAAAAGAAGAGAACAGCAATCTGTCACATACCAAGGAAGCTTGAGATGACCAAGTGCAGATTTCTCAGCAGAAACCATGGGGATGAGAAGGCAGTGGTATGATACATTTAAGATAATGAAAGACAAAACTATCAGCCCCAAATTCTATAACTAGCAAAACTATCTTTTTAAAAATGAGAGGGAGTTTGAAATACTCAGATAACTGGAAACTGAGAGGGTCTGTAAAGGGACTTTCTCTACAAGAAATATTAAGCAGAGTGCTACAGGTTGATAGGAAAAGAGAATAGAAAGGTTTAGTCAAGAGTAAAAATGAAGATTTATCAGTAAGGGTAATGAAAAGGATAAAAAGAGAGAAAATAAGATATAATAGACAATCTAAAAGACAAAATTGTTGAAAGTACTACATTTATAATAATAAACATTTAATGTTAATGGACTAAATTCCCATTTAACAGACCAAATGCATAAAACAGGATCCAACCATATGGTGTCTACAAGAGAAAATTTCATAAATTTTTATGAAAAAAGTCATAAATATTTTTGCACCTATCAAAAGTGCCCCAAAGTACATGAGGCATACACAGGTAACACTGAAAGAAGAAACAGATACATCAACAATAATAGAGACTTCAATACTCCACTCTCATCAATGGAGAGAAAATTGAGACAGAATCAATACAGAAACAGATTTTCAATGAGAGAAATAAACTAAATGTAACTGATATTACAGAACATTGCACCCCACAACAGCAAGGTGTACCTTCTTCTCAAGTGCTCATGGATCATTCTCTATGATAGACCACTTGGGTCACAAAGCAGGTCTTAAGAAATTTTAAAAGATTGGAATTACCCAAAAGACTTTCTCAGCCCTTAAGGGAATGAAGTTCAAAATCAATAACAGGTGGAGGGCTGGAAAATTCACAAATATATGGAGGGTAGACAACACACTCTTAAACAATCAGTGAGTCAAGGAAGAAATTACTAGAAATTAGTAATTATCTTGACACAAATGAAAATGAGAAGACATTTTAAAACTTACAGAATGCAGTGAAGGCAGTACTGAGAGGGAAAATTTATTGACCTAAATGTCTATATTAAAAAAGAAGAAAGTAGAAAAACTTGAGGACTTCACTGCACACCTGGAGGAACTAGAAAAAGAACAGCAAACTAACCCCAAAGCAACCAACAACCCAATCACAAGTAAAGATATTGAATGTGTCACAAAAACTTTCCATGAAAGAAAAGCTGAGAACCAGAAGGTTTCACATTTGAATTCTACCAAGCTTTCAAGGAAGAATTAATAACAATCCTGCTCAAACTCCTCAAAAAATTTTAAGAGAATGGAAAACTAACTCATTCTATGAAGCCAAAATAACCCTAATACCAAAGCCAAAGATACTACAAGAAAAAAATTACAAATTTCTGTAATAAATATAGATGCAAAAATTCCCAGCAAAATACTTGCAAATTTAATCCAGCAGCACGAAAAAAAGAATTATACAACATGACTAAGTGGGTTTTATTTCAGGTATACAAGGATGCTTCCACACAAAAAGCCAATTAATGTAACAGTATTATGCTGGTTTGGATATATTGTATCCCCCTAAAAGCCATGTTTGAATCCACACTTGTGGGATATTTGAATTAGGTTGTTTCCATGGAGATGTGACCTATATAACTGTAGGTGATACTTTTGATTATTTCAATGGTGGTGTGGCCCCACCCATTCAGCAATGGTTTTGATTATTTCACTGACATCCTATAAAAACAACAGAGCCAGATGCTGGCTGATGCTTTAAGATGCTAGGCCAGAATTTGCTCCAGAGTAGCTAAAAGAGGACAAAATGCCCCAAGTGCAGCTGAGAGAGACTTTGGAGAGATGCTCAGAGATGCTTGGAGTTGGAGGCAGAAGGAGTTTGGAGATATGAAACCAAGGACACACAGGAGCTGAGAGAGGAGATGAAACACAACCCAGGACCAGCAGACACTCTCTATGTGCCTTCCCAGGTGACAGGTTTTCCAGACATTGTTGGTCATTCTTCAATGAAAGTATCCTTTTGTTACTGCCTTAGTTTGGTCAGTTTTATGGCCTCAAAACTGTAAATTCATGACCTAGTAAACTGTCTTTTTAGAAGCCAGCCCATTTCTGGTATTTTGCATAATGGCAGCATTAGGAAACCAGAACACATATCAATAAATTGAAGGGGAAAAGCCACAGGATCATCCTGATTGATGCAGAAAAGCCTTTTGACAATTCAGCATCCTTTCTTGATGAGAATGTTTAAAAGAAATAGAAGGAAACTGCCTAAACATAATAAAGGGTATATATAAAAAAACCCACACTAACATCATACTCAATGGGTAAAGACTGAAAGTTTTCCCTCTTAAGATTACAAACAAGGCAAGTTATGCCCACTGTCACCATACTTATTCAACAGTTTTCTGGGAGTTCTAGCTAGAGCAGTTAGGCAATTAAAATTAATAAAAAGCATCTAAATAGAAAGGAAGATGTAAAACTTTCACTGTTTACAGATGACATGACAGAAAAATCTATTGGAAAGCTACTAGAGCTAATAAAGGAGTTCAGCAAAGTGACAGTATACACCAGTGTGCAAAGTGAGTAGTGTATTTATTCACTAGTACTGAACAATCTGAGGAGGAAATCAAGTTCATTCTATTTGGAGGAACCTAAGATGGCGACTAGGTGAGACAGAGAAAAAAACACCTCCATGGAAAACACTAGATAAAAAACCAGAAAGGATCCAGAACGCCACTTCCAAAGTAGCACCAGCCAGACAAGTTCTGCTAAAGCCACAGGGAACGTGTGTTTGGTGAAACCAGGAGTCTGCATTCTGAAATGAGTGAGTGAGTAGGCTGAATCCCTTGGCCACACTGTGGTGGGGGGAAACAGTGGGTTGGCATTTTTAAAAAAATAAAAGAAGCCCGGGAACAGCTACAGATAAGACAGGAGCAGTCTGGACTAATGCCTCAGTGTCTGGGGTGGAGGATACCCCTTCCCACACCCACTGCTGATTGTCTCATGTCCGGGGAAACAAAGGGGAGACACACGACTTACAGCCATCTCCCCAGTGGGTGGGGCTATCCCTGCCTGGGGCCAAACACACAGCACAGAGCCAAGCCGAGAAACCCAGCCTTGCAGCCATCTCCCCAGCAGGCGGGGCTATTCCTGCCTGGGGCCAAACACACAGCACAGAGCTGTGCCGAGAAACCCAGCCTCGCAGCAGTCATCCCAGTGGGTGGGGCTACTCCTGCCTGGCCAAACACAGAGCACAGAGCCGAGACAAGAAACCCAGCCTGACAGGGAGTCTTTCCTGCAGCACCGCTCACATGACACAATATGGGCCATGGACAGTGGCCTTGAATACACCCATGGCTGATTGTCCCAGAGCTGGGAGAGCAGAGCTGTGTGGAAAGGGGGAAGTTAACTCATCCTATTCAACCATCTTTGAAGTTGGCTGGGAACACTCCTACACAGCCCGGCAGCCCAGGGCTTCCCTGGAGGCCAGTGTACACTTGTGATGTGGCACAGCCCTCCACCCCTCAGCAGAGGTCCTGGAAAAGCACAGCAGGGAGGGGGAACTGCTCAGAAATCCCAGGGAACCTACACCAATACCAAGGACTTCTGTGCCAGTGGCAGAGAACAGCCTTAAATCTCCGGGAACACCTGGGAGGTTTGATTGTTAAACCTGCCCTTCCTCCCTAACCACTCAGGCACATGCCCCTCATTGAGGGCAGACAGCACTGACAACACACCCAAATTAAGTGCACCAATTGGACCCCAAAAGAATCAGATCCCCACATACCACAAAGTTGGGGAGAACTGACTTGAGTGGAATAAGTGACTCATGGACGCCATCTGCTGGTTAGTTAGAGAAAGTGTATGTCACCAAGCTGCAATTCTAACAAATTAAAGATCAAATAAAGCAAATGCCAAGAGGCCAAAAACAACAGAAAATCTTAAAGCATATGATAAAACCAGACGACATGGAGAACCCAAACCCAAACACTCAAATCAAAAAATCTGAAGACACACAGTTCCTGGCAGAATTAATCAAAGAACTACAGACAGGCAATGAGAACATGGCACTGGATATAAAAGACTTGAAGAAGAGTATGGCACAGAATATAAAAGACATAAAAAGACCCTAGAAGAGCATAAAGAAGATATCGCAAGAGTAAATAAAAAGATAGATCTTATGGAAATTAAGGAAACTAGGCCAAATTAAAAAGACTGGATACTCATAATACAAGATTAGACAAAGTTGAACAACAACACAGCCTCCTCAAGGAGCACAGAACAGAAAATGAAAGAATGGGGGAAAAAATTGAAAAAATCAAAATGAATCTCAGGGATATGATAGATAAAATAAAACATCCAAATTTAAGACTTATTGGTGTCCCAGAAGGGGAAGAGAAGGGTAAAGGTCTAGAAAGAGTATTAAAAGAAATTGTTGGGGAAAACTTCCCAAACCTTCTACACAATATAAATACAGAAAGCATAAATGCCCAGTGAACTCCAAATAGAATAAATTCAAAGAAACCCACTCCAAGACATATTCTGATCAGATTGTCAAATACTGAAGAAAAGGAGCAAGTTCTGAAAGCAGCAAGAGAAAAGCAATTCACCACATACAAAGGAAACAACATAAGACTAAGTAATGACTACTCAGCGGCCACCATGGAGGTGAGAAGGCAGTGGCATGACATATTTAAAATTCTGAGAGAGGAAAATTTCCAACCAAAAATACTTTATCCAGCAAAACTCTCCTTCAAATTTGAGGGAGAGCTTAGATTTTTCACAAACAAATGCTGAGGGAGTTTGCTAATAAAAGACCTGCCCTACTTCAGATACTAAAGCGAGCCCTACCAACAGAGAAACAAAGAAATGAAAGAGAGATATAGAGACTTTTAACAGACATACATAGACTGTTACATCCCAGGTCACTGGGACACACATTCTTCACTAGTGATCACGGATCTTTCTCCAGAATGGACTGTATGCGGGGACATAAAAACAAGCCTCAATAAAATAAAAAATAAAAAAATGAATTTGTTCAAAGCACATTCTCTGACCACAATGGAATACAAATAGAAGTCAGTAACCATCAGAGACTTGGAGAATTCACAAACACCTGAAAGATAAAAATGAGGGGGAGATGAAAACATTCCCAATCAAAAGCTGAGAAACTTCATCACCAGTAGATCAGTCCTAAGCAGACTGAACGGAAGGGACACTAAACAATTGACTGAAACCACATGAAGAAATAAAGATTTCCAGTAAAGATCACATGGTAAATATAAAGACTAATACTACTGTATTGTTGATTTATAACTTCACTATTTACTTCCTACAGGATCTAAAATACATAAACTGTAATGATAAATTGGTGGTTTTGGACTCAATGTAAAATATGTAATTCTTGACAAGAACTGCATAAAGGTGGGGGAATGGAGGAGTTATAGGAACACAGTTTATGTGTCCTATTGAAGTTAAGTTGGTTTCAAAGAAAAACAAGATTGTTATAGATTTAAGAGGTTAAATTTAAGCCCCATGGTAAACATAAAGAAAGTATCAAATATTACCAAAGAGATGAAAAGTAGAGTACGGGTTCCAAGAAGTGGGGGAAGGGGCAATGGAGAGTTAAGAAATGAGAATAGGGGTTTTGGTTTGGGGTGAAGGGAAACTTCTAGAAATGGATGGTTGGAAGGTGATAGCATTGCAACATTCTAAATGTGATTAATCCCACTAAGGGAATGCTAGGGAGGGGTGGAATAGGAAGATTTAGGCTATATATATCTTTCCACAATTGAAAAAAAAAAAATAAGACAGTCTGAATAGATGAAAATTAAATGCCAAGGATGATCCTGGGAGGGATCTGAGGTTGGAGGAGAGGAGTCTCAAAGAAATACAGATGGGACACAAGAAAAAAAAAAGGAAATATAGAATGTAGGCTTTATATCAATGTTGAATTTCTTGAACTTCTTAGCTGCGTTTAATGAGATTGCATAAAATAATGTTCTTGTTCATGGGAAAGGTATATGTGAATTATATTGTTTGTTCAAAGATATGTGCAGCTTGCTCTCACATGTTCAGAAGACAGAGCAATAGATGATGGGTGTTAGGGAGGGAGCGAAGGAGAGAGGGAGGGAAATAAAGAGACAGTGTTGTGACAGGATCTTAAAGGTGATGGATCAGAGTATCGGGGGAGGCGGTCGGGGTATGATGGAATTCTATGTAGGGGGTTTGTACTGTTTTTACAACTGTTCCTGTAAGATTGAACTTATTTCAAAATAAAATTTATTATTAATAAAAAAATATTCATTCTATTTGCAATAGCAATAGAATCAGATATTTAGGAACAAATTTAACCAAGAACCTAAAAATATCTATACACTGAAAACTACAAAACACTGCTAAAAGAAATCAAGGAGGACCTAACTAAATGGAAGAACATACTGTGTTCATGAATTGGAAGATGAAATGTTGAGATGTCAGTTCTACCCAAAATCATATACAGAATCAATGCAATAACATTCAAAGTCTCAACAACTTACTTTGCGGAAGTAGAATTCCAAGAATTAAATTTAATTTGAAGGGCAGGTTGCCCCAAATTGCAAAAACAGTTTGAGAAATAAAATTGAAATGGGAGGTCTCACACTACCTTTAAAGCGTAATACAAGGCAACAGTGCTCAAAACAGCATGATATTGGCTAAAGATTGATATATTGGCCAATGGAATTGAATTGAGAGTTCAGAAATAGTCCCTCTCATCTCCAGACAATTAATTTTGACAAGGTGGCCATGTCCACTCAACTGGGACAGAACAACCTCATCAACAAATGGTGGTTGGAGAACTGGATATTCACATCCAAAAGAATGAAAGAGGATCTGTATATTCACACCTAACACATAACTAAACTCAAAATGGATCAAGAACCTTAGCATTAGAGCTAAGACCACAAAACTTTTAGATGAAAATGTAGGGAAATATCTTAAAGATCTTGTGGTAGGAGATGGTGTTCTATAGCTTACACCCAGAATACAAGTAATGAAAGAAAAAGTGGATAAATTTTATCTCAAAATTTAATACTTTTGCATGCCAAAAGATTTTGCAGGATAGTAAAATGCAGCCTACATAATGGGAGACAATATTCAGAAACCATATATCTGATAAGGGTTTAATATCCAGAATATATAAATAAATCCTACAACCCAACAACAAAGACAACCCAGTAAAAAATGGACAAAAGGCACATGGATATACAGTTTCCAAAGAGGAAATACAAATGGCTTAAAATGAAGAAAATATGCTTAAATTCACTAATATGGAAATACAAATCAAAATCACAGTTGAATACAATCTTACGGCTACTATAATGGCCATTACCAAAAACAAACAAACAAACAAAAAAAACACCCAGAACTCACACTACCTGGAGAGCATGAGGAGAAATAGGTACATTTATTCACTGTTGGTGGTGCATCAGAATGGTGCACGTGCTCTGGATGGCAGTTTGGTGTTTTATTAGGAAGCCTCCTATAGAGCTGCCATACGTTTCAGCAATACCATTACTAGGTATGTACTCAACTGATAGCAGTGACACAAATAGACATTTGCATACCAATGATTATAGTGTCATTATTCATGACTGCCAATAGTTGGAATCAGCCCAAATGTCCATCAACTGACAAGTAGATAAACTACGGTATGTGCGTATGATGGAGTATTATGAAGCTGTAAGGCAGAATGAAGTCCTGATGCCTCCAATTATGTGGATTAATCTTGCAGACATAACATTGGGTGAAATAAGCTAGAAACAAAAGGGAAAATACTGTATGGTCTCACTAATATGAACTATCTATAATTAGCAAACTCTGCAAGTTAAATGTGAGAGCATCAGAGAAAGTGTATAGATTAGAGAATTTGGCTTAAAGAGTAGATTTTTAATAAAGTTGACTGTAAGTTTTCAGAAATAGCACAATACTGTGTGATGGTAGCACAAAATTGTAATTAACAAAGCACAGTGTGAATATAGTTGAAAGAAGGAAGCTAGAGTCATGCATGTTACCAGAAGGAAAGTTACAGTGTGGTTTTCTGTCCAGCAGCAACCATGGTGATGCAATGAATTATTGAGACAAAGTCAAGAGAGGCAAGAGTGAGAACAAGTCAAGAGAGAGTGTCCTCCCCAGCAATTCTCATCTCAGTTTTCATTGAGATTTTCAGGGTAGGGAGACGTGCTGGCACTCAAGTCTGTTTAGGGATGCAGGAGGGGAGCAGAATGTTTTGACCTTAATAACACAAAGATCAACAGGCAAGTAGACAACAGATAAGCCTGGCTTTCGTAGTGGAATGGACTACGTGCAAGAACTTAGCATAGCAAAGCAAGACATCCTCATCATCTTTGATAGGAGTTTAGATGAAGGCAGTTTTCTGCCTATATGCATGCTGAAGCAGAAGCAGAGTTTACAACATTTTATCCACAGAATTCCCACATATCCCCCTTTTTTATTTAAAAATTTTACATTGGAATTAGAAGGCTCTGTAGAAGATGCTGTGATAACAAACGCAATGAGTCTTTTTTTAGTTCTTCATATTTGGGACACAGTGTTGATTATTGACAGTTCTGTTTTTAAGGAACTTTGATGGCAGAATTCAGATCATTTTCTGACTACAATTGCTGATAAAGCATGGCAGAGTTATATTGCTGTTTTAAAAAGTTTTTCTTTGTTTTCTTCAAGATGAAGTTCTGACTTGTAGTTAACTGCAAGCACTTTTAGAAAAGCATTAGAGTAAAACAATGTAACTTACAAGGAAATTTGGCTGTTTTTGTAACAGGTAACACTTTAAAATAACTGAAATTATAAGTAGAAGTGCTATATTGTTGTTTGATGTTATGCACATCTGAAACTAAAAGATTAGAAGTTTCTAATCCTTATAACACTGTCTAAACATTTTTTTTGCAACTTATAACATATTACATGAATTTAATCATTTTTAGCACTTCTTTTTTTTCAAGGTGAATGAACAAATTCTTTGTAGCTGTTGGGAAGTAACAGGTTGGAAGTAAAGCAGTTATCTTAGGTTAGTCGTCTTTTTCTTACTCCCTTGTTATGGTCTCTTTAAAATGTTCTTTTATTGTATGTTTTTAATTTTATTTTTATTTTTTTTCATACAGTTGATTTAAAAAAGAAAAAAAGTTAAAAAAAAAAAAAAGAAAAAATATGTAGTGCCCCCTTGAGGAGCCTGTGGAGAATGCAGCGGTATTGGCCTACCCCACCTCGACGGTTGCTAACATGACCACAGACATAGGGGACTGGTGGTTTGATGGGTTGAGCCCTCTACCATAGGTTTTACCCTTGGGAAGATGGTTGCTGTAAAGGAGAGGCTAGGCCTCCCTGTAATTGTGCCTAAGAGCCTCCTCCCGAATGCCTCTGTTGCTCAGATGTGGCCCTCTCTCTCTAGCTAAGCCAACTTGAAAGGTGAAATCACCGCCCTCCCCCCTACGTGGGATCAGACACCCAGGGGAGTGAATCTCCCTGGCAACGTGGAATATGACTCCCGGGGAGGAATGTAGACCTGGCATCGTGTGACGGAGAACATCTTCTTGACCAAAAGGGGGATGTGAAAGGAAATGACATAAGCTTGAGTGGCAGAGAGATTCCAAAAGGAGCCAAGAGGTCACTCTGGTGGGCACTCTTACGCACAATTTAGACAACCCTTTTTAGGTTCTAAAGAATTGGGGTAGCTGGTGGTGGATACCTGAAACTATCAAACTACAACCCAGAACCCATGAATCTCTAAGACAATTGTATAAAAATGTAGCTTATGAGGGGTGACAACAGGATTGGGAAAGTCATAAGGACCACACTCCACTTTGTCTAGTTTATGGATGGATGAGTAGAAAAATAGAGGAAGGAAACAAACAAACAGACAAAGGTACCCAGTGTTCTTTTTTACTTTAATTGTTTTCATTTTAATTATTATTATTGTTATTTGTGTGTGTGTGCTAATGAAGGTGTCAGGGATTGATTTGGGTGATGAATGTACAACTATGTAATGGTACTGTGAACAATCGAATGTACGATTTGTTTTGTATGATTGCGTGTTATGTGAATATATCTCAATAAAATGAAGATTAAGAAAAAAAATAAATAAATCTATAAGAAACTGAGAAAAAAAAGAAGGTTACACAGTCTTATGAGCTATGCTATTTCAGCTTTTTAAAATTGACTTTATGGAGGAAAGCTGTGGTAGACAGCCTCCAAGGTGGCCCAAAGGACCCTAACTTCCTGATAATTCATCATCTGTGATGTCCCTTACCACCCTGAATTGGGGCTAGCCTATGTGAACAATAGGATACCACAGAGTGCTGGTGTGTAACTTTCAAAGCTAGGTTATATAACATCACAGCTTCCACTATGTTCCTTTGGGTCATGTATTCTAGAGGAAACCAGGGGCCATGTCATTAGGACACTCAAACAGTTTGTGGAAAGTCCCATGTGGGGAGGAACTGAGACTTACAGCCATAACCACCTTGTACACCTTTTCAGTAAACCACCTTGAAAATGGATCTTTGTGCCCCAGTCAAGTCTTCAGATGACTGCAAGCCTGGTCAACATCTTGATCACACCTTCATGAGGGGCTCCAAGTCAGAACACTCCAGCCAACCTACTCTCACATTTTTGACTGTCAGAAACTAAGAAATATAATCAGTGAGCTGCTAAGTTTTGGGATAATATGTTACGTAGAAACAGTTAACTAATACAATAACCAATCCATCTCATAAAATATGCAAAGATGCTTGTCAAAAAGAGAGTGTTTCACAAGATGACCCATTGGTTTAATTATGCACAGCAAGTCTTATGTTACTATCAGCAACTGAAGTTTCAATCCTACTTATTAGCTATGTGAACTTGGACAATTCATTTAATCTCTTTCTTCTTGATATTCTTAGCTCTGGAAAGTGGGGGGAGCAATACCAGCCCTAATTTTATCAGAGGTGTATTTCTAATTGTGGAAAATCACATGAAGCATAAGAAGGGAAATGTACACTTTATTTATTTTTACATTTTTCCAGTAAGTTTTTATTATTAGTTAAGTCATCATTTGTGATCCCAGTGTGGGGGTCATCATATACCCAGGTCCCCCTTCACCACCCTGGGAAAAGGATGGAGGACAGGGGAGATGTAGAGTGGGGCCAGTTCAAAGCTTCCCAGGAAATGTGCCTTCTGCCGGATGGTCATCTCAGACTGACACCCAGGTTATGGGGAAGAGGAACTTATACACATGCTGGTAGCATTTACACATGGAGACATCACCCCCTTTAGCAGTTATTGTCTTCTTGCAGTGGTTGAAGTCCAGGTAGTTCTTCCAGCAATTCCTGGTCTGGTTCTATTTGGGGAAATGGCTACCAAAAGGGGCAGTTCGGTAGTTCTTGATTATGGTCTTGATATCTTCTGCCATGGTGCTAAGTCCTCAAGGTGCCCTTAAAGCCATTCACAGCTCAAAGTGTACACTATTTTTATTTTATTTATTTTATAATTTATTTTTGAGTAGGTAATACTATTCATATGGTTCAAAGTTTGAAACACAAAATGTATTTATTGCAAAGACTTCTTCCTATGAAGCTACTGGAGATTGAATCATGTGCTCTACAAAAGACATATCCAAGTCTTAACCTTTGGTCTTGTGGGTGTGAACACATTTGTAAATAGAGCCTTTGAATATGTTATTAGTTAAGGTGTGAACAAACTGAATAAAGTTGGCCCTAATCCAATATGGCTGAAGTCCTTATAAGCAGAGGAAATTTGGATGCAGTCACTTAGGAGAAGCCAAAGAAGGAGAGAGACATTGCCCATGTGATGGAGGCAGAGATACATCTACAAGCCAAGGAACCTCAAAGATTGCTGGCAAGAATACTACAACTACACCAGAGTAGTACAAACTCTGGGAGAAAGCACATCCTGGCAATACCTTGATGTTGGTCCTCTGGGCTCCAAAACCATCAGATGATAAATTCCCATTGTTTAAGCCAACCACTTTTTGGTATTTGTCATAGCAGCCCTTGGAAAACTAATACACCAGCTATTACATTTTCTGTTCTATAGGGACAACCATTGCTATCAGTTTTTTTGTATATGTATTTTCTGAGCTATTTTATGCCCATATAAGAAATGCAGGTCATACTACTTTTAAAATACAAATGATAGTAATTAAAAAAAATAAATAAAAAATAAAAAAAATAAATGATATCTTTTAGAGCTTGACCTTGAGAACCAAAATGTTAAATGCTATTAGGTATTTTTTTGTTGTTATTTAACTAAAGTTGAGGAAAAGACTTAGCTCTTTTAAAAATGAGAAGACAATATTTTTAAACTACCAAGGACATGATAAAGTTAACATGAAATGCAAGAAGTTATTTTGATAAAACAGATTTTTTGCCTTTTACATTGATTATTCAGGAAAACATTTTATAACCTCTTACTAAGAAATAATACCTTAATAATCTAAGGAAACTTTTAATAATAGCATATTTTTAAAAAATATTTCATATTAAAAGTTACCAAAATGATTTTGCAAATTGTTTTTAAGCAAACATTTTACAACATACAATTTCTGTGATGAGAAGTAGGATAGGAGAAGCAGGAAGAGAATGGCTGGGTTGATAGTAAAACAGCGGGAGTATATTTTGTGAATTGTTAGGCACATACATGCAACATTGAATATTAATTACAGCTTTAGGTGGTGGTTAGAATATTTAATGCTATTTTGTTTTACAGAACCACTTTTTTTTAAGTTAGGTTCTATTGTTAAGCAGTTATTACTAGTTTTTACCATTTTTTAACTTTGACTACAGAAATAATTGTTTCCACAAACCTTTTAGAGCTTTCTGTATCTATTTTTTAACTTTGACTACAGAAATAAATTTCCCACTTCACAAACTTTCTGCAACTTTCTGAATTCATGTTTCCACAAACTTTTTACAGCTTTCTGTATTTATTTTTTAACTTTAACTACACAAATAAATTTCTCACTTCAAAAACCTTCTGCAACTTCCTGTATTAATTCAGGTTTCATCCTACATAGTTAAACAGTCATTTAGAACAAAGATATTTTTTTCCTTTTAATTAGAAAAACATTCTTTATACCTTTTGTACAACATGCTATTACCACTAAAATCAGACTTGCCATAACAATGCCAAACATTCAAAACAGTTTACTTAGTGCATTCTGAAACAGTAATAAGCAATCTTTTGGCAGGGATTAATGGCCTGTATAGGTTTTGCATTGTTCCATTACAGGACACTGAGAATTGTTAGGAATAGGAATTTGTTTTTTTGTGTTGCTTGTCCTGCAAAGGCAGAGGAGGCAGAGGTAAAGGAGGAGAGAGCTAGGTTGTTTCCATTACCTTTCTGCCACTTTTATCAGCTGGCAGTAGAGGAGCAGACAGTTTGGGTGGTGGAAGACTACTAGTAGAGGCATTGGTAGCATCTTTCCCAGGCATTTTAGTTTCAACAGTATGAAGAGGGGCCAGGGCAGTGTGGACAAGAGGCCATGTAGTAAAGATTTTAGAGGATACTTTTTGTCCCTGTTCAAAGTCTCACTTCAGATTGTGCCCAGTATGCTCCCAAACATCAAGGTTTAATGTGCCTTTATCAGGAAACCAAGGATTATGCTGAACAACATCATGCAACAAAGAATGCAGAGTGTCTTCAGAGACAGAAACTCCTCTGGCCTGCAGCAGCTGTTGTGGGGTCATCACATACTGGTGCTGGGGATCAGTAAGAGACTGATCCATAATGTTGAGTGGCTGAAAGTATTGAACCACTGCAAAACAAAATTGCTTGTACTTACTGCGCAGCTTCCAAATGTCATGGTCAGGATTGGAATGCCCCATGTTGGGCAAAAATTGTGAAAGAACAGAGCCAACTCCATCTCTCTGTTCCTGCAAGAAGTTTTTTATTTGCTTTTTAGTACAAGGTTATATAGCAAAAGCATTCCTTTTACTACGTGACTGTTTTCCCAATTCACAAGGGAACTGTGTTTTTTTTCTAAAATCACATGACTCACATGTTTACAGCCTTAGGGAACAAACTTCATGGTCATAATAACCTTGAGTACAATCTCTTCTTGGCTGGATGGGAAGCAGAGGCACAGGAGGAACCCAGCATCATTCCTTATCTCAGTTGTCTGTCTTCAGGCACTCATGCCATGGCTTTCTCCCTACCTTTTAGGAGGTGGCCTTCCTGACTAACATGCCAAGCCAGGAAATCTTCTGTGCCTCCACATTAGAGGATACAAACTGACTGTATATCTTAGCAAACCCTGGAGTAGGTGATGATGGTAGTAAATTGTGTAAATATAAGAGAGTTCTCAAAGTAGAACAAATGTATGTCACTATTACAAGGTGTTAGTAATAGGGAGTTCTATGGGAATAATAGAATTAATGTAAAGTTTATAGTTAACAGTAACATTGTAGTAACTTTAATTTGTCACAAAGGAACTATAACAGCTTAATGTCCTAGGGTGATAAAAGGGGTGTGGGATATTTTTTCTCCAGAAGTGAGAATGTTCTCTATTAACTATACTTGTGAATGCATAACTGTCATTCTCTTTAGCTGCTCCTTTTATTTTTTAATTATGAGAACATATATACAATGTAACTTTCTGTGTCAACCACTTCAAAGCATAACCTTGATTGGATGAATCACATTCACAGTGTTGTGGTACCATCGCCACCAGCTATTGCAAAATTTTAACATCTGCTGAAACAGAAACCCTATACACATTTTACAGAAACTCCCCATTTCCCCCAACCTAGCAGCATATACTCTTCTTTCTGTCTGGACTAGCCTGTGTATTCTCTGATACTTTCTTGTTTTTACCATGAGGATTATATTTAACATCCTAATCTATAACCATGAACTTGATGACTTGTCCATTATAAGCATCCTCAGGCCACCACCAGAGAGCTTAGGCCAGATATCCATGCCCCATTAGGTACAGGAGTGTTACACTTCTCCCTGGCTTACCTGGGACTCCTGCTGGGAGCAGAGTTCTGTTTCATGACAAGCTGGTGAAAGGATGGGGTCGGCCATCCAGGGTGCAATGAGATTCTTCCATTTTCAAAATGCCCTTTCCTCAGCACTCATCCTGTTACCAAATCCCTCTGTGTTCTGGAGCTTTCAGAAAGGTGTTTCTGCTAAATCTTGCTTGTTGTTCAGACCTTCTGTTGGGAGACTCAGCCATGAAACTTCTCATTATGTCATCTTGATTGAGATGGGGCCTGTGGAAAATTGATTTTTGATGATGGCAAGTCCACTCAATGGTAAAAAACAAGTCCCTTCAACCGATGATGCTGGGAAAATTTGATATACACATGCAAAAGAATGAAGGTGGCCCCTATCTCACAGTATAAAAATTTAACTCAATATTGACCAGTGTACTGAATATATGAGCTAAAATTGTGTATCTCTTAATGGACACTTTTCCAAGTAAGGATCAATAAGCATGTGCTCAACAATCTTTATGTATCAGGTAAATGCAAATCCAACCACAATTAGATACCTATTCACACCCATTGGAACAGCTAGTATTACAAAGGATAAAAAACAAAATAACAAGTGTTGGGTAATGTGGAGAAATATGAGCCTTTGAAAGGAATGTAAAATAGTGCAGCCACTGTTGGAGACGGTTTGGCATTTCCTCAAAAAGTTAAACAGAGAACTACCATATGACTCAGCACTCCCACTTTTAGGTATATATCCAAAGAACTGAAAGCAGAACTGAGAAAGATACTTGCTCACTGATGTTCAAAGCCAAAAGGAGGAAACAACCCAAGTGTCCATCAAACCATGAATTAATAAAATTTTTTTGATATATTCATACAATGAAATATTCACTCATAAAAAATGAGTTTCTATTATGTGCTACATCATGGATTATTATTGAGGACATCAAGTTCAGTAAAATAAGTTGGACACGAGGACCTTATTGCATTATTTCATTTATATGTGATAAGAATATGCAAGCACATAGAGGCAGAAATTAGATTAGGGTGGGGGTGAAGGGAGATAGGGAGTTATTGCCTACTGGTTAGAGTGGGTGATGGAAATTTTTCATAATGTGGTGATGGTAGCACAACAGTGTGAATAGAATTGATACCACTGAATCATATACTTGAAAGTCAATAAATAAGGAAAATTTATGTTTCACATGTTATACATTTTCCACAATAAAGGATAAATGAATGCTCCCCAGGAGTTGCACCGCAATATCAAAACAAACAAAATGAAATGAAAAGGTAGTTGTTTGAAGCAAAAATAAATTATGAAGTGATTTAATGTAGAAATACAGCAAAACAAATGATAATTATTAAATTAATAGTTTTCTGGAGGTAATATAATATAAACTAAAATATGTAATGACATTTGCAGAAAGATTGAGAAATGGGAATGCAAGTACGCGACTGCAATTTTCCTCTGTTTAAGTTCTACAAACTGTGATGCATTAAGGAAATACATTTTAAATCCTAAAGCAACCACTTAAATTGAAAAAAATTACATCTATAAAGTTCAAAGAAATATAGTGATGTATTAGTTAGGGTTCTCGAAGGAAACAGAATCAATAAGAAGTGTCTCTGACTATCAAATTGTAAAAGTGACTCACGCAACTGTGGGTATGCATGAGTCCAAATCCTGCAGAGCAGTCAGCAAACTGTGAACTCCAAGGAAGATGTCTGATGAACTCCTCAGGAAACGAACCAGCAACTTCGATGAACTCCTCAGGAAATGAACTGGGATCTTCGACGAATGTGTTCGATGAACTCCTCAGGAAACGAACCAGCAACTTCAATGAACTCCTCAGGAAATGCTTCACTGGGCAGCTGAAGAAGAAGGGAAGGTCCTCTATCTGTCTTGCTTATAAGTCTTCAACTGATTAATTGGATTAAATCCAGCCAATTGCATTCTCTCATTGTGGAAGGGACACCCTTTAGTGAGTCATCAGTCACAGCTGCAGTCAATTGACTGATGATTTATTAAACCAGCCTGTTGGTTTATTAACCAGCCTCAAACATCCTCACAGCAATTGTTAGGCCAGTGTTTCCTTGACCAGACAGCTGGGTACTATCATCTGGCCAAACTGACACATGAACCTAACCATCACAGTCCACCCCTTGCCAACTTGGCAGTTATATACATCACCTAAAATCATAGTTTATCTCTAAGTAAATAACAATTACAGACATATACTTTGCCTAACAATTCTCTGCTGTGCAGCATACATCTGGAAATGCACTAAATCTCTCCAGAATGGTGTGCAAGCCTTGGGTGACATTCGCTCTTAAAATTGATTTCCTTTAGCTTAAATACAGCAAAATGAACAATATGGGTTATACCATATGACAAGGGGATAAGACAGAGAAGAAAGCTAATGAGGAGGAAATATTCATGTCATCATAGTCCTTGGTTCTGTAGCTGGTCACATGGCCATAGTTCATATTTATCACTACCTTCTTCCACTACCCATTCCATGTTCCCTTTAGCTTCAGCAAGCACTTCAGCTGACCATGGTTCTTTGCCTGGTGGGGTGACCCAATCCTTCATTCCTAAAGTTTCTTGGCCATTTGTAGTCCTGCCTGGATTGGGTTGTTGCAATTTTCCATTGACTTTAATCACAGAATGGTAGTACTAAGAGACACCCTAGGGGATCTCCTGTATTCCAGGAAAACTCTTCTTTACTTCCATTGTGTAGCTGCAATACTATTTCCCCTTGATAGTCAGGATCAATCACCCCAGCCAGTACAGTAATCCCCTTCCTTGCCTGTTGACTCAAGGCATAAGAAGCCCAAAGTGACCAGGTGGCAGCCTTAACTTCCAGTTCAAAGAGATTATGGTTGTGTTTCCTGGTGGAAGCACTCCTCCTTTTGGAACCAAGACCTGTAGACCAGTAGAGCTTAAGCTTGCAGGGACAGGAAGCAAAAATTTACCTAGTGGATCACTAGGAGTGATAGATAGTGAGTGGTGCCACTCCTGTTTCCACCCCTTGATTCCAGGACCCATGAATCCTGGCTATGGGAGAAACAGCACCATAGAGTGGATGCTGATTCAGAGCATACACAGCCTCCTGGAGAACACTGCCCCAGCCCTGCAAGGTATTGCTACCTAGTTGACACCATAATTGAGTCTTCAACAGGCCATTCCACCATTCTATCAACCCAGCTGCCTCTGGATGATGGGGAACAAGGTAAGACCACAGAATTCCCTAAGCATGTGCCTATTTCCTCACTTCATTTGCTGTGAAGTGGGTTCCTTGGTCTGAAGCAATGCTGTGTGGAATACCATGATGGTGGATAAGGCATTCTGTAAGTCCATGGATGGTAGTTTTGGCAGAAGCATGTCATACAGGGAAGGCAAACCCATATTTGGAGTATGAGTTTATTCCAGTAAGAACAAATCACTGTCCCTTCCATGATGGAAGTGGTCCAATGTAATCAACCTGCCACCAGGTAGCAGGCTGATCACCTCAGGTAATGGTTCCATATCAGTGACTGAGTGTGTCTCTGCATCTGGCAGATTGGACACTCAGCATTGGCTGTGGCCAGATCAGCCTTGTTGAGTGGAAGTCCATGTTGCTGAGCCCATGCATAACCTCCATCCCTACCGCCATGACCACTTTGTTCATGAGCCCATTGGGCAATGACAGGAGTTGCTGGGGAAAGAGGCTGATTTTTATCGACCAAACAGGTCATTTTATCCACTTGGTTATTAAAATCTTCTGCTGAAGTCACCCTCTGGTGAGCATTCACATGGGACACAAATATCTTCATGTTGTTTGCCCACTCAGAAAGGTCTATCCACATACCCCTTCCCCAGACTTCTTTGTCACCAATCTTCCAATCATGTTCCTTCCAAGTCCCTGACCATCCAGCCAAACCATTAGCAACAGCCCAGGAATCAGTATACAAATGCACCTCTGACCAGTTCTCCTTCCAAGCAAAGTGAACAACCAGGTGCACTGCTCGAGGTTCTGCCCACTGGGAGGACTTCCCCTTACCACTATCCTTCAGGGACATCCCAGAAAGGGTCTGCAGAGCTGCAGCTGTCCACTTTTGGGTGGTGCCTGCATATCATGCAGAAACATCTGTAAACCAGGCCTGAGACTTCTCTTACTCAACTGACTGTAAGGAACTCCCCAAGATGCCATAGCTATGGGCTGGGAAAGAAAAGATAAGATGGAAGGAGTGGGGGCCATGGGCATTTGGGCCACTTGCTCATGTAACTTACTTGTACCTTCAGGACCTGCTCAAGCTCTATCTCATATATACCATTTCCATTTTATGATGGAGTGCTGCTGTGCACACCCAACTTTATGGCTTGGTGGGTCAGACAACACCCAGCTCATGATTGGTAACTCAGGTCTCATGGTAACTTTGCCCAAGGTTAAGCATTCTGTCTCTACTAAGGCCCAGTACCAGGCCAACAGCTGTTTCTCAAATGGGGAGTAGTTATCTGCAGAGGATGATAAACCTTTACTCCAAAATCCTAAGGGCCTGCATTGTGATTCTTCTATAGGAGCCTGCCAACGTCTCCAAATGGCATCTCTATTTGCCGCTGACACTTCCAGCACCATTGGGTCAGGTGGATCATATGGCCCAAGCAGGAGAGCAGCTTGCACAGCAGCCTGGACCTGTCACAGAGCCTCATCTTGTTCTGTTCCCCACTCAAAGCTAGAAGCTTTTCTGGTCACATAGTAAATGGGCCAGAGTAGCAAATCTAAATGAGGAATATGTTGTCTCCAAAACCCAAAGAGGCCAACTAAGCATTGTGCCTCTTTTTTGGTTGTAGGAGGGGCCAGATGCAACAGCTTATCCTTTACCTTAGAAGTAATATCTCAACAGGCCCCACACCACTGGACACCTAGAAAGTTTACTGAGGTGGAAGTCCCCTGTATTTTTGTTGGATTTATCTCCCATCCTCTGCCATGCAAATACCTTACCAACAAATCTAGGGTAGTTGCTACTTCTTGCTCACTAGGTCCAATCAACATATCATCAATATAATGAATCAGTGTGATGTCTTGTGGGAGGGAGAAATGATCAGGATCCCTGCAGACAATATTATGACATAGGTCTGGAGAGTTGATATAACTCTGAGATAGCACAGTGAATGTAAACTGCTGGCCTTGCCAGCTGAATGCAAACTGTTTCTGGTGGTCCTTACTGACAGCAATTGAGAAAAAAGCATTTGCCAGATCAATAGCTGCATACCAGGTACCAGGGGATGTGTTGATTTGCTCAAACAATGATACCACATCTGGAACAGCAGCTGCAATTGGAGTCACCACCTGGTTAAGCTTATGATAATCCACAGTCATCCTCCAAGACCCATCTGTTTTCTGCACAGGCCAAATAGGAGAGTTGAATGGAGATGTGGTGGGAATCACCACCCCTGCATCCTTCAATCCTTAAGAGTGGCATTAATGTCTGCAATCCCTGCAGGAATCCAGTATTGCTTCTGGTTCAGTATTTTGCTAGGAAGGGGCAGTTCTAGTGGCTCCACTTGGCCTTTCCCACCATCATAGCCCTCACTTCAGGAGTCAGGGAATCAATGTGAGGATTCTGCCAGTTGCTGAGTATGTCTATTCCAATTATGCATACCAGCACTGGGGAAATAACCACAGAATGGGTCCAGAGACCCACTGGACCTACTGTGAGATGGACCTGAGCTAAAACTCCATCAATTCCCTGACCTCCATAAGCCTCTACTCTGACTGGTGGACCAGAGTGACGTTTTGGGTCTCCAGGAATTAATGTCACTTCTGAACCAGTGTCTAATAATCCATGAAATATCTGATCATTTCCTTTTCCCCAATGCACAATCACCCTGGTAAAAGGCTGTAGGTCCCCCTGGGGAAGGCTGGGAGGAAGATTAACAGTATAAATTTTTGGCAGTGTAACAGGGTCCTTCCCCAAGGGTACCTGGCCTTCCCTTCATTCAAGGGGCTCTGGATCTGTAAACTGTCTCAAGTCTGGGAATTGATTAAGGGGCCGTAACTCTCTGTTTTGGTAATTCAAGGGAGACTTTTGTTCACATGACCTAGAATTCTTCTGCCTATATAGTTCAAACAAGAATTTAGTCAACTGCCCATCTATTTTACTACTTGGTACTCCATGATCCACTAGCCAATGCCATAAGTCTCTGTGAGTCATATTATTTTGATTGCTGCTTTGACCCTGTTTTCCATTATGGTAACCATGCCCACCTTGTCTGTGGTGATTAACTGCAGCCACTTGGCTTCTACCAACTTGGGACCTGATTATCCCCATTGTGTTTAAGGATTCCAGCTCAGTGACTACAGTAGTATCTGACCTACAGAGAAGGGTGACTACAGAGCTCTTCAGGGATGATGGAGCTAGTCTCACAAATTTATTCCTTACAGTCCTGGTAAAAGGTGTGTCCTCTGGACATTCCAGGGCTGTATGAGCAGGTCTTCCAAGATAAATCCACTCTAACATTCTGTCAGAAATAAAGCGGTACCTGTAAGGGAATAAATGCTCACTCGGTTCTGGAGGAGAAAAGAATTTATTTATGATCTTGCAAGAAAGGGCACACAGCCAAACACATGGTAGGCTGGCACACCAGAGGAAGAGAATGGCAATCTTTAAATCTCCTACTTCTAATGCACAAGTCCCTCCCCTGTTTCCCCATTGACTGGGTACTACAGAGGTTACAGCCTATCTGAGAACTAATTCATCTTTGAGATTTTAATTTGTACAGCCTATCCAGGAGAGCCAACTAGCTCATTATTGAGATTTTGAACTGATCAACCTATCCTAGAGAGTTCATTCAGTTTAATTTTTTTTTTTTTTTTTTTTTTGCTGGGAGTTCTCACCTCTGATTTTACCTCATATCTCTTTACATTACAGTAATCATGGTTACTTTTCCATATAAGGAGCTGGCACAGATTCTCTCTTTCGTCTCTTTACCACAGGGCTTGTTTAAGCTGGTTCTGCCTCCATTTTCCTTATTCCATGCTGTCTGTATTTGAAAGCTAAACTTATCCCTTTCTTACAATTCCAATCTCTCTAAGCCTTTGAATCCCCTCCTCCACATTGTACCAGGGCAGTTCTTGCATTTCAAACTCTGCTAAAGCTGACCACCTTTTGATCCATGTTTCAGCCAGCCACCCAAACTGTTAAAATGCTTTCTAACCCCTTGAGCTACAACATTGAATGCAGAATCTCTGCTTACTGGACGCATATCAGTAAATTCAGCCTGATCCAACCTTATATTCCTTCCACCATTCTCCCACAGTCTTAATATCCATTCCCACACATATTCCCCTGGTTTCTGTCTGTATAAGTTGGAAAACTTGTACAGTTCCTTTGGAGTATAGCGTACCTCTTCATGGGTCACACTTTGTATCTCACGCTTTGGGGCTTGTTGGGACTTCAGCCTAGTTATAGGTCTTGAAGCAAAGACTGGTGGTGGGGGTGGGCCATTAAAAGAGTCAGAATTATCCCTTAAGCCATTCACCTCAGGACATTCTGTTGCATTTTCTTCTCTTAAAACAGGATTAATCTCTCCAGACAAAGGAGTGAGGGCTGCTTCCTCAGGGGTGGTGATTACAGGATTAGCAGGCACTGAAGGGTTAGTCTCCTTAGGTGGGGGTTGGGTGGCAGTCTCCTTAGGGCAGACTGGAGGTGGGGAATCTGTTTCCCCAGGACAGCCCTCTACAGGTAAATCTAACAATGATCCAGCAGAATCCAAGGTTCCAATGTCCTCACTGCCACTATTATCAATCCGTATGTCCCCATCCCAAGTTTCTGGATCACATTCTTTTCCAATCAATGCCTTTAGTTTAAGAGCAGACACGCTGAGAGGTTGAAATTTTAGTTTACATTGTAAATCTGCTACTCACACAATGAGAGTCTGCACCTGGTTTTCAAAAACTTCCAGTGTGCAGGCACAGGAAATAAGATTATCTTTCAGGGCACATATAGAAACTTTTACATCTGTCATATGGCATTTAAGTTTTGAATTTGAAGCCTTTAGCTCATCCCTTTCTCTTACAACTTTATCCAAAGTATCTAAGAGCAACTCATGGAATAGCTAGCAGTAAATACCTGAAACTACCAAATTACAACCAAGAACCCATGAATCTTGAACATGATTGTCTAAAAATGTAGCTTATGAGTGGTGTCAATGTGATTGGGAAAGCTGTATGGACCCCACTCCCCTTTGTCCAGTGTATGTATGGATGGGTAGAAAAATGGGGGCCAAAAAGAAAATAAAAGACATCCAGTGTTCTTTTTTACTTTGTTCTTTTTCACTTTAATTTTTATTCTTATTGTTTTTGTGTGAGAGGTGGGGAAGGTGTTCAAGGAATAATTTTGGTGTTGTGTACACAACTATATGATGATGCTGGTAGTAATTGAATGCATACTTTGCATGGTATATGATATATCTCAATAAAATTGAATTTTAAAAAATATATTTCCAAGCATTTGTTTTTAATTAATATTCCCTTTAACAGGTAGGCTCTGTCAGTCAAGAAACTTATTTTTCTAACCTAAGTAATTTTTCCAAGATTTTTTCATGTAATTTTAAAATTTCCAAAATCTTTTTAATTTCAATATAGCATGAGAAATGATCTTCTTTAAAGTATCCTATCAAATACCATTATATATATATATATATGTACAATTTCCCTAAAACTCCTAGAATTCTTGTCAGTGACTTATTTTCTGATAGGAAAATATAGGTTCAAAAGCACCCTTTGTATTTGAGTACATTAACTAGATGTCTTTAAATGTCCTATTCTTCCCTTGTCTCATGCATTTAGAGTCATTTAAAAATGTTTGTCTGCTTTCTTATTGAAAATCTGCAATCCTCATATACTTTGTAGTCTTGAGAAGATCATTGCAAATTCTGAATGAGTCAACTAAGTGCTGCTTAGGATTCTCACACCGTGGAGCTAAATGAGAGGTGAGATTTTGTTTAATGACATGTAGGAGTAGAGCTGCCACAATTTCTTTTCATCACCTCAGTGCCATATAGCAAGGCTGTTTCCATTCATGATTTAATCCATTAAGCTGTCCATGGCCTCCCCAATAATTTCCTCAGTTTCTATTTCAATAGAGAGACAATTTCTTCAGTTTCTATTTCTATAAAGAGGCACCCTCAGATATTTTAAGCCAGCACATGGCTTCCAGTTGAAGGCTGAGTACTGTTGGTGTTATGATAATGAGTCTAAGCAAAATCTAAACCAACAGACCATGTCTGAGCATTACGTGAACTTTCCTTCTGCCAAAGGCTCCATATTTCTGATTTTAAGATGTTCAAAGGCATCATTCCTCTTTATTATCTAAGGTCTCTTTTCATATTCATTAAAATGAGTTTTCATATGTTGCCTTCAAAATATATAGATAGATAGATCAATTCATGAGTACATTCTCATTGCCTTTGTCACTGATGAACTTAACTATTTTATTTCTTAACCATTATTTTGAATAATGGATAAGTATTATTTACCTTGTACAAAAATTCTGCTGAAGATTTTAAAGGGACATATGACATGACAGGCTTATATAATCTTGAATAGACAGATGGAATTTCAATTAGATTTTAGTCATTTGATGCATAGCAGAACTCAGATGTAAAGAGTGCTTAAACTTGTCCTGAAGTCCACATTATCCAAATCTTCCCTGTATTAACATGTTACAGTCATGTCTTCAGGTTTATTTGATATTTGTGTCCAAAGGTAGAAAACCAACCCAACCCATGCTGCTATAAATTAGGAAGTTGTAACTGAGAAGTTAGGATTTAGGGGATGAATATAATTACTGACTCTATATATAGACAACTCTTTTTTCTTTCTGCTATATTAAAGTAGACAGAGGAAAAAGCACTGAACTATAATCCAGCTGCCTTGATCTCTGATAATGATTTTATGGCATTTTCCTTGTGCCCTTGTGAATCTAAAAACTCTGTTACAGATCCTCACTTTTAAGTTTTTCTACATAGAGTTGTATGATCACTACAGTCAGACCCTACTTTTTTTTTATTAAATTCAGTTTTATTGAAATACATTCACACACCATACCATCATCCATGGTATACAATCAACTGTCCACAGTATGATAACATAGTTATGCATTCATCACCACTATCTATCTCTGAACATTTTCCTTCTATCAGAAAGAACCAGAACAAGAATAAAAAATAAAAGTGAAAGAAGAACACCCAAATAATCCCCCAACCCACCCCACTTGTCCTTTAGTTTTTATCCCCATTTTTCTACTCATCCATACACTAGATAAAGAGAGTGTGATCCACAAGGTCTTCACAATCACACTGTCACCCCTTGTAATCTACATTATTATATAATTGTCTTCAGGAGTCCAGACTGCTGGGTTGGAGTTCAGTAGTTTCAGGTATTTACTTCTAGCTATTCCAATACATTAAAACCTAAGAGGTGTTATCTATGTAGTGCATAAGAATGTCCACCAGAGTGACCTCTCAACTCCATTTGAAATCTCTCAGCCACTGAAACTATTTTGTCTCATTTTGCATCCCCCTTTTGGTCAAGAAGATACTCTCAGTCCCATGATGCTGGGTCCAGATTCATCCCTGAGAGTCATATTCTGCATTTCCAGGGAGATTTACACTCCTTGCAGTTGGGTCCCACATAGCGGGGAGAGCCCCTACTTTTTATTAATGAAGGATCTTGGGTCAGGCCAGAACTAACCCAAAATGATTCCAAAGTTATCTTGATAACTGGGGCTGGATCTAAACAAAACAGGCCCACCTGACATGTGCAGTATCTTAGACTTTAATCTACAAGTCACCAATACCTCATTATAATACTAAAAATCAGGCCAGTCATCATATTAAGGTCATTTGCTTAGATACATCCTATGACTAAACATGTAATCAATGTGCACATGATTACTTCATCTGGGACCATTGTATTCATCATCCTAAAATCTGCCCATCTTTAAATATACTATAAAACTATCAGAATTACTGCAGTCCAGGTAGACATATTTTGGGGCCAATAGGGCATCTGATCTACTGCGTTAAACTTTCTCTCTTTGAAACCCCGTGTCTCCAGAATTGACCATTTGAGCACATCAGGCAGAAAACCCACCACTTTTGATTGATATCAAAATTTACACTTTAAATTTTTCAGAACAGAAAGGACCAGATCCCCTTTTGAATAAGTGAATTGGTAAAACCCAGCTCACAGTGTCAGCTCTGATCATACAGTCACATTTGGCCCATGGTTGGGCACAAATCTTCTCTGTTGCCCAAAGTTATCCGGGAGTTGCTTCTCAAATATTGAGCAATTAAGAAGGCACAACCTTGCTCAAGAAGCATATGAACAATGCACTTATTCTCCCATAGGTATGAAATTAAACTAAAGTATAAGTCTTTGACAGGAAAATAGATAAAGTTAGGAAATTTTTAATGGACTAAATACAACTTTTACCAGAAAAAAATCCCATTGCTTAAAGGTAACCACCCTTCTGATATTAAATGCTGCATTAATTTAAGACCCCTGTCTCAATGACCAAGAACAGCAAAAATCTGTCTCTTGATCATAATGCATGCCCATTGTGTGTGGTTATACAAATGTATAATTTTAATAGAGAATGCTTGATGTAGACTGAATTATACTTAACCTTTCTAAAAGTGCACTTCATATAAAATTATGGTGCTCCAATACCCCATTGCTATAAAGCTTGACCATGTATCAGGTTTATTCAATACAAACAACAAAGGAAGGAACAGTGTGGATTAAAGAGCTGGATTATTTTGCCATAATCAGTTTTCTATTTGACACTTGGGTGTATGGTTTTTCATCAGCTTTGTTTGCACCGTGAAGTGCTGTGGCCAGCAAAAAATGAACATTAATCCTGAATAAGTAGATCTGCACTGAATTTGGGGGATTCATTAAAAAATAACATAGCCTAAGCCCTAATGAAACAAATCTACCTGATAATCTAAACTGGTTATACCAATTAACATACACATCATTAGTATTCAAGAGTTCTCTTTTCTGAACTTCCTCATGCATACTTTCTATTGTCAGTTATTTCAAATGTGTCTAATGTACTTGGTATATGTATGTGTACATGTACATATACATATGTATATGCATGTGTATGGGTTACATTTGAAACTTTAACATGCTTTAATGTTAGTCTGGAATTCTTTTCTCTGAAATTCCTGTCATTATTTATGACAGATACATTTTTCTGGTTGTTTATATAAAATTTTTTGTTTTTATATGTCCTTTGAGGAAAATACACTTTTGACTCTATAATAATAAAATTAGCAATATTTTCTATTGTGGTTTGCATTTTGTTTCTTGTATGAGAACTAGAAGAAATACATGAAAGATAGACTGATACCATGAAGACATTGTCAGTTGTTTTCCTCTAAATCCATTATGTTTTTAACTTTCATCTATTAACTTTCAGTGTATATCATTTTGGTTTAGAGAGGGGTAGGAGTGAAACTTATTTTTATCCTACATGAATATCCAACTGGCCAAGCACCATTAACTGAAAAGCATTGATTAATGAAACTGCCACCCATTACCTTTTTCATATATTGTGTTTCTAATTGGGTGAATGTGTAGCTGTGCTCTTTACATGGTAGCATTGTATACTGTACCTTAGAAACTGGGCATCAACTGAATAGATGAATTAAAATGACAGTTTATTTTGATGGACTTATTTTTAATTTGAGGAAGTTTACACTTTCCAGGGAAGGCATACTGATGAAATTAGAGTCAACAAACATGGCTGTACCAGTTTGAATGTATTATATCCCCCCAAACACCATTATCTTTGATGTAATCTTGTGTGGGCAGACCTATCAGTGTTAATTAGATTGTAATTCTTTGAGTGTTTCCATGGAGATGCACCCCACCCAACTGTGGGTGATGACTCTGATTGGATAATTTCCATGGAGGTGTTGGACCATCCATTCAGGGTGGGTCTGAATTAAATTACTGGAGCACTATATAAGATCAGACAGAAGGAGCAAGCTGCTACAGCCAAGAGGAACACTTGGAAGAAAGCACAGGAGCTGCAGATGAGAGACAGTTTGAAGATGGCTTTTGAAAGCAGACTCTTTCTCCAGAGAAGCTAAGAGAAGACAAATACCCCAAGTGCAACTAAGAGTGATATTTTTGAGGAATCATAGCCTAGAGAGAAATGTCCTGGAAGAAAGCCATTTTGAAACCAGAACAGTGGAGTAGACACTAACCACATACCTTCCCAGCAGCAGAAGTTTTCTGGACACCATTGGTCATCCTCCAGCAAAGGTACCTGATTGTTGATGTCTTACTTTGGATACTTTATGGCCTTAAGACTGTAATAGTGTAACCATATAAACCCCTTTTATGAAAGCCAATCCATCTCTGGTGTTTTGCATTCTGGCAGCATTAGCAAACTAGAACAGATTTTGTTACCAGAGAAGTGGGATGCTTTTGCTGCTGAGGTTGTAAATATCAAACATGTTGGAACAGCTTTTTAAATGAATAAGGGGAAGATTCTGGAAGAATTGTGAGGAGCCTGATAGAAAAGGCCTAAACTGCTTTGAAGAGACTTTTTGTGGAAATATGGACTCTAAAGATACTTCTGATGAGAACTTGAGCAGAAATGATGAATTTGTCATTGCAAAGTGGAAGAAAAGTGATCCTTATTTTAAAGTGGCAGAGAATTTGGCAAAATTGAGCACTGGTGCCACATGGAAGGAAGAATTTGAAAGTGACAACCTGGAATACTTAGCTGAAGAGATCTCCAGACTACATGTGGAGGATGTACCCTGGCTTCTCCTTGCAGCTTATAGTAAAATGTGATCAGAGAGAGATAAACTTAGAACTGAACTCTTGGGTTCAAAGAAACCAGAAGCTGATGGCTTGGAAAATTACAGGCTTCCAGGGGGTGGAATTCCAGAAGCTACAGCCTAATGTGAGGATGTAACCAAACATGGAACCCAGCCACCATTTCAGTAAAAGCCAAGCTTGGAGATGGAGTTATCCAGAAAGGATTTGTGGAAAGTCCTATTGTCTGATGGTTTTGACCCCTGTGTGTTTTACGTGAAGCCAACAGAATTTTTGCAAGATCTTTACAGATGGAGCCACTGCTTGTCTGGACTGGAGGAGACAGACAAGGAACATATTGAAGGAAAAATTTCTTCAAAGACAGAGCCATGGAGGTTGAAGTCTGGAGTTATGAGATCTTGGGCTGGGAGAGTAGAGTGACCCAAAAGCATAGAAAGGGTGAGTTTGCCATAGAGGTCAAGGGTGGGACTTTGACCTCAATTTTCAGGAAAGGGGTTGTCACCCCAGGCCTCAAAGAGGGTGGAGTACATTTCCAGGGGACTGGGGAGGGCCTGGCCACCACCCCACTTTTTTGAAGGGGTTGAGCATGTGCCCCATAGTTGGAGGGGAATCTGGGAGCTGCCCTGATGCTTGAGGAGGGTGGGGCTGAGAAGGTGGTCTCCCCATGTGTGGATATGTTGGAGAACTCATCACTGTGTTTGGAGAGGAAAGGGCTGCTGAAAAGGCCCTTAGGAAGGATTAGACTCCCACTCTCTCAAGCCCCAAGGATGCGACATCATTCTGTTAATGACTCTCAGACTTTGAAATCTAATGAAGTTTGTCCAGTGAGTTTTAGGAACTGTTTTGGTCCTGTTAACCCTGTTTTCCATACTGTTTCTCCTTATGGCAATGGGAATGTTTATCCTATGAATGTCCCTCCTTTGTATATTGGAAGCAGATAACTTATTCTAAGTTCAAAGATCCACAGCTAAAGGAAAATTATGCCTTAGGACTGACCACACCTGTAACTGATTTTGATGGGATCTTGTACTTAACTGTTATTACTGAAATGAGTTGTTTCTGTGATATTGTTGTGGGATGAATGTATTTTGTATATGGAAAGATAATGTCATTTTTGATCCTGGGGGTGGAATGTGCCAATTTGACTGTATTGTATCCCCCCAAATGCCATTAACTTTGATGTAATCTTGTGTGGGCAGACCTATCAGTGTTAATTAGATTGTAATTCTTTGAGTGGTTCCATGGAGATGCACCCCACCCAACTGTGGGTAATGACTCTGATTGGATAATTTCCATGGAGGTGTTGGACCATCCATTCAGGGTGGGTCTGAATTAAATTACTGGGGCACTATAAAAGATCAGACAAAAGGAGCAATTGGCTACAGCCAAAACGGACACTTTGAAGAAAGCACAGGGGCTACAGATGAGAGAGAGTTTGAAGATGGCTGTTGAAAGCAGATTCTTGCTCTGGGGAAGCTAAAAGAAGACAAATACCCCAAGTGGAACTAAGAGTGACATTTTTTTAAGGAACAGCAGCCTAGAGAGGAGCATCCTGGGAGGAAGCCATTTTGAAACCAGAACTTTGGAGCAGACACCAGCCACCTATCTTCCCAACTAACAGAAGTTTTCTGGACACCATTGGCCATCCTCCAGTGAAGATACCTGATTGTTGATGCCTTACCATGGACACTTCATGGCCTTAAGACTGTAACTGTGTAACCAAATAAACCCTTTTTGTAAAAGCCAATCCATCTCTGGTGTTTTGCATTCCAGCAGCATTAGCAAACTGGAACAATGGCCAAAACAATACAAATTTTAGACAGTAATGTAAAGGAAGTGAATACATACTAATAGATATTCGATCTACTTGTTGAAAAAAGCTTTAAAACTAAATGTAATCAATATTCAGCAGAGTACTCTGGCTACATACTGTCCATTTGAAAGGAAGAGTCATTTTCCAAATCACATTTAAATTGCAGTGAGTAATTATAAAATAGCCTCAAAGTAATGTAAACACTACAGGACACTAGAGGTTTATTCTACATCCCTCTCCTTTCATAACTTGTCTTCCATCTTACAGCTAATCATGATCCTGGAAATGCAGGTACATAGCATGTGTATCCACAATGTAATATATAAAATAGCATTTGCACTATGATTTGAAATATCCCATGTCCCTTCTGAAGTGTCTCTCTATGCAGTACCCTTTTAAAGACTGGAAAATAGAGGCATCATTCATTAATAGTAGACTGAGTCAAGGTGGGGCAAGATGGTGGCATAGAGAGGAGTGGAAGCTAAGAAGTCCCCCTGGAGCAACTACAAAAAACCAGAAACAACTAGTAAATAATCCAGAATAATTGTGGGGGGACAAATGAGACCATCCACTCATCATACACCAACCTGAATTGGGAGGAATGCCTGAGAACACAGCATAAAATCTGTAAGTAAAACCTGCAGAACCAAGTCGTGAAACCCCCTCCTCCATAGCCGAAGCTGCAATGCCTCGTGATGCCAAAGAGAAGCTCTCTCCCAGCAAGCGAATACAGCTCAGCTGAGCTCCAGCTGGGGTTTTAAGTAGCGAGTGTGAACTGCTCACTACAGGTACGAATCCCCAAAAAACAGACAGAGGCTTTGGGTGATGACTGACCTTGGAGAGACAGAGAGTCTCCTTGGACTGGCTCTGAAGGGGACTATCTGTTTCTTTTTTGGCTCAGTGGAGAAAGCCTCAGTCATATTCAGTTCCTAGGGCTGTGACTCAGGGAAGGGTGGAGACAGCACAAGTAGAGAGCGAGACCATTGAAATGCTAATGACCTCCACCTGGGGAGTCTGTCTTCTCTAGGAGGAAAGGGGTGGGGCCCTTTCCATTCGGAACCACACCCCAGAGCCTGGGGGAACACGGCCACACCTCCTCACACCAGTCAAGAATTATAGGCTAACAGACATCACCTGCTGGGCAGAAAAGCACAGTGACCTGAAGCACCAAAGGTTGGAGCAATTTTCTAAGACACCCCCACAGGGAAACCAGATACTGAATATTTCTTCCCTCTGGGACCTGAGCCTGTTCTGGTCTGGGAAAACCTGCTTTGGATAACCAAGGAAACCATGCCTAGACAACAGAAAATTACAACCTACATTAAGAAAAACAAAGTTATGGCCTAGTCAAAGGAACAAACATACACTTCAACTGAGATACAGGAATTTAAACAACTAATGCTAAATGAAATCAAAAAGTTTAGAGAAGATATTGCAAAAGAGATAGAGACTGTAAAGGAAACACTGGGCATATATACAGCAGAAATCAAAAGTTCAAAAAAACAACTAGTAGAATCTATGGAAATGAAAGGCACAACACAAGAGATGAAAGACACAATGGAAACATACAACAGCAGATCTCAAGAGGCAGAAGAAAACACTCAGGAACTGGAGAACAAAACACCTGAAAGCCTACATGTAAAGGAGCAGATGGAGAAAAGAATGAAAAAATATGAGCAACATCTCCGGGAACTCAAGGGTGAAACAAAGTACAATAATGTATTTATCATTGGTGTCCCAGAAGGAGAAGAGAAGGGAAACGGGGCAGAAGCAATAATAGAGGAAATAATTAATGAAAATTTCCCATCTCTTATGAAAGACATAAAATTACAGACCCAAGAAGCACAGCGAACTCCAAACAGAAGAGATATGAATAGGCCTATGCCAAGACACTTAATAATCAGATTATTAAATGTCAAAGACAAAGAGAGAATCCTGAAAGCAGCAAGAGAAAAGCAATCCATTACAAACAAAGGAAGCTTAAGAAGACTATGTGCAGATCTCTCAGCAGAAACCATGGAGGCAAGAAGGAAGTGGTGTGATATATTTAAGATAATGAAAGAGAAAAACCACCAACCAAGAATCCTATATCCAGCAAAGCTGTCCTTCAAATATGAGGGAGAGCTCAAAATATTTTCTGACAAACAGACAATGAGAGACTTTGTGGACAAGACACCTGCCCTACAGGAAATACTAAAGGGAGCACTACAGGGTGATAGAAGACAGGAGTGCATGGTTTGGATCACAATTTTGGGAGATGGTAGCACAACTATGTAAGTACACTGAACAAAGAGAACTATGAATATGGATGAGAGAGGAAGATGGGGAGCATGTGAGATACCACAAGAAAGAAGGAAAGATAAAGACTGAGACTGTGTAACTTGGTGAAATCTAGAGTATTCAACAATTGTAAAAAAATGTACAAATATGTTCTTTTACGAGGGAGAACAAAGAAATGTCAACCTTGCAAGGTGTTAAAAATGGGGAGGCATTGGGGGAGGGATGCAATCAGCATAAACTAGAGACTGTAACTAATAGAATCATTGGATTATGCTTCCTTTAATGTAACAAAGGGGATATACCAGGGTAAATGCAGATAAGAGGGGGGGATAGGGGAGGGGTGTTAGACACTTGACATTGGTGGTATTGTCTGATTCTTTATTCTACTTTGATTTAAGGTTATTTTTCCTTTTGCTGCTTCCTAGCTGTGATTTTTTTTCCCTCTTTCTTTTGCCTCTCTACCTTCTTTGACTCTCCCTCCTGCCTTGTGGAAGTAATGTAGATGCCCTTATATAGATAGTGGTGAAGGTGGTGAACACATAAATGTATGACCATGCAGAAAACCATCGAGTATTTACTTGGGATGGAATGTATGGTGAGTGAACAAAACCATATTAAAAAAAAAATGGGTTGATGACAAAACCTCAAGGGCAATATACTGAGTGAAATAAGCCAGACGCATAAGGACAATTATTGCAGGGTCTCACTGATAGGAATTATTTATAATATGTAAACTCATAGACATGAAATATAAGGTACCAATATATAGGACGAGGCTTAAGCATGGGGAGTGGTTGCTTAGTATGAGCAGAATGTTCAATTAGGATGAACTTAAATGTTTGGAAATGAACAGGGGTGTTGGTAGCAAGATGTGAGAATAACTAACAGCACTGAATGGTGTGTGAATGAGGTGGAAAGGGGAAGCTCAGAGTCATATATGTCACCAGGAGGAAAGTTGGAGGTCAAAAGTTGGAAATGTATAAAACTGAATCCTATGGTGGGCAATGTCCACGATCAACTGTACAAATACTAGAAATCGCTTCCATGAACCAGAACAAATGTATGACAATACAATTAGAAGTTAATAACAGAGGGGCATATAGGGAAGAACTATATACCTATTACAAACTATATAGTACAGTTAGTAGTATTTCAACATTTTTTCATAAACAGTAACTAAAGTACTATATCAATACTATGAGTCAACAATTGAGGGGGTTGGTTAGGGATAGGGGAGGATTAGAGTTTCCTTTTCTTTTTTTCTTTTTTCATCTTTCACTTTATTTCTTGTCTGGAGTAATGAAAAGTTTCTAAAAATTGAACAAAAATTAAGTGTGATGGATGCACAGCTGTATGAGGGTACCCAGGGTCAAGTGATTGTACACTTTGGATCTTTGGATAATTGTATTGTATCTGAACAATCTCAATAAAAATGAAAAAAAAATAGTAGACTGAGTCACATAACTTTTTCTTTGACCAGTATTATGCAAGCAAAATTAATATTTGTGGACTTAAGGCTGACATGAACTTCTTTGTAGTGTCTTATAAATGTGCCATGAGAGCCAGTAATCCCCCATATATAGGATTCTCCAATAGCCTGTTCTTGGAATGTGGATCATACAGAGCAAATGGATGAGTGTCATGAGAGGAAAATAATCATTTGCTCTAAGCACCAATTTAAGGTTTATTTGTTACTACAACCTAAACTAGTCTTAGCTGGCAAGTACAATAACACATGGTTTTCCAAAGCAGTTGTGTCAATTTATTTTTTTATTTTATTTTGAAATAAATTCAAAGTTATAGGAACACTTGCAAAAACAATACAAACACCATACACAGAACTCCAGCATAACCTGACACCCCTCCCCTGATACCCCAATCCACCAACTTTAACATGCTGTCACACCGCTATTTTTTTCCTCCCTCCCTCCCTTCCTCCGTCCCTCCATCTCTTCCTCCCTCCCTATCTATCATCCATAGTCTATTGCTCTGTCTTCTGAACATATGAGAGAAAGCTGCACACATCCTTGAACAAACACTGTAATTCACATATACAATCCCATGAACAAGAACATTCTTTTATGCAATCCCATTAAACACAGCTAAGAAGTACAAGAGATTCAACATTGATACAAAGCTTACATTCTGTATTTCCTTGTTTTTCCTTATGCCTCAACTGTGTCCATTTAAGCCTCCTGTCCTCCATCCTCAGATCCCATCCAGAGTCATCCTTGGCATTCAATTGTCATCTATTTAGACTTCCTTTTCTTAATTGTGGAAACATATATACAGCCTAAATCTTCCTATTCCACCCCCTCCCTAACATTCCATTAGTGGGATTAATCACATTTAGAATGTTGTAATGCTCTTTCCCACCATCCATTACTAGAAATTTCCCTTCACCTCAAACAGCAACCCTACACTCATTTCTTAACTTCCCATTGCCCCTTCCCTCATTTCTCTTAACCCATACTCTACTTTTCATCTCTATGGTCTTATTCTCTGATAATTTCTTTGTGTTTACTGTGTGGCTTAAAATTTAACTCTTAAATCCATAACAATCTTGTTTTTCTTTGATACCAACTTAACTTCAATAGGATACATAAAATATGTTCCTATACTCTTCCATTCCCCTACCTTTATATAGTTCTTGTCAAAAATTACATATTTTACATTGAATTCAAAACTACTGATTTGTCATTAAATTTGTGTATTTTATATCATGTAGGAAGTAAATGGTGGCATTACAACTAAAAAAATTATTGGCTTCTATTTGTATTCCATTGGGGTTGGAGAATGTGCTTTGAATATATTCAATTTTTTTTTAATTTACTGAGGCTGGTTTTATGTCCCAGCATATGGTCCATTCTGGAGAAAGATCCATGATCACTAGAGAAAGATGAGGGTCCTGGTGATTTGGGATGTAAGGTAGTATATATATAGTCTGTTAAAATGCTCTACATCTCTTTCTCCTTTCTTTGTTTCTCTGTCAGTAGAGCTCCCATTAATATCTGAAGTAGGGCTGTTCTTTAGTTGGCAAACTCTCTCAGCATTTGTTTGTCTGTGAAAAATTTAAGCTCTCCCTCAAATTTGAAGGAGAGTTTTGTTGGATAAAGTATTCTTGGTTGGACATTTTTCTCTCTCAGAATTTTAAGTATGTCATGCCACTGCCTACTTACCTCCATGGTGGCCGCTGAGTAGTCACAACTTCGTCTTATGTTGTTTCCTTTGTATGTAGTGAATTGCTTTTCTCTTGCTGCTTTCAGAACTTGCTCCTTCTCTTCAGTATTTGACAGTCTGATCAGAATATGTCTTGGAGTGGGTTTATTTGGATTTATTCTATTTGGAGTTCACTGGGCATTTATGCTTTGAGTATTTATATTGTGTAGAAGGTTGGGGGAGTTTTCCCCAACAATTTTTTTATTCAAGACCTTTACCCTTTTCTTCCCCTTCTGGGACACCAATGAGTCTTAAGTCAGGATGTTTTATTTTATCTGTCATATCCCTGAGATCCATTTCAATTTCTTCAATTTTTTTCTCCATTCTTTCTTTTGTTCTTTCATTTTCTGTTCTGTGGACTTCTAGGACACTGAGTCATTGTTCAACTTCCTCTAATCTTGTATTATGAGTATCCAGAGTCTTTTTAATTTGGCCAACAGTTTCTTTTATTTCCATAAGATCTTCTATTTTTTTATTTACTCTTGTAATGTATTCTTTATGCTCTCCTAGGGTCTTCTTTATGTCCCTTTTATCCTGTGCCATGGTCTCCTTCATGTCCTTTATATCCTTTGCCATGTTTCCATTCCTTGATTGTAGTTCTTTGATTAATTGTGCCAAGCACTGTGTCTCTTCTGATATTTTGATTTGGGTGTTTGGAATTGGGTTCTCCATATTGTCTGGTTTTATCATATGCATTAAGATTTTCTGTTGCTTTTGACCTCTTGGCAGTTGCTTTGCTTGATAGGGTTCTTTCAAGTTGTAATAAAAAATACCAATCTAATTTTTCTGAAATACAAGTTGGTGCCATACACTTTAACTAACCAGCAGATGGTATCTGTGAATCACCTGTACCCCTCAAGTCAGTTCTCCTCAACTTTGTCCTTGTGGTGTGTGGGGAAATGATTCTTGTGGAGTTCAATTGGTGAACTCAGTTTGGGTGTGCTGCTGGAGCCATCTGCCCTGAATGTGGGGCATGTGTCCATATGGCTAGGGAGGCTGAGCAGCTTTAATATTCAAACCCCCCAGGAGTTCCTGGAGATTCAAGGCTGCTGCAAGAGTCCAAGCCTTCATTTCAATTCTGTCCCAGACCCTCTCTGTTGCTGACCCACAAACTGGCATTGATGTAGTGTCCCTGGGTTTTCCAAGTGGAAAAAAAACCCCCTTCTCAGCTGTGATCTTCCAGGATCTCTGCTGAGGGAATGCTGTGCTACATCACAAGTGCATGCTATCCTTCAAGGGAAGCCATGGGTCACTGGACTGTGCAGGGGCACTCTCAGCCTGATGCAAAGATGGCAGAATGAGGCAGCTCAACCCCCTCTCCTCACACAGTTCCTCCTTCCCAGCTCCGGGACAACTGGTGTGGTGCTGTGCTGTGGGAGTGGCCCTGGGCAGGAGTTTCTCCAGCCCACCAGGGAGCCAGCTGAAAGCAACAGGGTTTCTTTCTCCTTCTGGCTCTCCCCTCTGCTCCCCTGGCCCTGAGGGAATCTGTAGCAGGCTATCCTCCATGCCAGACACTGAGAGGCCATCTCAGCCTGCTCCTGCTATGCTTCACTGCAGGGTTCCCACCATCACAACTGCAGCCACTCCTGGGTTTTTCCCCCCTTTTTTTTGAAGAACCGGTCCATCTCCAAACACCAACCCCTGGCTTCCCCACACCAGAATATGGCCACAGGTCTTTCAGCCAGCTTACTCACTCATTTCAGAAGGCAGACTCCTGGTTTCACCAAGGGTATGGTCCCTGTGCTTCTAGCAGACTTGCCCAGCTGGTGAATGACTGAAGCTTGTATTCTGGGTCACCTTCTGGTTTTTATCTAATATTTTTCATGGAGGTGTTTTTTTGCCCTGTCTCACCTAGCTGTCATCTTAGGTTCTGCAGTTGTATCAATTTATGAACATAAAAAAGCAGTATATCCATATATCTCTGGATCTACAAGTCCATTAGCTATTGGTGCATCCAGATATATATTTCTCTATTCTACCAATTCTGTGGCAGTACCCTGTGGTTACACATTTTCTTTTCATTCAATATCAGTGGTGAAGAATATATTGCTAGGTCTAAAATAAGATATTTGTGCTTCCTCTTTGGAATTCCTTCCTAGGCCTTACAACTTTTTCTTGTTTATGATACCAAATTCATTGCCATTATGTGATGTTTAGAATAAGAAATTCTTCACTGTAATGCAGTTAAATTCACAAATATGGTTCCATTATGTGTATTTTTGTAACTTTTTACTCTTCTTTCTTTTCCTCCTCTCCTTTCTTCTTCTATAAAATTACTTTCTACTAAGCTACTGAAGGTATCTACAAAATTATTATCACAACGGTTTTCTCTCAATTAAATATTTAATTTTCTCCACAATATATCTAAGCTACATATGTTTATATATAACTTCATGCTATTGTTACCTTGAAATTAATTTTCTAGCTTTAGTCACTAATTATTTCATATTTGGCATTTTTTGTTGGTTTTATGCAACCATCAACCTTCTCAAAATCTGTTACAATAATATACTCATGTAACCTGTATAGATTTTTTATCTTCCACATTAACAGTTGTATTTCCTGCTAAAATTGGAGAGCTTTTACTCTTTTTGTAATTCTTATACACTTTTATTCTTGCAATTTTACTGAGATACAGTCGCATACCATTCAATCATCCAAAGTGTACAATTGTTCACAGTATAATCATATAATTGTGTATTCACCACTACAGTCAACTTTTGAACATTTTCATTACTCCAGAAAATAACAAATAAGAATAAGAATAAAAACAAAAGTAAAAAAGAACACACAAAATAACCCATCCCCTTCCCCCATTATTCACTTATATTTTGGTTCCCATTTCTCTACTCGTCTGTCCATACACTTGATAAAGGGAGTGTGATCCACGTTTTCTTCAGTCACACTGTCACACCATATAAGCTATATAGTTGTACAATTATCTTCTAGAAATCAGGATACTGATTGCAGTGCAACAGTTTCAGGGATTTACTTCTAGCTATTCTAATACACTAAAATCTAAAATGGGTTATCTATAAAATGCATAAGAATAACCTCCAGAATGACCTCTTCACTCCATTTGAAATCTCTCAGACACTGAAACTTTGTTTAATTTTTCTTCCCCTTTTGCTCAAGAAGGTGTTCTCAATCACATGATTCTGGGTCCAGACATTTCTGGGAGTCGTGTCAAATGTTGCCAGGGAGATTTACAGCCTTGGGAGTCACATCCTATGTAGCAGGGGTGCAGTGGTTTTACCTACAGAGTTGGTTTAGAGTTAGGAGCCACATCTGAGCAACAAAAGTGGTTTTCTGGGGGTGACTCTCAGGTACAATTATGGGTAGGCTTACCGTCTTCTTTGCATAACAGGCTTCATAAAGGTGAGCCCCAAGATTGAGGGCTTGGCCTACTAAATTGGTAGTTCCCAATGTTTGTGAGAATACAAGGAATTCTCTGGGTGGATAAATTTAATATTTCCACATTTTTCACCATTGCCTCAACGGTGTGCTTTTCAAATACCACTTTATCCTCTGCCCAAATTTCTCTAGGATATGTGTGGATTCACACTAACCTGGACAAGCCAACCAAAACTCATTCCCTGTGGAGAGATCCTTGTAATTATGGTGTTTGAACAAATTGACCATACAAGTTAAATTGTATAGCATGCTACAGAAAATAAAGATATTCACAAAATAAACATCTCTACCTTTGGTCTCACACATAAATTGAAGTTTTAAAATGCAGTCAATATCATCCTTTACTCTTTAGTCTGAATAACCATAGTCCTAACTAAGGCCATTTTGTCCATATATCTAATTGAAGTCTTATTTCTTTTTCAGCTTCTTTAACATTTGCTGTATGGGGTAATGTTGATGTTCATATATACTGAACTCTAGCTCTGAGTGTCAGGTGTCACAGATACCTGAAGTGCCAGGGACTGACCAGGTTAGACACAAGAGCTCAGCCTCTCAGAATCTAGAAAGAACCACTGCAACTCATGAATAGATATGACTGATGTAAGAGCCTACAACCTAGGAACTTTTAAAATAAGACTTCCTCTATGCTCTCAGATTCAATTTTGAGTTTACTCATTATAGTTTGTCTATATTAGTGAGACATTACAATGTCTGTTTTTTTTTCTCATTTCTGGCTTATTTCATGCAACATACTGTCCTAAAGTTCCACTTACCCAATTGTAGACCTCTCAACTTCATTTTTTTTGCCACCAGTCAATATTCCATTGGACATATACACCACAGTACCTCAGTCCAAGTACACTTACGCAACTTCTATCCATTGAAAACCGTGAATACTGCTGCCATAAACACCAGAGTTCAAATGTCCATTCATATCCCTGCTCTCAGATGTTCTAAGTACATATCCAATTAGAGGGTTACAAGACCATATGGCAACCCCATAATTAGATTCCTGTGGAACCACCACACTGCCCTCCAGATGGACTGCACAATTCTACTTCCCCAGCAGCAATGATTAGGTACATCCCTTTCTCCATATTTTCTCCACCTCTTGTATTCTTGTGTCTATTTTTTAAATATGCAATCCTAAGTAAGCAATCAGTAGTTCCCAGTATAATCACAGAGTTATGCATTAACCACCACTACCTATATGTGTACATTTCCATTTCTTCTTCAAAAAAAGAGGAAGAGGTTAAGAAAACAAAAGAAAAAAGAATAAAAGAATAAAATGAATAAAAAGGAAAAGGAAAAATAGAAATAGAGAAAAATAAAATACATTAAAAAGTTCAGACACCATCACCACCAAGAGTCCCATATCCATCCCTTATATCCCCCTCTTATAGATGTTTAGTTTGGTATATTATGTTTGCTACAATTAGTGAAGGCATATTACAATGTTACTGTTAATTATAGATGCTAGCTTGCATTGATTGTATTTTTCCCCAACACCATCCCCTTCTCAACACCTTGCAAAATTGGCATTCATTTGTTCTCACTCATGTAAATGCATTCTTATATTTGTAAATTTTATCACCATCATTGGCCACTCTAGGTTTCACTAAGTTGTACAATATAAGTCTTTATCTTCTATCTTTCCTTCTGATGTCATACATGCCCTTAGCCTTCCTCTTTCAACTATATCCACACTCATCTTTTTTCAGTGTCCTTACAATATTGTGCTACATCTCATAGCATCATGCTATTTCTGGATGTATACAATCATTGATCTTGAACATTCTATATTCCTTCAGTTTCAAATGCCTGAAATCTGCTCTCTTTCTATATTCTGATAACCTGTATTCTCAACATTAACTCTCAAAGTTTGCTCATATATTTTGGTTCATATTATTGAAACCATGCAGTATTTGTCTTATTTTTCCTGGCTCATTTTGCTCAATATAATGTCCTCAAGGTTCATCCAAATGGGTGTATGCTCTGTGACTTTATTCTGTCTTACAGCTCTATAATGGAATTATTATACATTATAGTTTCCCTTTTTGACTCACAATTTTGCTTCATTAAGTTTGTAAAATTCACCTTCTTTCTCAGATTTCCTATCAATGGAAACCTCCATTATGTGTATATTTTTTTCTATGATGTTTGCCTCAAGAGAATTTCTTATAGTATTGTTTATTGGCTTTTATTTTTGCTACTTTTTTTCACCAAGGATGAATATATACTTTCTGCCTTAATGTCAATGATCCTATAATATTTCTCTGTCAAGCTGTGCCATGGATCACTAAATTTAACTTTCTAATTTTAAACCATGTTTATTCTGACAGAAATATAACTTTTTAGATGGGTTGTATCTTTGTTATATTACTTGAAGGTTTTGTAGAGTTTATATATGCAAGTTAACTTTTTAAAAATAAAAATGACCTCTATTAAAAATCTGTAATGGCTTGAAAACTATAAAATGATGATAACATTGATAAAACTGAGGCATGTTGAAAGTGAAGCACAGGAGATTTCCTTTCAGACTGACATAATCAATGCAGCATTCCCGTCTTCCTTCCAGATGAAGGAAAACAACTCCTTTTTTAACAAAAATGAGTCAGCTTTTCATTATATTTCCATTGAGTTTGAATGGAATTAAAAAAACATTCCCTGATGCATTCATTCATAGATTTTTTAAGTATAAATATTTAGTAAACATCTGCAAAAACTATGGAGATCATCATGCATTACGCTTCTGTGTTCAGACATCACATTCAGTCTCTGCATACGACAAGATTGAAATCATCAAAAACAAGACAAAAAGAATTGCTTAAATGGACACTCTGACAAAAAAAATGCATCCAGTACTTTACAACATATATTTCTTAGTAGACAAAGAATGTATCTTTTGAAACAGATTCTCAACTTTGTTTCCTATTAAAATGAATTTACTTATTCAAATAGAATCTAATCAGTAATCTGAAAATATTTAGAAAAATGTATGAATGTTTAAGCTTCTCAGGAAAGCTGATCAGCTGATGCTAAAAAACTGAAATTTAAGTAAATGTGAACATTAGAGACTTTTTTCTTCCAGATATATATGTTGAAGATAATTTGATCCAATAAGTTAAAATACATAGAGATTTACAGAATTAACTCATCAGTAGGAAGAGTACACATACAGCAAATATCTTTTGAAAAGTATATTATGGTTTTTGATGTTAATTTGTCATAAAAGTATTCCAAAACATCATTACAACAGGGTTACAGTTTACAAATGCTGCCTTTTGGCAACACAACAGAAATAGATCAGCTTTTCTAAACAGAGTTTATTTGGTTACAAAGTTACAATCTTTAGACTATAAAGTATCCAGGAAAAGGCAACAACTATCAGGTACCTTCACTGGAAGATGGTCAATGGTGTCTGGAAAACCTTTGTTAGCTGGGAAGGCCTGTGGCTGGCATCTTTTCTGGATTTCTGGTTTCAAAATTGCTTTATCCCAGGACACTCCTCTCTAGGCTGTGGATCCTCAAAAATGTCACTCTCAGTTGCTCTTGGGGTATTTGTCCTCACTTGGCTTTTCAGGAGCAAAAGACTGCTTTCAAAGGTCATCTCCAAAATGTCTCTGTAAGCTGTAGCTTCTCTCTCAACCCCTGTGTATTCTTCAATCTGTCCAACTTGGCTGTAGATATCTCACTCCTTCTGTATCAGTTTATATAGTGCCCTAGTAAACTAATCAAGGCCCACACTGAATAGGCAGGCCACACATCCATGGAAAATATCTAATCAGGGTTATCACCTACAGTTGGGTGGGTCACATCTCCATGGAAACACTCAATCAAAGAATTACAATCTAATCAACACAAATATGTCTACCCCCACAAGACTGCATCAAATATAATGGCATTTTGGGGGACATAATGCATCCAAACTGGCACATTCCACTCCCAGACCCCAAAGTGACATGATCTTTCCATATATGAAATACATTCATCCCTTCATATTATCACAAAAGCTTAAATCATTTCAGTAACAATAAGTACAAGATCCTATCAAAATCAGTTACAGGCTTGGTCTTGTCCTAATGCAAAATTCCACTATCACTGTGGACCTGTGAAATTTAGAACAAGTTATCTGCTTCCAGTATGAAAAGGAGGGACATTCAAAGGATAAACATTCCCTTTGCTGAACAGAGAAACAGTAAGGAAAACAGGGTTTAAGGGACCAAAACAGTTCCTAAAACCTGCAGGGCAAACTCCTTTAGATTTCAAAGTCTGAGAGTCATTTATACCTGGGGCTTGAGAGAGCAGGAGTCACACACTTTCCAAGGGCCTTTGTGGCAGCCCTTTTTTATCCAAATACTGGGGTGAGTGCTCCAACATATCCACACATTGGGGAGACCAAGGTTTTGGCCCCACCCTCTTCAAACATTGAGGTGCCAGCTGGACTCTTCCTCCCTGGGACAAAGGCTGTACCCTCTCCAAACAGTGTGGTGATGGTCAGGCTCTCCCCCATCCCTGGAGAATGTGCCCCACACTCTCTGTGGCCTGGGGTGGCAACACTTTTACTAAGCATTGAGGCAGAAGGCCTGCTCTTGACCTCTGAGGCAAACTCACCCTTTCCAAGTTTGTGAGCTGCTCCATTCTCCCTGCCTAAGACTTCTTGACTCCAGACCTCAATCTCCATGGCTCTGTCTTGGAAGAATTTTTTTCCTTCAGTTTGCTCCTTCTCCAGTCCAGACTGGCAGTGTCTCCATGTATATAGATCTTGCAAAAATCTTGTTGACTTGGCATAAAGCACAAAGGGGTCAAAACTGTCAGACAATAGGACTTTCCACAAATCCTTTCTGGATAAATCTATCTCAAATCTCAACTTGTACTGAAATGGTAGCCTTGTTCCATGTTTGGTTAAATCCTCACATGGGGCTATAGCTTCTAGAATCTCACTTTCTGGAAGCCCAGAATCTTCCAATCAATTTCTGGTTTCTTTGTAACCAAGATTTCAGTTCTTAGCTTATCTCTCTCTGCTTGTATTTTACTATAAGCTGCAAGTAGAAGCCAGGTCACACTCTCAATATTTAGTGTGGAAATCTCTCCATCTAAGTATGCCAGCTCATCACTTTCAAATTCTGCCTTTCACCTGAAAATGGGATACAATTTTGCCAATTTCTATGCTGCTTTAAAACAAGGATCACCTTTCTTCCAGTTGGCAATGACAAATTCATCATTTCTGCTCAAGCCCTCATCAGAAGTATCTTTAGAGTCCATATTTCCACAGTGTCTTCAAAACATTCTAGGCCTTTTCTATCAAATTCCTCACAATTCCTCCAGAATCTTCATCTTATCCATTTAAAAAGCTGTTCCAAAATTTTTGGTACTTGCAAACTCAGCTGCATCCCACACTTGGTGTCAAAATCTGTTCCAGTTTGCTAATGCTGACATTTTGCAAAACACCAGAAATGGGTCAGCTTTTTTAAAAGGGTTTTATTTGTTTACAAAGTATTTAGGCCATAAATTGTCCAAGATAAGGCATCAACAATCAGGTGTCTTCACTGGAGGATGGGCAATGGTGTCCAGAAAACCTCTGTTAGCTGGGAAGTCACATGGCTGTCATCTGCTCCAGATTTCTAATTTCAAAATGGCTTTATCCCAGGACATTCCTCTCTAGGCTGCACCTCCTCAAAAATGTCACTCTTAGTTGTTCTTCAGACATTTGTTATCTCTTGGATTTTCAGGAGCAAAAGACTGCTTTCAAAGGCCATCTCCAAAATGTCTCTGTAAGCTGTAGCTCCTCTTTCAACACCTGTGCCTTCTTCAAAGTGTCTCTCTTGGCTGTGGCAAGCTCACTCCTGTCTGAGCTTATATAGTGCTTTAGTAAAAAAACAAAGTCCCAAAATGAATGGGCAGGGTCACACCTCTACGGGAATTATCTAATCAGGGTTATCACCTACAGTTGGGTAATCAACATCTCCATTGAAACACTCAAAGAATTACAATCTAATCAACACTAATATGTCTGCCCACACAAGATCACATCAAAGGTAATGGCATGTTTTATTTACTGATTGATTATTTGAACTAGTCTTTTAAATTGTTTATTCTGGTTTCTGATTACAGTTTGCACTGGAAAAAAATTAGAAATAGATAGACAATTTAGGAGGCTATCAATTTCATCCATAAAATAAATGATGGTGACTTGAATTATGTTGGTAATGATAGGAAGGGACAAATAGATCGAGCATATATTGAGGAACTTGAGCTAATAGAAGTGGTCAGATGCTCAGATTATGATTTTGTAGGTGGAGACTATGATCCTTAAATTCTTTGTTTTGCTTGCCAGTAGATGCATTTTATAAGCAGCAAACATAATATATTAGAGCTATCATATATTTTAGGATTGTATTATCAAAATGTATCAAATGGTCATTACATGGAATGAATGTATTGATAAATGTTATGGAAAAGCTGAGCAGAATAACAGGAATTATGAGAGTAGGATGTTGGGAAGGGCTTGTGATTTTAAATAGAATTTCCATGGTGGACCTCATTTAGAAGGGATGATATGACCACACACTTGAAGGCAGTGAAAGAGTTAGTCCTGCAAATATACGAGAAAGAGTATTCCACTCATATAGGACAGTCACTCAGGAGGGGAACATGTCTTTTGCGTCCATGGAAAAGCAAAACACATTGTGGATGGACCTCAATTAGCAAGTGACAACTTAGAGGGAAATGGGATACAAAGGAAAAGTGGGGCCAGTTTGGGCAGACTCCTACTGGCCACTTTTTATTGGAGAAGTTGTGAGATTACAAAACAGTAATGCATAAAATACAGGATTCTCATATACCACCTCACTATCACAACACTGCACAGGTGGTTACATTTGTCACAATTGATGAAAGCACATTTTAAAAATTGTACTATTAACTATAGTCCATGATTTAACTTATGGGTTACTATTTGTCTAGGGTAGTTCCATGGATGTTTAAAAACATCATTCTACCACCATATGTACAAATGAACATTTCCCCTTTTAACCACATTCAAATATATATTTCTGTGCTGTTAATTACATTCACAATGATGTGCTACCATCACCACCATCCATTACAATTTCCATAGTTCCAAATATGAACACTGGATGCTTTAAGTCTTAATTTCCCATTTAAGAATTTAACTTCCCACAAATCCCTAGCAGCTATTCTAAGGATTTTGGATTTTATTCTGAGTGAGATAGAAGATCATTGGGAGCTTTGAAGCTATTCTATGATTTAATTTAAAAATATATATTTTTGATCAAAGTTGGAATCTGGAGAACAGAGTATGAATCTCATGTGAGATGGCATAGTCATCAGGAGTCCAGTGAGAGATGGTGGTGGTCAGGAAAACTATGGCACCATGGAGATGCTCAGAGCCATATACTTGATATAATCCCACAATGTCTCTTGAAAATCTGTATCACTTCTCAGAAAACTCCTTCTTGCTATAATGACATTTCTCTACCCTGAAACATACTAAATAAATATAAGATGTTAAATTTGACATTAGAATTTTAGGCTAAGATATATTTATTTGCTTGACATAATAGTTTCTTCTCAGAAAAATATGATATATGATGTGAAACACATAGGAATTTCTCTCCATGATTGAATTAACCCAAGCATATTTTCTGCACAAATGAAAGGATGACAAGGCAGTTTCTATATGACTCTGGAGTCTGTGGTGTTCAAATAGGTCAAAAACAAAGAAAAAGTAATGGACAAAATATAAGCTTTAAGCATACAATTCAGAGGTATTAATTATACTGATAATGTTGTGCTACCATCACTACCATCCATTACCAAAATATTTCCTCACCTCAAACACAACCTCTGTAACCATTAAGCAGTATCTCTCCATTCCTTCCCCCAGGCACCAATACCCTCTAATCTAATTTCTCTCATATGAATTTATCTATTCTAGATATTTCATGTAAGTGAAGTCATAGAATATTTGTCCTTTGTACCTGATTATTTCATTCAGCAAAATAGCTTCATCCAATGATGTTGTAGTATATATCATTCCTTCTATTGACTGAATAGTATTCCATTGCATGTATATACCATATTTTGTTTATCCCTTCATGTGCCAATGGACACTTAAGGTTATTTTCACCTTTGGGTTACTTTAAATAATGCAGATATGAACATTAGTGTATAAGCATCTGTTAGGGACTCTGTTTTCAATGTTTTCAGCATATAGCTAGAAGTATATTTGCTGACCATATGGTAATTCTATGCTTAAACTTTTAAGAAATTGCCAGATTTTTTTCCACAGAGGCTGCACAATTCTATCCTTCCAGTCACATTATTTTTAACCATTTCTTTTCTTTTATAAACTTACATGCATACAAAAAAGTGCATATACAAATTGTCAGCTTAGACAGTAATTATAAAGCAAACACCCATACAATTGAAAATATTGCCAATATCTCAAATTCACCCCACTAGGCAATGCTTTCCTATTCCCAGAAATTGCCACTCAACTGATGTATAGGAATTGGTTTCATTAAGAATTATTTTACCATCTTTGTTTTCACCTGTACATTATTGCTTAGTTTTGCCTATTATAGAACTTTATATAAGTAGTGTCATATATTTATTTATATCTTGCATTTTTGCTCAACTTAATGTCTGTGGTGTTCACCCATAGTATAGATGCAAGTATAATTCATTCACATTAACTTTTGCATAGTCCTCCATAGAAGGAATATACCTGTACTTTTATCCATTCAAATCTTGATGACAATTGTCTGTATCCAGATTTTGGTGTTTTTGAAAATTGATACTATATTTGAATTCCTTTTATTTAAAAAAATTTTATTCTAGTAACTTATATGCAACCTAAAATTTCTTCTCATAACCAGAATGAATTATATAATCCAGTACTGTTAATTATGTTTACAATGTTGTGCTAAAATCATCACCATCCATTGTCAAAGTTTTCCACCATTCCAAATAGAAACTACATTTTCTGCATTGACTCCCTATTCCCTACCTCCACCCTGGTAATCTATATTCTAGTTTCTGATTATACGACTTTGCTTAATCTAATTATTTCATATCAGTGAGATCATACAATACTTGTCCCTTTGTGTCTCACTTATTTCACTTAGCATGTGCTTTCCACATCCTTCGATGTTGTTGCTTGTATCTGAACTTCATTCCTTTTTGTGGTTGAATAATATTCCATTGTGTGTATATACCACATATTGTTTTTTCATTCATCAGTTAATGTACACTTGAGTTGCTTCCATCTTTTGGCAATTTTGAGTAATGCTATTATGAACATCAATGGCAGATATCTGTTTGAATTTCTGCTTTCAATTGTTTGTGGTATATACCTAGAAGTGTTACTGCTGGGTCATATGGTAATTCTATACTTAACCTTCTGATGAATTGCCAAAATGTCTTTCACAGTGGCTGCACCATTTTACATTGCCACCAATAATGAATGAGAGTTCCTATTTCTCCACATCCTTTCCAACATTTGTAATTTTCAATTTTTTAAATAGTAGTCATTCTGGTGTGCATGAAATAGTATCTCCTTGTGGTTTTTGACTTGCATTTCTTAATAATTAACAATATTGAGCATCTTTTCATGTGTTTTTTGGTGATTTGTACATCTTGTTTGGAGAAATATCTAGCCAGGCCCATTTTTTAATTGGTATGGTGGTTTGGAGCTGTATGTACCCCCAGTAAAACACCTTTTTAAAATTAATCCATTCCTTTGGGTGTGAATCTGTTGTAATTAGGACATTTTGATATGATTACTTCAGTTAAGGTGTGGCCCAACCCAATCAGGATGGATTTTAATCCTATTAGTGGAGTCCTTTATAAACAGAATGAAATTCAGACAGAGAAAAAGCCACAGAAAGAACAGCTAGAAGCCAAACATCAATGGAACCCTGAAAAGAAGAGAGACCAGGAGACACTGCCATGTGACAAGCTAAGTCCCAAGGGTTGTCAACAGCCATCCCCTGAGCACCACAGAATTTTGGGAGAATATATTACCTTGATGAAGATCAATTTGGACTTCAACACAAGCCCCAAAACTGAGCTATTACTTCCTTTTGTTTAAGTCAGCCCATTGCATGGTATTTGATTGTGCAGCCTAGGAAACTGAAGCAATTGGGTTATTTGTCTTTTTGTTGTTGAGTTGAAAGATTTTTTTATATACATTGGATATTACACCATTATTGGTTGTGTGGTTTCCAAATATTTTCTCCCATTGGGTAAAGTTGTTATTTTACTTCCTTGATAATGTTCTTTGAGGCACAAGATTTTAATTTTGAGGAAGTCTCATTAACCCATTTTTTCTTTTGTTGCTTGTGCTTTGGGTGTAAGGTTCAAAAAACCATTGCCTAACACAAAGTCCTAAAGATGCTGCCCTACATTTTCTACTAGGAGATTTAGAGTTCTGGCTCTTGTATTGAGATCTTTGATCCATTTTTGAGTAGTCATCCACCTTCATTCTTTTGCATATGAAAATGCAGTTCTCACAGCACCATTTGTTGAAGAGACAATTATTTCCCAATTGAATGATGTTTTCCCCCTTGTCAAAATCACTTAGCCATAAATATGAAGGTTGATTTTTGAACTTTCTATTCAATTCTATTGTTCTATGTGTCTTTCTTTGTGCTAGCACCATACTCTTTTGATTATTTTAGCTTTGTAATAAGTTTTAAGATTGATAAGTGTGAGTCCTTCAACTTCATTTTTCTTTTTAAAAATGGTTTTAGCTATTCAGGGTCCCTTACTCTTCCATTCAAATTTATTGATTGGCTTTTCCATTTCTGCAAAGTATGCTGTTGGAATTTTGATTGGAATTGCATTGAATCTGTAAATTGCTTTGGGTAGAATTGACATCATAACAGTATTTAGTCTTCCATCAATGAACAGAGAATGTCTTTCCCTTTACTCAGGACTTCTTTGATTTCTTTTAGCAATTTGTGTAGTTTTCTGCATATAAGTCCTTTACCTCCTTGGTTAGATTTGTTGCTACACATTTGATTCTTTTAGATTCTATTTTAAATGGAATATATTTCTTGATTTTTTCCTACAATAATTGTTCAGTAATAGTGTTTAGAAACACTACTGATTTGGGGATGTTGCTCTTGTACCCTGCCACTTTACAGAATTAATTTATTAGCATTAAGATCCTTGTTGTGATATTTCAGGATTTTCTGTGTATAAGATCATGCCATCTGCAAATAGAGTTTTACTTCTTCCTTCCCAATTTCAATGCCTTTTATTTCTTTTTCTTGCTTAATTGCTCTGGCAAGAACTTTTGGTAAAATGTTGAATAACAGTGATGACTGTGGGCATCCTTGTCTTGTTCCTGATATTAGAGGGAAAGTTTTCAGTCTTTCAACATTAAGCAGGTTGTTAACTGTGGGTGTTTCACATATGCCCTTCATCATGTTGAGGAAGTTTCCTTTTATTCCTAGGTTTCTAAGTGTTTTTTATTAAGACTAAGTGCTGGATTTTATCAAATGTCTTTTCTGCACCAGTCAAAATGATAATGTGTGTTTTTTCTTCATTCTGTTAATATGGTATATTACATTGGTTGATTTTCTTATGTTAAACCACCACTGCATACCTGTGATAAATCACACATTATCATGATGTATAATTCTTGTAATGTTTTGTTGGATTTGGATTGCTAGTATTTTTTTGAGGATTTTTGTATTTATATTCATAAGAGATAATTGGTCTGTAATTTTCTTTTCTTGTTGTATCTCTATCTAGACTTTCTATAAGAGTGATGTTGGCCTCGTAAAATGTATTAGGGAGTGTTCCCTGCTCTTCAATTTTTTGGAAGAGTTTGAACAGGATTGGTGTTAATTTTTCCTGGAATGTTTGGTAAAATTTCCTGTGAATTCATGTTAGCCTGGACTTTTCTTTTGGGGGGGGGGGGCTTATGAATGATTCAATCTCTTTACTACTTATTGATTAGTTGAGACCTTTTATTTCTTCTTGTGTTGATCTAGGTAGTTTGTGTGATGTGATCAAGGTAGTTTTTCCATTTCATCCAACTTATCTAACTTATTTGTGTACAGTTTTTCATAGTGTCCTCTTATAATCCTTTTAATTTTCATGGAGTCAGTAATAATATCCCCTTTCCTTTGCTGATTTTAATTGTTTGTGCCCTCTCTTTTTTCTTCAGTATAGGTAAAGTTTTGTCAGCTTTATTAATATTTTCAAAGAACCAACCATTGGTTTTGTTGATAACATCTATTGTTTTTTGATTCTGTATTTATTTCATTTATCTCCATTCCATGCTTTGTTATTTCCTTCCTCTTGTTCCTTTTGGGTTTTGTCCGGCGCCGCCCCGCTCGACCCCTGTTCCCCGGCCGGCGAGGGGAGAAACAAGGGATGAGAGAGAGAGAGATGCAGACCACGCAAACTGACCTGGCTGGAAGTCACGACTCGAGCCACACGGCGGTTGCGAGAGCAAGTCTTTTACTGAAGCTAGATAAGCATTCTCTGTTACAGGTTTCCACGCGGGGCAGAGTGCCTCGCGGGAGAGCAGCCTCGATGTGGCCGTCAGGTACGGCTCCTAGTGGGCTGTCTCTCCGAGGTTCGCTTGGGCAAACTCTTAAGTACTCTACTCATAACCAATGATCTAGCGCCGCGCATATGCACTCAATTGGCAGATAGGAATAGTGAGTGTGCACGTCATAAGCGGAAGCAGGATATGGGCGCCATCTTGGCTCATTCGATGGGCGGGGGGACTTTGGAGCAGGTTTACAGCGCATGCGCTATGCCCGTCCCGGGAGACGGCTCTCCACATCTCCCCCTTTATTATTTATATCGACCCAGTGTCCCCAGTGATGAGTGTGCTCCCGTGAACCCAGATGGCTCACAATTTGTTCCGGTGCTTTGGGGAGTCTGGACTAGGTCTCAGCCATTTAGCGGCGGAGCCTCTAGCACCGACCAGAATGCTCACCTCATATGGAGACAGGAGAGTCCGTGAGCTGGAAACAACATGACTCTCCCTGCAGTGCTTTGCCTTGCAACTGGGGGACAAAGGCGGGGGCAGGGATAGCATTAACCAGAGTCGGAGGCGTCACTAGGCGTCCCTATGCATTGGCTAGAGTCAAGTCTGGCCACAACTATGACTCTGCCTTAGGGACCTACCTGAGACAAAAATTATGACTGCTGGCGTCGCCCGTTATACCCGGGACACAGCTGCGCGCTTAGCTACAAACCTCGCTCCCGAGTGCCCCGCCCGAGGCGGCCAGGATGGGGTATGGCCATCAGAATGGTCGCTGTTGGGGGTATCAAAGGTGGAGGACATAGCCATCATAGTGGTAACACGGTACTGCCGCGCTTGAAACAGGCGTTCTAGCAAAGATTTAACAATGACTAATCCCACCAATGGTCCCACCATCAAGAGAATCCAATTAGTCAAATTGGGCCAAGAGAACCAAGAGGTGACTTGGTCCCACAGATTTTTTACAGTCTCGCCCAGTGTGGAAAGGTCGAAACTAACAGGCTTCAATTTCCTAATGTTCTCAAGTCCCTGAAGGTCGGATTTCACTTGGTCGGAGAGATTGGTGAAGTTGGGGAGATAAGTGTCCTTGAGCCACTCGGCGACATCTTGCTGCTCCTCTGTCAAGTTCACCCTAACCGGGGTGACACAAAGCCTCCCGAATAACCATCGGGTATCACACGTCTGCTGGAGAACTCTCCAGAGTCCATCTATTTCTAGTCCAAGTTCATCTATCTCCGCTAGGAGTTTCTGAATGGCCTGGAAATTTAAGTTCAGCATCTGATTGTGGCGGCGTAGCACGTCTCGGGTAAGGTATGCCTCTTGGACGCCTAGACTTAGAGAAGGGGATATTGTTAAGTGAAACAACTTGAGAAACAGGGCCAACCCAGTCGGTTGCCTTGACGGGGAGCCAGACATAACTTGGGCGATACACTAGGATAGCGGGGCGGCGAGGCATCCGGGTCTTTGGAACGGTTGCAGACTGTAGGAGCAAACCCCGGAAGGAAAAGGCACCTTTGAGTCTCATTTTTACTCAAGATCCCTTCACAAGACTGGCGGCTCTTCCCTGTAACGTTAAGAAATTCAAGCAAGACTCCCTTACTTAACTCGCCATTACCAGTTTCACAAGTAGCATTCGCCGCAACTGTGGTGTTGACAACCTTGACAGAGAGGTTAGCAAAAGAGAGGATCAGTGTGTCATTGGTGAGGGGGAAGGACTCGTTGAAGCTTGTGGAGGAAATATTTCTGTCAGAAGGCAGGTGGTGGAGACCTAGAGACAGGGTACGAGTGAAAAACACAGGAGAGGCGGGAGACCCAGCAGAGAATGGGGCCAGGGTCGGGGGATGATGCCACAGGCCCCAAAGACCACTCTCCTGCGCTACCACAGTTCCACTAAAAAAAGAAAAAGGCAGATTAGAAGGATTGCTATAGGAGAGCAAAGAACAGAGTTACCGATCCTCTTTTTGGGCAACCGCGGGGTGGTCAGTCCTACTATTATCGTCTTGTCGGTCGTCGCCATCATCAGCAGGGTCGGAGGCTTGGTCTAATGGTTCAGGTTGTATATTCGTTGGCGTTTCTGACAGCTGTTCCTTGGCTTCTTCAGGTGATGTCACGGTTCTCACCAGTCTTTCCGGAACCCACACTGGTTGACGTCCTGGTTCCTGGGGAAAAACACAAACAGAGCCTCTGGCCCAGCTGAGCACCGGGTCAGGGCCTTTCCACTGCCCCGACAGGACATCCTTCCAACGGACTAGACCTCTATGCGGAGGACTCGGGGTGGTGTGTTGCAGGGCAGGTGTCACTCCCTGTGAATTTTCATTTAAAAAATTGTATGTAAATAAGGCTATAGACAATTGAGCTTTTGGGGACAGGCCGTGGCCTATACCCTCTTTCTGTTTCCTAAGCAGGTCTTTGAGCGACCTGTGCGCTCTCTCGATGATTCCTTGCCCCTGAGGGTTATAGGGGATGCCATGTTTCAATTGGACACCCATGTTGTCACAAAATTTTTGGAAGGATTTACTAGTGTAGGCAGGCCCGTTATCCGTCTTTAACGTTTTTGGCTTACCCCAAGCCGCCCATGCAGCCAAGCAGTGTGCAACGACGTGGGAGACTCTTTCTCCTGGTTCAGCAGAGGCAAATAAAACTTGGGAATATGTGTCTATCGACACGTGTAAGTACTTGACCTTACCATACTCTGAATGATGAGTGACATCCATCTGCCAAGTATCCCCTGGGGTGAGACCCCTAGGGTTGACCCCAACCGAGGAGACTGCTCTCTGCTCCGCACAATTGCTGCAGGCTCGGACAATATCTCGAGCAGCTGCACATGGTATGCTGAACCGCTTAGCTAGGGTGCCTGCATTGATGTGAAACTTGGCGTGGAACTCTCGGGCCTGTTGATATGGCATCAGTGTGGGAAAGATGTGTAGCTGTCGAGTGGCCACATCTACGATGTGGTTTCCCTGGGCCATGGGGCCAGGCAAGCCCGTGTGGGCTCTGATATGAGTTATGTAGAAAGGGTGTCGCCTGGCCCATATAACTTCCTGTAATTTGATAAAGAATGTTCTTACTGTAGATGAATACCTAATAGTGCCCACTGTCTCTAGTATCTGTACAGAGTTTACAACATAAGCAGAGTCCGAGACAACATTCAAGGGTTCAGAGAGGCTTTTCAGAACAGTGATGATAACCTGTAGCTCTACCCATTGAGGCCTTTGTGGATGGAAGAGTACTGTTTTGGGAGTGTCCCCCTCGACACAATACGCCCCTGTGCCGGAGCTGGAGCCGTCTGTGTACACAGTGGGGGCATCCGCTAGCGGCTTAGGCGAGGTCACCTTAGGAAAAATCACTGGGTGCCGAGCGACAAACTGCAAGAGGGGAGCTTTAGGGAATTGATTGTTAATGCTTCCGAGAAATGTACACCGGAGGACGGCCCATTGATCGATACATCCAGTGAGTATCTCAAGCTGTTGGGAAGAATAAGGCACTCGGAGATTTCTGGGTTGCTGGCCGAAATGCTGTACCGCTCTTTTAATACACTCCAGGGCTAACTCTGCAACCGCTGTAGGATAATGCTCTAGAACCTTCCGGGGGGAAACCCCAGGGTGGATCCAGAGCAGCGGTCCTTGCTGCCACAGCACTGCAGTGGGCTGTAATTCTGTTGGCAGCACGCAGGCCTCAAAAGGCTCATTGGGGTTTATTCTTTTCAGAGTGGCGCAACTGAGCGCTTGCTCTACCCGGTACAGTGCTTGCCTCGCCTCGGGAGTAAGGTGCCGGGGCGAAGTTATGTTTGAATCTCCTCTCAACAAGTCAAATAGGGGCGCCAACTCAGCGTTGGGTAATTTCAAATACGGGCGGATCCAATTGATATCTCCCAAGAGCCTTTGCAGATCATTCAGAGTACGTATATTGTCTAATCTGAGAGATACCTTCTGGGGGGAGACATGAGTAGGCGTGAGTTTCGCTCCCAGGAAAGTGGTAATGTCAGTCATTTGGATTTTCTCAGGGGCTACTTCCAGGTTAGCTTTTCTAAGGTCACAGACCAAGTGTGACAACACAGTTTCAAGGATTACAGCATCCTTATGGGCTAACAGAATGTCATCCATATAGTGAATGATTTTTACGTGAGGGAATTGTTGCCGGGCGCCAACTAGCTTTGTAGCAACATACAGCTGACACATGGTAGGACTATTAGCCATACCCTGGGGCAGGACCGTCCATTCAAAGCGTTGACAGGGCTCCTCTTGGTTACGAGAGGGCACAGTGAAGGCAAACTTAGGGGTGTCTTCGGGGTGGAGTGGAATAGAAAAGAAGCAATCCCTAAGATCTAAGATGACAACCGACCAGTGCCCTGGCAACGCCGAGAGGAGGGGCAGTCCCATCTGAACGGGTCCCAAAGGCTCCAGGCAATCATTGATAGCCCTTAAATCATGCAGCAGTCTCCATTTTCCAGATTTCTTTTTTATTACGAATATGGGGGTGTTCCACTGTGACGTGGAGGGAGCGATACGGCCCTTTTCTAGTTGTTCTGATACTAGGGCGTGCAACGCTGCAAGTTTTTCCTGTGGCAAGGGCCACTGAGGCACCCACACCGGAGCCTCGGTTTTCCATTTTAGTTTTATAGGTGTGGGTGGGAATCTCTCCTCAGTGGCCCCTATGAAAAACCCAAGCCTCGTCTGTCAGACTTGGGGGCAGCTTGTATAGGCTCCGCACGTCCGTGCAGTGAAGCTCCTAAACCCTTGCCGGGGGTATACCCCATTTCTTTTAGCAGTCGCTTAGAGGTTGGGGAGTAGCCGCTAATTAAAGTAACGTCCATTTGGGTCAGAATGTCTCTTCCCCACAAAGACACAGGCAGGGCTAATACATAAGGCTGGAAACTGCCTTGGTGTCCTTCTTCATCGGCCCAATGAAGGGCAGCTGCACTGAGCATGGGCGCTGAAATTTGGCCTATTCCTCTAATGGGCTCTTCCGCCCTGCTCGTTGGCCAGGTGGGGGGCCATTCTTGTTGTCTTATGATAGACCGATCGGCCCCTGTATCGAGCAGGCCCAAGATAGATCTGCCTTGCACCTTAATGGTTAGCATAGGTCGAGACTCCAGGGACATATGGAGTCCCTCAAAAATCGCTCCACTGGATCCGAACCCTTTTTCCCCTCTCTGTCTGATTCTGCTTGGAAAGACTGCATGTAAGCTGGGTAAGAGCAGGAGCTGCGCCAGCTTATCACCTTCTGCAATGACTAAGGTGCCCCGCTGAGATTGAACCATAACTTGGGCACGGCCTGTGAAATCTGAATCTACAAGTCCTGGTATAACTGTTAATCCTCTCAGGGCCGTGGATGCTCTCCCCAATATGAGCCCTACAGTACCAGCCGGTAAGGGCCCCTTGAAGGAGGTCCCTACTAACTGGACACCCATGGAGGGGGTTAGTACGAGTCTGGAGGTGGCACAGAGGTCCAGTCCTGCTGAGCCGGGGGACGCACGAATTTGATCGGATCCTGTGTTGTCGAATGGCATGCAAGGGGGTCCGTCGAAAGGGCGGACCCCCTCTTCCTGTTTTTTGGAATCTGCTCGGGGCGGCCAGAGAGGCGTCTACCCTGCGCATCGAAAACCGATTTACAGTCTTCTGCGCGGTGGGGGCCTTTGTGGCAACGGCCACACGGCCTGGTTGCTGCACCTGGTTCGCCAAACCGTTGAGTGGCAGGGGGCTGACGTCTATTGGGACAATCTCTCTTAAAGTGCCCTGATTGGCCACAGCCATAGCACCCGTTAGACTTTGCCCCTAAGGTTCTCGGGCCTTTTGTAGCCACCTGTAGGGAGCTAGCTAGCATGGCAGCTAGACCTGCATTAAAGGGCTGCCAGTATCTCTACAGAGCCTGACCCACTCTGTCAAATTTTTTGCTCTGTTTTGTGCCAGGATAACTTTGCACTCCTTGTTGCACTGCTCAAAAATCATTTGCTTAACCACAGTCTCTGCTACTCCTGGATCTGAGAAGATTCTCTCAGCTGCGGTTTGCATCCTGGCTACAAAATCCGCAAATGGTTCTGTGGGGCCTTGGTGTATATTGCTGAGTGAGGCCTGAGCCTCTCCCTTACCTGTTAGCTTTTTCCAGGCACCCACAAAACAGCGGAAGATCTGGGCGTAGACCTCTTGTGGGAAACCCGTTTGGTTCTGGGCATGGGCGCCTCTCCCCAACAGCATGTCAGCATTCCACCCGCCACGTCTCCCCGCCGCATTCCTTGCGGCCTGCTCTTCAGCTAACTCCTCAAACCATGCTTTCCAATCTATGAATCGGCCTGACGGCAAGCAAGCACGGGCTAGCTGAAAAATATCTGCGGGTGTATGATTTAGAGCAGAGAGGTTCTCGATCATGTTCAAGGTATAAGGGGCATTGGGGCCATACTGATGGACGGCCTGCCTCAATTCCCTCAATAGTTTGTAATCATATGATTCATGCCGATTGCCACCTTGGGGATTGATAATAACCGGGTACATTTCTGAGACTGGCTGCGGCTCAAGTGGCTGGTAGCCACCCAGCATGCCAAAAGGTCTAAATGTTGTGAAAGGGTTCCATCTCCAGAAATGTCTCCCACCACTACCTAATGGCAAAGGGTCCTGAGGGCCTGTGTACTCGGGCGGGGGGTACGGCAAAGGTTGCCCCTCCCCTGACCGGCCCATCGGGGTTTCCGGGTCTGGCAGCAAAGGATAATTACATTTACTGGGCATGGCCACTAGAGGGAGCTCTCGGCGAGGTCCTTTGGTGGGACGGCCCAAGGCGTCAGTTGGGAGCTGGGGTGTCCCTGGGGGTGCAGCGGTAGACATTGGCGGGGCGGAAGGCCGCACGGGTGTGGCGGGAGGCTCCTCCCACTCAAGTAGCGGGGATGCTTCCGCCTCCTCGTCGGTATCGCTATCTGACTCTGAGTCAGAGTCACTGGACTCCGGCGGTTTGCCCTTATAGGAGCCGTCCGCTGACGAAACTGACTGGGTTTCTTGGAGCGCGCACCGTGCTTCTTGCAAGGCAGAGGACGGGCTTAGGCCGGCAGCCGATTCTAGTTCAAGGACCGCACGGACGGTCTCCCATATGGGTACTAGAATCGGGTCCATACACACGCCCGTCTGGCGCGCTCGGTCTATGTCGCGACCGAGCTTCATCCAAGAGGGTAGGCTAAGGCTGCCGGTGCAGGCAAACCAAGGGGCAAAAGTATCAACATCATCAAGAAAACGCTGAAGGGAGCTTTTCCTGACCGAGATACCCCGTTGTTTCAAAAGGTTCTTTAAGGGAGCTAAGAGAGGTGAACTTCCGGACTGCCCCATGATTGCAGTCGGCACTATACTTCAGTCACTCGGAGAGCTCTTCCGAGTCCCCCGGGGTCACCTGAAAACCCACGGGCCCTAACTATCATGTAATAAGACGCACTCACCTTCTCGCGTTGATCAGGCGCGGGAAGTCCGCCGTAAGCTCGATGCGCAGCGCTGCTCTCCTCACAGAGGGACCGTCGAGAGCGAGGCAGGAGGAGGAGCGTTCCCCGTACGGGCCACCACTTGTCCGGCGCCGCCCCGCTCGGTCCCCGGTTCCCGGCCGGCGAGGGGAAACAGGGAAGGAGAGAGAGAGAGATGCAGACCATGCAAACTGACCTGGCTGGAAGTCACGACTCGAGCCACACGGCGGTTGCGAGAGCAAGTCTTTTACTGAAGCTAGATAAGCATTCTCTGTTACAGGTTTCCACGCGGGGCAGAGTGCCTCGCGGGAGAGCAGCCTCGATGTGGCCGTCAGGTACGGCTCCTAGTGGGCTGTCTCTCCGAGGTTCGCTTGGGCAAACTCTTAAGTACTCTACTCATAACCAATGATCTAGCGCCGCGCATATGCACTCAATTGGCAGATAGGAATAGTGAGTGTGCACGTCATAAGCGGAAGCAGGATATGGGCGCCATCTTGGCTCATTCGATGGGCGGGGGGACTTTGGAGCAGGTTTACAGCGCATGCGCTATGCCCGTCCCGGGAGACGGCTCTCCACAGGGTTTAATTTCTCTTCTTTTCCTAGTTCTTCCAGTTTTGAGGCTAGCTCTCTTCTTTGGAATCTTTCTTCTTTTTTAATGTCAGCATCAAAAGCTATAAATTTCCCTCTCAGCACTACACCTGCTGCATCCCATAAGTTCTGGTATGTAGTATTTTCATTTTCATTTGCCTCAAGATATTTCCTAGTTTCCCTCATGATTTCCTTTTTCACAAATTGGTTGTTGAAGGGTATACATTTTAATTTCCACATATTCATGAATTTTCCATTTCTTCCTCTATTATTGATTTCTAACTTCGTTCCTTAGTGGTCAGCAAAGATCTGTTCTATGATTTTATTATTTTTTAATTTATTGAGACTTGTTTTGTGACTTAAGATATGGCCTACCCTTGAGAATCATCCATGTGCACTTGAGAATAATGTATATTCTGTTGGGTGAAGTGTTCTATATATGCCCATTAGGTCTGGTTGGTTTAAAGTATCATTCAAGTCTGTTTCCTTATTGATCTTCTGTGAAAATATTATATCCAGTATTGAATGTGGTGTGTTAAAGTCTCCTTCTATTAATGTGGAAACATCATTTCACACTTCATATTCTATTAGTATTTGCTTCATATATTTTGGTGCCTTGCTGTTAGATGCATATATATTTATTGTTGTATCTTCTCACTGAATTGACTCCTTTATGTGTATATAATAGTCATCTTTGTCTCTTGTAACAGGTTCTGACTTGAAGTCTATTTTAGCATATTAGTATAGCTACCCTAGCTATCTTTTACTTTATGCTTACATGGTATATTTTTTCCAACCTTTCACATCCAACTTACTTATATCTTTGAATTTAAGGTGAGTCTCTCATAAATGTCATATAATTGTGACATGCCTTTTTAATCATATAATTGTGACATGCCTTTTTAAAAAATCCTTTCTTCCAGTCTCTTCCCTTTGAACAGAGTTTAATCCACTTACATGTAAAGTAACTACTGATAATACAGGACTTTCTTCTGCTATTTTGCTATTTTGTCTTTGTATATCTTATAGCTATTTTGTCTGTCAAGTCTTCCTTTAATGCCTGCTTTAATATCATTTGATTTTTTTTTTTGTATTATACCATATAAAGTCCATTCTCATTTCTTTCTGGATTTAGTTTTCATATTTTGTTTTGTGGTTTCCATGGGATTAAAATTTAACATCCTAAATATTTAACAGTCATATTTTATTTGATGCAAATTTGACTTCAATTGGCATACACATACACTGTTCCTATACCCCTAAATCCTCCCAGATTATTTTGTTCTTGTTACAAATTATATCATTGTACACTGTTTAAAAAAAGATTTATCATTACTTTTTTTGCATTTGCATTTTTATGCCTGTAGTGTGTAAAAAGTGGAGTTACATATCAAGGAATACAATACAATACCACTGTCATTTACAATTACCCATATGATTATCTTTACCTAAGGTCTTATTTCTTTATAACACTTTGAACTGCTGTCTAGTGCCCTTTCCCTTCAGTCTGTATAACTCCCTTTACCATTGCTTGTAGGTCAGTTATACTGGTAATAAACATCCTCAACTTTTATTTATCTGGGAATGTCTTAATTTTGCCCTCATTTTTAAAAGAAAATCTTTCCAGAAATAAAATTCCTGTTTGGTAGTTATTTTCTCTCGGCACTTTAATTATTTAAACCCACTTCCTTCTTGCCTCCTTGGTTCTGATGAGAAATTTAATATAATTAGGATCATCTTGTATGTAACAAGTTGTATTTTTCTTGCAGCTTTCATAACTCTCTCCTTATACTTTGCATTCAACAGTTTGATTAGTATGTGATGTGACATAGTTCTCTTCAAGTTTATCTGTTTGATGTTCTCTGGGATTCTTGGATGGGTATATTCATGTGTTTTGCTACATTTTGGAAGTTTTTTTGTCATTGTTTCTTTGAATATTCCTTCTGCTCATTTCTCTATTTTCCTTCTGGGACTCCCATAATGTATGTATTGGTATGCTTAATGCTTTCCCACTGGTTTTTTATGCTATTTTCCCTTTCTTATATATATATTTTTACTTTCTCCTCCTCAGCCTGACTCATTCCAACTTTTTTTCTCTTCAAATTCTCTGATTCTTTCTTCCATCAATTCCAATTTGTTGTTGAAACCCTCCTCCTGGGAATTTTTTCTTTCAGTTATTGAAGTCTTCAACTCCTGTAGTTCTGTTTGGTTCCTTTATAAACTTTCTAACTATTTATTAATATTCTTCTATTATTCATTCATTGCTTTCCTGGTATCCTTTAGTTCTTTCTCAGCATTTTCCTTCAACTCCTTGAGCATATCATGTTTTTTTTAAATGTATTTAGTATGTCCTCAATTTGGTCTTCACTGTTATTTTCTGGATTTGTTCCCTTTCTCTATGACTTCTGTTTACATGATTGTGAATGTCCCTCTACTTCCCAGGTTATGAACCTTCTTCCATTCCTTGTTGCTGTACTGTAAGACTTAAAGTAGGTACCTCCTTGCCCCAGGCTTCCTGCCTCAATTTTTTTACACTGCTTTAGTTGTCCCAAGCTTGTGTTGCCTGGAGTGAAAATTCTGAGAGGGGGTCCAAGACAAAGAGAAATTTCCTAATTAAGTCTTTTCCAGCTGGGTCAAGGCCAGGATCTACAAAACCAGCACTTGGCAGAGTAGCTTCCTGGACAGAGGGAAAGGAAAGGGCCAGAAATTTTGTCAGTACCTTCTTCAATGGCTCCTCAAAGCTGTGCTTTCTTGACTTGGCACTGCCTAGCAAATGCAGTCATTCAACTGTCCTCTGTGATTCTGAGGAAGCATTCTTTCTTTAAGCCTCCTCTACCACCTTTGTTGGGGATGTAGGGCATTGGAACAATGTTTGCCCTCAGAGCTGGGTCCCCAATGATCCAAAGTAGGTAATCAAAAGCAGGGGTCAGATATGGGACTGTGCAGCACCCCCTCCAATCTTGGGAACCAGGTTCCTATGACCATCTCTGGTACCAGCAAGCTAGGCCAGAGCTGGACACAACTGCTGCCTGCTGAAAAAGTGGGGGATGGTCAATGGAAACCACTGAGTAGAGAGAGTAATTTTCTGCTTTTTACAATTTCCCAGCCTCTTTCTCCAGCTTTTGCCTGGTTGATAAACAGTTTTCCACTGGACTCTGGAGTTTTTAAATTGTTGATTCACATTCCTGCCTCTTTAATAGTTGTTCTGGTTGAGGGAGCTGATTCCTAGATCTTTCTACCCCATCATCTTTCCACAATTCCTCCCTTTGTATGTATTCTTGCATGTATCATTGTGCAAACATGCCCAGGTTTCTCTAGGGAATTTAATGGCAGAATTGCTGGGCCATAGTGTATGTAGACATTAAACTTTGTTACAAAATGCCAAAATGACTCCTAAATAGTTACACAAACATGTAGCACCAATATCAGTCTATGATAGTCTATATTCACATCATTTTGGTACATTGTGTTGTCAATCTTTCAAATTTTGGTAAAATCTTTATGTAGGTATGTAATTTTATCACCTTTTAGTTTTAATTTAGTTTTCCCTTTGATCACTGTTCTCACTTGCTAATGCTGCCAGATTGCAAAACAACAGAAATGGATTGGCTTTTACAAAGGGGGTTTATTTGGTTGTGGAGTCACAGTCTTAAGGCCATAAAGCATCCAAGGTAACACATCAGCAATTAGGTACCTCTATTAGCTGGGGAGGCCCGTGTTTGCTGTCTGCTCAAAGTTCTGGTTTCAAAATGGCTTTCTCCCATAATGTTCCTCTCTAGGCCACAGCTCTTGTTTGAAATGTCACTCTCAGTTGCTCTTGGGACATTTGTCCTCACTTAGTTTCTCTGGAGCAAGAGTCTGCTTTCAATGGCTATCTTCAAGCTGTCTCTCATCTGCAGCTCCTCTCTCATCTCCTGTGTATTCTTCATAGTGTCCCTCTGGCTGTAGCAAAATTGCTCCTTCTGTCTGAGCTCTTATGTAGTGCTCTATTAAACTAATCAAGGCCCACGCTGAATGGGCAGGGTCACACCTCCATGGAAACTATCCAATCAGAGATATATAGTACAGTTGGGTGGGTCACTTCTTCATGGAAACACTCAAAGACTTACAATCTAATCAACACTAATAATATTGCAAGATTACATCAAATAACATAGTGTTTAGGGAGACATAATATATTCAAACTGGCACATTCCACCCCCTGGACTCCAAAATGACATGATCTTTCCATTTACAAGATACATTCATCCCATCACAATATTACAGAAACGTACATCATTTCAGTAATGATAGGTAATTTCAAGATCTCATCAAAATCAGTTACAGGCATGATCTGTCTTAAGGTAAAATTCCCCTCTAGCTGTGGAACTGTGAAACTCACAATGCATTATCTGCTGCCAATGTACAAAGGAGAGACTTTCATAGGGTAAACATTCCCATTGCCATAAGGAGAATCTGAAAGGAAAACAAGGTTAACAGGACCAAAAGAGTTCCTAAAATCCATAGGACAAACTCCATTAGATTTCAAATTCTGAGAGTCATCTACAGAACAATGTTGTATCCCTGATGCTTGAGAGAGTGGGAGTGTAACCTTTCCTATGGGCATTTGCTGCAGCCATTTTCTCTCCAAATGCTGTGCAGTGAGTTCCTCAACATATCCAAACATTGGGGAGACCACCTTCTTGGTCCCAACCTCATCAAATATTGGGGCTGCACACAGATTCTCTTCCATCTCCAGGACACAAACCCAACCCCTTCAGAACAGCGAGGGTGGTGGCCAGGCTCTCCCCAATACCTTGGGAATGTTCTCTACCCTCTTTGTGGCTTAGGGTGGCAGAACTTTTCCTGAGCATCACTGCAGAAGGCCCACCCTTTACCTCTGGGGAAAACTCACATTTTCCATGCATGTGGGCCACTCTGCTCTCCCAGCCCAAGGCCTCTTTATCCCACACCTTAACCTCCATGGCTCTGTCTTTGAGTAAATTTTTCCTTCAGTTTGTTCCTTGACTGTCTCCTCCAGTCCAGACTGGCAATGGCTCCATCTATGAAGATTTTGCAAAAATTCTGTTGGCTTCACATGAAGCACACAGGGGTCAAAGACATCAGACAATAGGACTTTCCACAAATCCTTTCTGGATAACTCCATCTCCAATCTTGTCTTGTACTGAAATGGCTGTTGTGTCCCATGTTTGGTTAAATCTTCACAGGCTGTAGCTTCTGGGGTTCCACCCCCTAGAAGCCCAGAATTTTCCAAACCATCAGCTTCTGGCTTTTTTGAACCCAAGAGTTCAGTTCTAAGTTTAGCTTTCACTGCTTGCATTTACTGTAAGTAGAAGCCAGGGTACATCCTCCACATGTAGTCTGGAGATCTCCTTAGCTAAGTATTCCAGGTTGTTGCTTTCAAATTCTTCCTTCCATCTGACACCAGGACACAATTTTGCCAAATTCTCTGCTGCTTCAAGGCAAGGATCACCTTTCTTCCAGTTTGCAACAACACATTCATCATTTCTGCTCAAGGCCTCATCACAAGTATCTTTAGATTCCATATTTCCACAGTCTCTTCAAAGCAGTTTAGGCCTTTTCTATCAAGCTCCTCACAATTCTTCCAGAATCTTCCCCTTATCCATTTAAAAATCCATTCCAACATATTTGGTATTTGAAATCTCAGCAGCACCAGCACCCTACTTAACTGATACCAAAATCTGTTCTAGTTTGCTAATACTGCCAGACTGCAAAACACCAGAAATATTCACACATTGGGGAGACCACTTTCTTGGCCCCACCCTCCTCAAATATTGGGGCATCATGTGGATTGGCTTTTATTAATGGGTTTATTTGGCTACACAGTTGCAGTCTTAATGCCATAAAGCATCTAACATAATGCAGCAACAATTGGGTATATTCACTGGGGGATGGCCAATGGTGTTTGGAAAACCTCTGTTAGCTGTGAAGGCATGTGGCTGGCATCTGCTCCAAAGTTCTGGTTCCAAAATGACTTTCTCTCAGGATGTTCCTCTCTAGGCCACAGCTCCTCTTTGAAATTTCACTGTCAGTTGCTCTTGGGGCATTTATCCTCACTTAGTTTCTCCAGAGCAAGTTTCTGGTTTCAATGGTCATCTTCAAACTGTCTCTCATCTGCAGCTCCTCTCTCAGCTCCTGTGCATTCTTCAACGTGTCCCTCTCGGCTGTAGCAAGCTTTCTCCTACTTTCTGAGCTCTTATATTGTGCTCTAGTGTATAATCAAGGCCCATGCTGAATGTGCATGGCCACACCTCCACAGAAACTATCCAATCAGAGTTAAAACCTACAGTTGAGTGGGTCACCTTTTCATGGAAACACTCAATCAAAGACTTACAATCTAATCAACACTAATAAGATTACAAGATTACATTAAAAACATGGCGTTTGGGGGGACATAATACATCCAAACCAGCACAATCACCTTTCTTTTACTTATTGACTTCTTTTATGAAGTACTTTTTCAATTATCTTGCCCAACTTTCCTATAAGATTGCATGTTTATACTGATTTTGGGAAGGTGTTTATATATGCTGGACTCATGTCCTTTGTCATTTATATATGCTCTTAATGTCTTCTCTTACCAGTTAGCTTCTCTTTAACTTTCTTTATCTTGTCTTTCATTAATTGGATCTTCTTATTTTTTGTCACTAAATTTCTCAATTCTGATCTTCATTGCTGGTAAATTCCTTGTCTTGTTTAAGAAGAAATAAAGTATATTGATAAATTCCAATATTATTTTGCAGTATCCTTACATTATTTTTCTCAAATGTATGCATGTAACTGACTTGGCACTTTGTGTCATATTGAGACAGATGTGCAATTAAATTTACCTGCATGTCTAATTGTCCAAGAACTGATTATATGACACACCTGTCTTTCCTCATTATCTGCAGTGCCAACCTGGTCATAAGTCATGTTCCTATTTCAAGGCTCTTTCTTTCTTCCATTGGCCTATTTGTCTATTTGTGCCCTGATAGCACACACCTTGAATTGTAATTACAGAATATCTCCATATTATAGTAGAACAGGTTCTCCCACTTGTTTCCTCTTTTTCAAAAGTGTTTTGACTTTTTCCATCCCTTTGAATTTCCATAAAATTTTAGAACCAGTTGGTCAAACGTCACTGAAGTTTGCTTTTATTTTGATTTTCTTGTCACAATGTATCTATGACTCATTTCTCAAAAAAACCCTTCTCCCATTCTCTTAATCATTTTTGGCTAATAACTTAATATTCCATAACAGTCACATTTTGAGGTGGATGAGATAATTTCATGTGCTCAACCTGCCTTAATTATCTGCAGTTCTAAATTATTTCTCCATATATATATTTAGAAGATGATATTGATATAAAATATCTATGTTCCTACCACCCAACTTAAGATACAGAATATCACAAATAGCTTTGAAGCCTCCTATATGTAACATCATCTCTTTTCCTCAGAAGTGAAGTATAAATTTTCCACTAAAATAAGCAAAGCTACAATATTTCCACTTTAATTCAAGTTGTTAATGAGATTATCTCATATATGATGAAACCAAATAACATTCCAGGACCCTCATACCCTAACTGTACTGAGGGCTTTCTCACCACCATCACATGTCCCCTCTGAGCTCCAGCCTTGCAAAGCTACTTGACAATATGGTATGTTTTACCTTCCTGGTATTTTTGTCCATTATAATCCTTGGAATGCTAATCAACCTTTACTCATGTTACTGGCTAATTTTTGCTTCTCTTTCAAAACTTAGATCAAACACCCTCTTTTCCAGGTAACTCTTTTGCTCTTTCAAAGTGTAGATTAAATGCTTGATCTTTTCTTTTGTAAGGTAACATAATATGTGAAGTTCCTTGGCTACAAAAACTTTTATCTTTCTTCTGCTAATGTGTGACTCACTTGAAGAAAGTTCAGCATCACAGCTCCATTTAATGACATGTGATTGGAAGAAGATAAGTACTCAAGAAATGTCTATGGAATGATTTTTTTTTAAATGGCTGAATATGTTTTACCCAATTAAAGTTTAACTCACTATGTGTTGTTTGGTATTAAGGAATTAAAATGATTAGGAGATATGACCTCAGTCTTTTTGAGCTCTACTAAAGTAGTTCCGTATTTACACAAATTGTTATGTCAGTTTATTAAGTTTTACATAAGTTCATGTAAAAGAATTTCAATTGTGAAGTAAATTTTGTTTGAAATAATAGTACAGATGGATGGGTTCAAATAATTCTCTTATTTTACACTATTTATTGAACAATTTCTTTATGTCATACACTCAGCTAAATGCTAGAAATACAATTATCCAAATATTCTCATTTACTGTCATCACAAAGTTCAGAATCTAGAGTGGGAGCTAGGCATTAAAAACAAAAGATATGTGATTTTTTCATTTGTTTTTGCATGGTAGGAAGTAAAACAAACAGCATGATAAAAGATGGATTTGTTTCAGATTGGCAGTTTAGGTAAGTCTTCTGGAAAGTAAAGTACAGAGACAGTAAGTACACTGTGAGAAGAAAGTTCCAGTGTGAGTGGAGAGTAGGCTAAAATGTCTCATTATAGGGGTGAAATGGAAATGCCAGGAACATAAATAAAATACTAAGCAAGACTGGAGCACTAGAACCTAGGAAATAAAGAAGAGAAAATTATACTCAGTCTTATAATCTGTGTGTTAAGAACTTTGGAATCAGTTTAAAAATAATGAGAAACCATAAGGGGATTTAAATGAAGGTCTGAGAAGGAAAGATGGATGGAAGGATGCATGGATGGATGGATGGATGGGTGGGTGAAAGGATGGATGCATAGAGGAATGTGCATATGTTCAATAAAGCCTCAAAAGCATTTTCAGAATTCTTACTGCAATTTTATAGTCTAAAAAATAATGTATCAGGTAACAAAATAGGGATTACAGTACAGTGGTCTCCTAGGATGTTCTTTGATCATCTTATATTAAATAAGAATTTCCTGTTAGGGCATGATATCCCACGGGAACAATCCATGAACTCTCTATAGAGTGTGCAAGCATCCATGCTTCAGGAAACTGACAGCTTTCTTTTTATTCTCTGGAAGTCAGGGAAAGGAGAGCATATTTACCTACTACAAAGATTGTGCTTCTCTAAATAAGTTTTGTTAAAAATATAACACATTTTCTAGAAATTTGGAGAGTATTCCAAAATCTGAAAGGATAATATGTTTCCAAGGAATCTTCTGTCTGAGCTAACATACTGCCCAAAGGGAAATTATCATGATTTTAGACTTGGATAAAATGAGAGATTTCATTCAATTGCTATCTAGTTATGATCACAATTATCTTACTTCAGAGAAATCTAAGGTGTTTGTAACAGCTTCATTTCTGAGCCATAATTTTGGTTTATTGTTAATGCATAGTCTATTGACTTTTAAAATGATTTTAATTTTTTCTATAAAGCATGTGCAGAAGGTATTTTAATTTTACTTTTCATTTTCCAAGGGAAAAAGCCAAAACATATAGAGATGAAGCCATAAATTCAAGGACCAGCAATGAACTGATGGCCAACCATTTTGGATTAATTCCACCATGGAGCAAAATAAAGATAAGTGGGGCATGTGTTTCCAGAAGAAAAGGTCTATGGGTTTGTGAGAGATGGCTGCAGAGAGACTTCACAGCATAACATTGTGTTTGTGAAATTTTCAAAATATGGAGTATTCTGGCTTGCTAAAGCTGTCATTATGCAAAACACCAGAAATGGATTGACTTTTATAAAGGAGATTTATTAACCTACAAATTTGCAGTTCTATGGACATAAAAGTGTCTAAACTAAGGCATCAACAAGAGAATGCCTTCACCGAGGAAGAGCCAATGGCATCCAAACACCCCTGTCTGCTGGGAAGGCACATGGCTGGTGTCTGCTGGTCCTTTGCTCCCAGGTTGTATTGATTCCAGCTTCTGATTCCAGTGGCTTTCTCTTTAAGCATCTGTTGGTTCTCACTTATCTTCTCTGGGGAAAACCCTGGGCTTCATCTCTTAGCTTAGCATCCCCAGACATCTGGTTTCAATGACTGTCTCCAAATTCTCTCTGGGCACTTTTATCTCTCTGTGTCTCTCTCTTTTCAAAATGTCCCTGCCTTTTATCCTCTCATAGAGGACATCACTAAACAAGTTAAGACCCACCTTGAATGAGTAGAGTCACATCTGCATGGATATAATATAATCAAAGTTCCCACCCATAGTTGGAAGGTTCAAATCTCCATGGAAACAACCTAATCAAAAGATTACACCCACAATAAGTCATCCCCCACAAGATTGCATTACAGAGCATGGCTTTTTTATGGGGTACATAAGAGATTCAAACCAGCACATAGGGTCTTCTTCTTTAGTGTTGTGGGTTAGCAACACTATGTTTTGAATTGTACCTACTTAATATTGATGCACACAAACCTCAGATCTGATGTTAGCAAAAGTCACCTTTTCCATTGGACAATGCTTAAATTGTGACTCTGATGAGATTTAAATTTTTGTAATTCAGAACTCTCACAGTTCTATTTTCTTCTCTATGCTTTTATTTCACTTCAGAACAAAGTGAGAACTAGTCAACACATTTAAAAAAGAAATATTAAGGCCTAATTACTGAGATCAGTGTATATGACTCCTGTAGGAATGATGCTGCATCACCTACCAGAGCAAGGTTCAGCTATGGGTTTCCACTGGGAAGCCTGAGAATCAATTACATGCAAAGTCCTAACAGATTTTTAAGGATTATTCTTGTAGGATTTTCTTTACCATTTTCTCCTATAAGTAGCATTTAATTACTTCAAAATATCTATCCAGATACCCCAATAACACATTGATTGGAGTAGATATGCTTAGACATAATAGACTATAGGTTTCCTCATGTTGAAGGATAGAAACATTTTTAGACTGCCAACTTCTCCCTACATTTCCTGGGATGAGGATTTGTGAATCAGAAAATAACACCTGGGATTAAACCTTATATGTTGGCCTCATTCATGCCAGGTTTTTTTATTCAACTGGTTTGAGTGACAATATCCCCAGCTCTAAATGTGGCAAAGCTTTATCATATCTGCTAGTTCTCCCACAATTACATTCCTTAAAATCCTTGTCCCTTTCCTGGTGTCATTGTCTGCCCCTAATAATTATCAGAAGCCTACCTGTCATCAGTTCTGTCTGCATAATATATTTGCATTCAACCTTCCTTCCTCTCCTTCTCCAAAAGCAGGGCACTTGATGGCATATGGGAAATAGGAAATATTATAGCACCAAGGTGACACTGTTTTCTATCTGCAGTCTTGCAGTGGGGAGGTCTAAAGATATTGTAAGATCAAACATTTAACTGTTAAGTATCCAAGGTTTCTCAAAAGGATCAGAATAGGCTGGAAAGCCCAAAAGTATGACTCATAATAGAGCAATTTTTTATTAATCATGTAATTTAGGGAAGAGCAGAGAAGAAATTTAGGATGTGAGCTTCTGGGCTCAAATTCTCTCTCCCCTAAGGTTTGCTTGGGTGTTTTATTTCACTAAATGGTTTCATAGAGGTCAGGTTCTCAGAACAGAGATTAGCACCTGGTGAGCCTTATGTAAATGTTTCCTATTATCATGACCACCAGGAACTACAGCCATATTATTTACTCACAGTTCATATGGTCCCTCTGAGAAATAACATTTCATAGCAAATATGGTTTCAATTTCTTATGGCAAGATATCTTAGGTGCATCGAGAAACTGATGCTAACACCCTCACTTGATACATGGAGAAACTTATTTCCAAGGAAATGAAATCATTTCCCAAGGTGAGAGAGTGAGTCAAAGACCACCCAGAGAGCAGTATCCAGATCTCAGTGTACCTCTCTTGAACCCCTGGGCACCTGCAGGTAGCCAGCATTCCAGTCCTGGCAGGCTCTCTGGATAAACTAAACATAAAGAGGAAGCAAACATTTCTCTTTTCCATAACAGGTCAGAGTAGACAGAAGCTTTCTGTACCCCAACAGCCAGAAGAGGCAATGCATTCTGTTGTGCAGAGAGGATCAACTCCAAAACTTGACAATGTGAGAGGTAGCTCTGGGTTTATTTTCTAAGTGCCTGGACCAGACCTGGACATTTTCTCTGGTAACTTTCAGAAGAATACATTGGTGAATGCACCCCTGCAGATACAGACTATGGTCATCATTTCCAAGTGACTCAATGCTTAGTGGACACCTCTCCAAGCATACTTGATGATGCCCAGTTTTTAGGTTGCCTGGAAGGACCCCCACCAGTTGCCAGCAAGGAGTAACATATTGCAGGGTATTTGAATTAGAGGGTGTAGAGAAACATTGATTTTTCCAGCTATTTAAACTGGCAACCTCAACTTTATTTGTATGCATTCCTAAATGACCCAAAGAGTTTTATGAAATTTTTCTCTTAAATTAAGGAGTTATGTCCACTCTCAAAAGCCATGTAAATTACTTTTTAAATCTCTACTGAAAGCTTCATGACTCTATTCCCCACACTGCTATTTACTGATACCATTAAATACTTCTTATATTTCTATTGCTTGCTTTACTTTATCAGTTTTCCCTCACTTCCTTCCCCTTTATTCACAAGTCTAGGGACTTCTATACACATGGTTACCATGAGGGGAGGATTTTAGTGGAAATGGATGAGACCATTTCATATCTATCCATCCTTATGCTAGAAATCCTGGAACTGTGTCCCCTGTTAGTGTCAAAAATAAGTGTGGAATGGAGAATATGTGGGGCTGCATCTATAACAGCTTCTTTTTTTAACTTTATCAAAACATTTAAAATTTTTCAAACAAAACAAAGCAAAGGAATAAGGAAAAACAAATGACATAAAATAACTACATTGCTTCCAACACGTTCCTACCATACCAAAAGAAAATTGACAAACCATAACAAAAACAAAGGAATAATAAAATCACATAACCTAAAATTACTACATTGCTTTCAACATGTTCTTATTATACCCAAGAAAATTTACATTCCATAATCATTCCTGAGCATTCCCATAACATTGAGATTACCTTCAACAGATTATCTGTTCTTATTAGATTACCATTCCTCCTTCAATAGTCTCTATCTCTAGGACCCCTAGATTCCTCAATATAAAACATTTATTTTAAATTTTTCACTGATATCACATTAATGGTAACATACAATATCTCTCTTTTTGTGTCTGGCTTACTTCACTCAGCATTATGTCTCCAAGGTTCATCTACATTGTTATATGTTTCATAACCTCATTTGTCCTTACTACCACGTAGTATTCCATTGTGTGTATATACCACACATTGATTCCTTCTCTTGGCAATTTTGAATAAAGCTGCTATGAGCATCTGTGTGCAAATATCTGTTTGTGTCACTGCTTTCAGGTCTTCTGGGGAAATACCAAAAAGTGAAATTGCTGGATTGAAGAGAAATCAATATCTAGTTTTCTAAGGAACCACCAGAATGTCTTTCAGAGTGGCTGTACCATTATATAGTCCCACCAGCAATGAATAAGAGTTCCAATTTCTCCAAATCCTCTCCAACATTTGTAGTTTACTGTTTGTTTAATGGCAGCCATTCTAATTGGTGTGAGACGGTATTTAATTGCAGTCTTAATTTGCAACTTCCTAATAGTGAAGTTGAACATTTTTTCATGTTTTGTTTTTTAGCCATTTGTATTTCCTCTTTAGAGAAGTGTCTTTTCATATATTTTACCCATTTTATAATTGGGTTGTTTGTACTATTGTCATTGAGTTGTAGGATTTCAGTCTTTTCTCAGATACATGGTTTCCAAATATTTTCTCCCATTGAATTGGCTGTCTCTTTACCTTTTTGACAAATTCCTTTGAGTTACAGAAGCTTTTAATTGTGAGTTCTCATTTATCTGTGTTTTCTTTCATTGCTTGTGCTTTAGGTGTAAGGTCTAAGAAGTGACACCCTAATACTAGGTCTTGAAGATGTTTCCCTACATATTCTAGAACCTTTATGGTGCTGCCTCATATTGAGATCTTTGATACATGCTGAATTAATTTTTCTATAGGGTGTGAGGTAGGGGTCCTCTTTCATTCTTTTAGATACGGATATCCAATTGTCACAGCCCCATTTGTTGAAGGGGCTTTTATGCCCCAATTCATTGGATGTGGGGGCCTTATCAAAAATCATTCAACCATAGATTTGGGGGTCTATTTCTGAATTCTCAATTCAATTTCATGATCAATATGTCTATCTTTGTGCCAATACCATGCTGTTTTGACTACTGTGGCTTTATAGCAAGCTTCAAAGTCAGGAAATGTAAGTCATCCTTCTTTGTTTTTCCTTTATAGAATGTTTATAGCAAATCAAGGCATGTTTCCCTTCCAAATAAATTTGATAAGTAGATTTTCCAAGTCTGCAAAGTAAGTTGTTGGAATTCTGATTGGAATTGCATTGAATCTGTAGATGAGTTTGTGTAGAATTGACATCTTAGTGACATTTAGCCTTCCTATCCATGAGCACAGAATATCTTTTTAACTTTTTAGGTCCCTTTCTATTTCTTTTAGTAAAGTTATGTACTTTTCTATGTATAGGTCTTTGACGTCTTTGGTTAAATTTATTCCTAGGTACTTGATTTTTTTAGTTATTATTGAGAATGGAAGCTTTTTCTTGAGTGTCTCTTCAGTTAGGTCATTTCTAGTGTATAGGAACATTACTGACTTATGTGCATTAAACTTGTATCCTGCAACTTTGCTAAATTTGTTTATTAGCTCAAGTAGCTGTGCTGTCAATTTCTCAGAATTTTCCAGACATAAGATCCTATCATCTGCAAATAATGACAGTTTTGCTACTTCATTTCCAATTTGGATGCCTTTTATTCTTAGCCTTGCTGGATTGCTCTGGCTGGCACTTCTAGCACAATGGTGAATTATGGTAGTGACAGCAGGCATCCTTGTGTTGTTACTGATCTTAGAGAGAAGGCTTTCAGTCTCTTGCCATTGAGTACTATGCTGGTTGTGGATTTTTCATAAATGCCCTTTATCATATTGAGGAGTTCCTTCAATTCCTATCTTTTGAAGTGTTTTTATAAAAAAAGGATGCTGGATTTTGTTGAATGATTTTTCAGCATCTATTGAGATGATCATTTGATTTTTCTCTTTTGATTTGTTAATATGTTGTAACACATTGATTGATTTTCTTATGTTGAACCATCCTTGCATGCCTGGAATGAACCCCACTTGGCCATGGTGTATGCATTTTTTAATGCATCTTTGGATTTGATTTGCAAGCGTTTCTTTGTGATTTTTTGGCATCTATGTTCTTGAGTGAGATTGGCCTGTAATTTTTCTTTCTTGTAGCATCTTTACCTGGTTTTGGTATTAGAGTGATGTTAGTTTCATAAAATGAGTTAGGTACTTCTCCACTTTCTTCAATGTTTTGAAAGAGTTTGAGTAACATTTGTTTCAGTTCTTTTTGGAAAGTTTGGTAGAATTCCCCTGTGAAGCCATCTGGTCCTGAGCATTTTTTTTTGTGGGAGACTTTTTGATGACAGCTTGGATCTCTTTGCTTGTGATTGGTATGTTGAGGTCTTCTATTTTTTTTCTGGTCAGTGTATGTTGTTCATGTGTTTCCAGGAAATTGTCCATTTACTCTAAATTATCTAGTTTGTTGGCATACAATTGTTCAGAGTATCATTTTATGTTGTTTTTTTTTTTTAATTTCTTTGGGACCCACAATTATGTCCCATCTCTTGTTTATTATTTTGTCCAATTGGATCTCCACTCATTTTGATTTTTGCAGTCCAGCTAAGGGCTTCTGAATCTTTTTGTTCTTCTCAAAGAACCAACTTTTGGTTTTATTTAGTTATTTATTGTGTTGTTGTTGTCATTCTCAATGTCATTTATTTCTGTTTTAATCCTTCTTATTTCTTTCCTTCTACTTGGCTTAGGCTTAGTTTGCTGTTCATTTTCTAGCTTCTTCTGTTGATCCATTAGTTCTTTGATTTTTGGCTCTGTCTTCCATTTTAGTGTATGCATTTAGAGAAATAAATTTCTTCCTCAATACCACATTCACTGCAACCCATAAGTTTTGATACATTGTGTTCTCATTTTCAGTCAGCTCTAGATATTTAGCAATTTCTCTTGCTATTTCTTCTTTAATCCACTGATTGTTTAGGAGTGTGCTTTAATCTCTAGAGATTTGTGAATGTTCTAGACTTTTGATTGTTACTGAGTTATTGTATTCCATTGTATTCAGAGAATGTGCTTTGAATTATTTCAATCTTTTTAAATTTGTTGAGGCTTGTTTTATGCCCAGCATATGATCTTTCCTAGAGAAAGTTCCATGAACACTAGAGAAGAATGTGTATCCTGGTCATTTAGGATGTACTATTCATACATGTCTAAGTAAGTCATATACATTTACCATATTGTTTAGGTTTTTGATTTCCTTATTTGTCCTCTGTCTGGTTGATCTATAGAGGAGAGAGTGATGTATTGAAGTCTTCCACAATTAATGTGGAAACATCTATTGCTTCCTCCAATTTGCCAATATTTTTCTCATGTACTTTGGGACACCTTGATTGGGTGCATTGATATTTATAATTGTTATTTCTTCTTGTTGAATTGTCCCTTTTATTAATATACAGTGTCCTTCTTTGTCTCTTATGGCATCCTTGCTTTTAAAGTCTGTTTTATGAGATTAATATTACTACCCCTGCTTTCTTTTGGCTGTAGCTTGCATGATATATTTTTTCCATCCTTTCACTTTCAATTTCTTTGTGTCTCTGAGTCTAAGATGAGTCTCAGGTAAGCAACATATTGATGGTTCATATCTTTTAATCCATTCTGCCAGTCTATGTATTTTAATTGGGGAGTGTAATCCACTCACATTCAGTTTTATTACTGTGAAGGCATTTCTTGAATCAGGTATCTTATCTTTTGGTTTTTATTTATCATATATATTTTTTCCTCTCTTTCTTTATTTACTTATTGTAACCTCACTAAAACTCTAGTTCTGTGCCCTTCTCCAGACCTTTCTCTCCTTTCTTTTTCTCAGCTGTTAGGATTCTGTTTAGTATTTCTTGTGGGACAGGTCTCTTGTTTTCAAATTCTCACAGCACTTGTTTGTCTGTGAAAATGTTAAGCTCTCCCTCAATTTTGAAGGAGAGCCTTGGTGGATAAAGAATTCTTGGTTGTCACTTTTTCTCTTCAATATGCCTTCTCACCTCCATGGAGGCTGCTGAGTAGTCACTGCTTAGTCTTATGTTGTTTCCCTTGTTTTTGGTGAATCTCTTCTCTCTTGCTGCTTTCAGAACTTTCTTCTTCTCTTCAGCATTGAACAATCCAATCAGAAAATGTCTCAGAGTGGGTTTATTTGGATTTATTCTATTTGGAGTTAATTGGGCATCAATTATTTACATATTTATGTAGTTTAGAAGGTTGGGAAGTTTTCCCCAACAATGTCTTTTACCCTTCTGGAAGAACAGTGGTTCTTATATTTGTGCATTTCATGTTGTCTATCACTTCCCTGAGATCTATTTCAAAATTTTTGACTTTTCAACATTCTTTTTTTATGTTTTCACTTTCCAGCAAATTATCTTCAAGTTTGCCTTTTGTTCCTGTTTCTTCAAATCTGGTGTTATGTGACTCAAGAATCTTTTTTATTTGATCAATAGTTTCTTTCATATATATAAGATCCTCAATCTATTTACTCTCAAAAATTCTTCTTTATGTTCCTCTAGGATCTTCTTCATGTCCTTTACATCTTTAGCCATGATATTCATGTTTCTGATTGCCTGTTTGATTAATTGTTCTAAGTTCTTTGTCTCCTCATTTTTTTTTAATTTGAGTGTTTGGGTTATCCATATTTTCTGGTTTCTTCATAAGCTGTATATTTTCTGCTTTTTTTTTTTTTTTTTGCCTCTTGGCATTTGCTTATTTTGATAGGATTCTTTTAGGATTTGCAGGCTTGTTTAAAAATTATCTATAATTTGACAGAGCTACAGCTTGTTGGAGTGCACTTTCCCTGACCTACCAGCAAATGGCACTCCCAGGTCACCTCTTATCCTGAAGCCAGTTCTCCTCAACTTCATCTATGGAGTAAGTGGGGGTCTCAATCATGTGGTGGTCCAATCAGTGTACCAATTTTCTGTGTGCAGTATGGACTCCCAGCCCTGTGTTTGGGGTTTGTGCCCTGTGCAGTTTGGCAGGGAAGACAGCTCTAAGACCCAGTGCTCCCAGTAATTCCCAAGTGTGTGGCTGGAATACCCTGTGGATGTAGAATGTATAACCATTCAGCTCAGATTCCCCACAGTCCGTCTCTTCTGTAGGCCCACAATTCCCTGTGATTGGTGTCAGGCTCCTGGAAAATCCATGCAGCACCCCTGCCTCTAGGCTGTGCACTCTGTGGACTTCCACAGAGAAGGAGTGTGTGCCACAACAAGCCAGCCATATTCCAAACTCCCTTAAGGAAGCTCTCAGCTGTGGCATTGCAAAGGTGTGTCTCCCAGGGTGCTTCAAAGATGGCTGCTCTGGGTGTGGAAACTACCCACTTCTGTGACCATCTGCTGTAGCTGCCCATCCCTGGCTCAGGAGCTCTTAGCTGCAGGTGTGCAAATGGCTACCACCCACTTCAGATTCTGAGGTGGTTATGAGGGTGTGGAAAGCACTCCCACCACTCTCTAATGTGGCTCCCACTGCCGGCTTCCTGGCATCTTTCCAGGTCTTATGCTAACCCACCTCTGAACACACTCTCTTGGTTTCTCTCCACTGTGCTGGACCATGACTTCAGCTGCTATTTCCCTGGTGGCTTTCCTGACCAAACACTCACACAACTCCTAACACAGTATCTCGGTTTCTCCAAGTACACAGTCACTATGGATGCAGAAGTCCCTTCCCAGCCAGTGGAGCCCCAGAACCACTATTCTGGAGTATTTTCTGTCTTTTATCTAGTATTTTTCATGGAGGAGAGTTTTGCTTATTCTCTCCTAATTTGTCATCTTGGATCCCCCTATAACAACTTTTTATATTTATTTTGGGGTTTGCTTATTTCTTCCTATTAACCAACATAGTTTTGATTGCAATGTCTTTTTAATCTTATAATTTCCCTGAGAGCCTGCTCAAGTTTTTCCTTCTTTTTCTCTATTTGTTCTGTCTATTCAAATTTTGATACTCTGTCTTCTAGCTCTCTGATCCTTTCTTCTGCCTGTTCAAATCTGCTGTTGTGTGCTTCTAGTGTATTTTAAATTTCATCTATCATGACTTCCATTCCAAGAGCCAATAAAAAATGATAGATTAATTAATTTGTTTTATGTCCAAAGACAAATACCTAAGTAGTTGTTTTTATCTAAGTGGTATACAGTACTTTAAAATGTGCTCTAAAAAGGTGTTTCTATCTGAATGGAGTAGTGTGTGAAAATTAAGAAGAGTATAAAATATGATGAAATGAATAATAAACATTTTATGATTCATTCATATGTTTATATATTGATTCATATGTTTAAATATATCCATTTGTTTTATACACATAGTTTCTGAACTAAAGTGGTTTCTGTTTTAAATTCTGCTATTTTGTGTAGACATATTTATCTTAAAAAGAAAATACAAACAAAACCACATCCTTCCTACAAGTACACTATTTTTCCTTTACTAAATGAATAATATCCAAATCAGGTTTTCTGGCATTTAAGGTCTTTGAAGAATTTACTAAAAATTGCCTTTAATTACTATATTCTGTTATTTGATTCAGCCCATATATGAAATAACCTCTCCCCAAATTTAGTTACTTGCTTTAAAAATTTTTTCTTTATTAATAAGTTTGAGTTTACTGAAGAATCATGCACAAAATACAATATTCTTATATGCAACCCCGCCATCAATACCTTGCATTGGTAGAGAACATTTCTTACAATTGATGAAAGCACATTTTTATAATTGTACTATTAACTATATTCCAACTATATTAATTTAAGGGTTACTGTTTCTGTAGTGTTGATCCATGTATTAATTTTACATTATTATTTAAGTATTTTTCAAAAATTTAAAAAATATTTAAATTTATTTAAATAATATTCAATATATATTCTAATATTTCCAATTTTAATCATTTTCAAATATATATTTCAGTGCTATTAATTACATTTACATTGTTGTTCTACTTTCACCATCATCCATTACCAAAACATTTCCATCATTCCAAATAGGAACCCTGCATATTTTAAGCTGTAACTTCCATTCCCTATCCGCACCACATCCACCTGGTAACCTGTTCTAGATTCTGACTCCTGGAGTTTGCTTTTCTAATTATTTCAAATCAGTGAGTTACTTGCTTTTTTTCTCTTCCACCCTACAATATAACCTCCCTTTCTAGACTCGTGCAATTCTTTGGGCCTGGATTCTTTTCCTCCTCATCTCTTTAAAAGCAAGTTGTCATGCAACCCTCAACCTAGCTTCAAACTTACCAGTCCACAAATACCTCACCTCTTCTGTGTCCTCATAATGTATTGCATGCACAAATAAGACAGCTGCACTCTGATATATTTAGTCATTGTGTCTGTAACTTTCTATCCATTCAGTAGACTTTGTGAATACATTGTATTTCTCTGGTGGTTTTGATTCCCTTCATTCCTATAAAATGCCATTACCTTTACATTGAAATAGTTAAATTTTATGAAAAAAGTGGGAAAACCCTCAATCCACAAAAGTGGTTTCTACTTTATAATCTTTATGACCTTTTGTTATGTCCTCAAGGTAATTGGAAAACCTATGGTCAACAGCCCATGTATGACATTTCACTGGAAAAGCAAAGATATCACACAATGAGATTCTCTACTTTGGACTTTCCTCTTCACTTATTTCCAAAGTTTGTTTTCCCAGCACTAGATCTTTTTTTAAAATGTAATTTTATTGATATATATTTACACACCATACAATTCATCCAAATTATACATTCAGTGGTCCACGGTATTAACACATAGTTGTGCATTCAACACCATGGTCATTTTTAGAGCATTTTAATTACTTCAGAACAGAAATGAAAATAAAAAGAAAGCCCTGAACATCCCATACCCCTTAGCCATGCCCCCTCTCATTGACCACTAGTGTTGCCCTCTACCCAATTTTAAGACTTACAGTAGAGGTAAGTTAACTAAGACAGTGTGGTATTGCCTGAGACAGATATATAAATCAGTAGAACAGAACAAAACATCCCGAAGTAGATCTATACAAACACAGTGTGCACTAGGTCTCAGTTGTCAAGGATTTGACACACAATCCCTGAGGTTAATGCTTTATGTGACTTCATCTCTCAGGAGTGAATGAGCAGAGCAAGAGTAATGCAGTGGACCAATAAGAGTCCTCCCTGGATTCATTCTGATAGGATTTTCAGACAGGCCTCTGTTGGAGTTGATTCTCTTCAGAGTAATCTTTTTCCTTTACCTCATGACCCTTCTGGGAAACACTACTATCATCTTAGTGTCCATCTTGGACTCTAAAATCCACAGCCCTATGTATTTTTTTCTCTCCCATCTCTCATTCCTGGACCTCTGCTTCATCAGCAGTTTCATTTTGCAGATTCTAGTCAGCCTGTGGGGTTCGGATAAATCTATCAATTATGGTGTCTGTGTGATTCAATTCTATGTCTCCCTTGCACTGGACTCTACTGAGTGTGTCTCCTGGCTGTGATGTCCCATGATCACTATGTTGCTGTTTACCATCCTCTACATTATGCTTTTGTCATGCGTTGTTGCCTCTGCCATATCTTGGCCTCCATGACATAACTCAGTGGGGTGGCCACCACATTGATTCCATCCACTCTCACTCTAGGTGGACCATTTCTTCTGTGAGGTCTTTGTACTTATCAAGTTGGCTTATGTGGATGCCACATTCAATCTGGCTGAGTTCTTTGTGGCTAGTGTTTTATTCCTGGTGGTGCCTTTGTCACTCATACTAACTTCCTATGGACACATTGCTCCAGCAATTCTGCAGATCAAGTCTGTCATTGGGAGACATAAAGCCTTTGGGACCTGCTCTTCCCACCTTGGTCATCGTCTTCTATGAGACCCTCATTTTCATGTATCTGCAACCAGCCAAGAGTAGATCCAAGGCCCAGGGACAGTTTGATTCCCTCTTCTACACCATGGTGACCCTCATGCTTCACCCACTCATCTACACCCTAAGGAAAAAGGAAGTAAATTTGGCACTGAAAAAACTTCTGGGGAAAGCTTTATGATTGAGTGGGACATGATGAACTAGAAACACTTAGGAGAAACTTACTAATGTTGAATCATTTAATAAATGATGACCCAGTAAATAATTTGTTCTGTTCATGGTCCTACAAACAGATTTCAGTAGAAGAAATTAAACTAGAGCTTTTATTTCAGAGTCAGAAAGATCTGAATTTGTGTGCCCATTTCACCACATAAGAGCTGTGGACCTTGGCCAATTTACACAAATATTACATTATCTCTAAAACAAGCTGTGTACCAGGACCTGACATGAAACAAATCCAATTAAAACCAGACCAGTACCTTGGGGATTGCACTTCTTTTATAGAGTGCATGGACGGATGAGTAGAAAAATGGGGTCAAAAAACTAAAGGGAAAATAGGGTGGGAGGGGGGAAGATTTGGGTATTCATTTTTCACTATTTTTTAAATTCTTATTATCACTTTTTCTGGTACAAGGAAAATATTAAAAAAAGATCAGGATGATCAATGAACAGCTATAAGATGGTAATATGATCAATTGACTGTATATTTTGGATGATTGTGCGGTGTGTGAATAAATCTTATTAAAAAAAGTAAATGGACAAAAAAACAAACAAAAAACCAGACCACTGTTCTAAGGATTTTATCATTTTTAAAGCATTTTAAAAATAAAGTTTATTCTATTTAACAGTCATAGCCAAATATTAAAATATTTATAGAAAATTATTATTGAATTATTATAAAATTACTGCAATTTTTGTTTTGCAAAGACCAAAGTATTTTGGCCAGTTGCCCAGGACAGAAAGAGCAAACCCTAAAATTTCAGTAATGTTGCTCTTTTAAATCTAACTATGTGATTCCTGACACTGTCAGTTCCCCCTTTTAAGCTCTGTTGCACTCTGGGTTCACCTCTACTGCTGCTTGCACTCACCCTATTCCTGCATTATAAGTTTATGATTTTTTTGTATTCCTCCTCTCACTAGTTTTTTCTTGCAATTTTATTGACATGTATTCACAACTAAATAATCATCCAAGGTGTACAATCAATGGTTCATGGTGTCATCATATGGTTGTGCATTCATTATCAAAATCAATTTTTGAACATTTTCATTATTCCAAAAAAGTAAAAATAAGAATAAAAATAAAAATAAAAAACAACACCCCAAACATCCCATAACTGTTATGCCCCCCTATTTAATATGTATTTCCTTATTTTCTTACTCTTCTGTCCATATTATGGATAAAGGGATTATCAGTCACACAGTTTTCACAATTACACAGTCACACCATAAAAGCTGTATAGTTTTACAATCATCTTAAAGAATGAAGGTTACTGAGTTGCAGTTCAAAATTTTCAGGTATTTCCTTCTAGCTATAAACTAAAAATTAAAAAGGGATATCTAGATAATGCATAAGAATAACCTCCAGAATGACCTCTCACTTCTATCTTAGAAATCTCTCAGCCACAGAAACTTTACTTTGTTTCTTTTCTCTTCCCCCTTTCTTGTCCAAGAAGGCTTTCTCAATCCCATGATGTGAAGGCAAGGTTCATCCCTGGAAGTCATGTCTGACATTGTCAGGAAGATTTACACCCCTGGAAGTCATGCCTCATGTAGGGGGGAGGGCAGTGAGTTTGCCTGCAGAGTTGGCTTAGAGAGGTTACATCTGATCAAAAAAAGATATCCCCTGCATGCAACTCTTGGGAATGTTATATATAGGCTTAGCTTCTCTTTGTAGGAATAAATTTCATAAGGGCAAGCCCCAAGATTGAGGGCTTGGCCTATTAAATGGGTAACCCCCAATGCTTGCAAGAATATCAGTAACTTCTCAGGGGGGGTAATATTTTCACATTCTCCCCAGTCTCTCAAGGGGGCTTTGCAAATACTATTTTATTCTTTGCTCTGGGATGTATTGGGGCATCACACTAGTGTGTACAAACCAAAAAGATCTCACTCCCTATTCATGGTTCCATGTAATTATGCTGTCTGAATAGACAGGCAATACAAGTTAAAATAGTGTGTTACAGAAAATATAAATTTTACACCAAATAAACATCTCACATAGAAGTTGAGGGTTTTCATACACAGTCCATATTGTCCTTTACACTTTAGTCTGATTTGCCTTTGTCATAACCTGATCAGCTTCATTCATATCTTTAGTTGAAGTCTCATCTCTTTTTCAGCTTTCATTAACAGTTGCTGTATGGGCTAATGCTGATGTTCACAGCTGCAGAACTTTAGCCCTGAGTCTCAGGTGTTATACAGACACCTGATATTTCAGGGACTGATCAGTTCATACACCAAGAGCTCAGCACCTCAGAATTTAGAAATTACTGTAACAACTCAGGAATAGATGTGACTGCTGCAAGAGCTTGCAGTCTAGGAACTTTTACAATAAGACTTCCCCTGATAACCTATGCTTTCAGATTCAATTCTCAGAGTTTGCACATTACAGTTAGTCCAAATTAGTGAGGCATTATGTTTGTCTTTTTGATTCTGGCTTACTTCATTCAACATACTGTTCTCAAGTCCATTCACCTAGCTGTGTGCTTCAATTCATTCCTTCTTGCAGCCACTCAATATTCCATAGTATGTTTATACCAGAGTTCACCTTTCTATTCATCAGTCAATGTACCCTTAGGTCACCTCCACCCTTTGCAAATCAAGAATACTGCTGTCATAAACACCAGTGTGCAAATGTCCACTCATGTCACTGCTCCAAGCTCTTCCAAGTATGCATCAAATAACAGGGTTGTAGGACTATGTGGCAACCCTATTCTTAGCCTCCTTTGGGAACATTAGGCTGCCTTCCAGATAGGCTGCATCATTCTACTTCCCCACCAAAAGAGAATAGGTACGTCCCTCTCTCCACCTTTTCTCCAGAAACTGTATCTATCTGTTTAACTTTTTAACCTTTATTTACACTCCATACAATCCATCCTAAGTAAGCAATCAGTGGTTCCTGGTATAATCACACAGTTATGCATTCACCACCAAAAACTCTATGAGGATATTTCCATTCTTCCACAAAGAAAGAAGAAGAGGAAAAAAATAAACAATGAAAATTAAAAAAAATAAAATAAAAAGGAGAAACAAAAATAACACCAAGAATCCCATACTCCTCCTTTATATTCCCCTCTTATTGATATTAAGCTTTTGTATATTGCCTTTGTTACATTTCACGGAAGCATATTACAATGTTACTGTTAACTATAAACTCTAATTCACATTGATTGTATTTTTCCATAGAGCATCCCATTTTCAACATCTTGCACTTTTGTCATTCGTTTGTTCTTCATGTAAAAACCATTCTTATATTTGTACATTTGATCACCATCATTGTTCACCCTAAGTTTCACTAATTCATACAGTCCAGTCCTTATATTCTCTTTCCTTCTTGTGCAATACATGTCCCTAGCCTTCTTTCAACAATACTCACTCAGATTTGTTCAGTGTACTTAAAATATTGTGCTAACATTGGGTAATATTGTGCTATCCAGTTCTTGATCTTTACAATCAACTATGTTGAACATTCTATAATCATTTAGCATCAAATGCCCAATCTCTACCCTCTATCTCCTGAAAAACCATGTTCTCAACATTAACTTTCAAAGTTCACTCATTAAAGTTAGTTCATATTAATGAGACAAAAGAGTATCCTTTTATTTCTGGCTAATTTTGCAGAACATGCTGTCCTCAAGGTTCATCCACATTGTCATAGGCTTCATGACTTTATTCTGTCTTACAGTTGTGTGATATTCCATCATCTGTATGCACCATAGTTTGTTCAGCCACTCATCTGTTGATGGGCATTTGGTCTTTCTCCATCTCTTAGAAAGTGTGAATAATGCCACTATAAACATCAATGTGCAAATGTCCTTTTATGACCCTGCCTTCAGTTTCTCTGAATATAAGCCTAGTAATGGGATTGCTGGATCATATGGCAATTCTATACTTAGCTTCCTGAGGAACTGCCACACTGTCTACTGGAGTGGTTGCCCCATTCTACATTTCCACCAACAGTGAGTAAGTGTGCATCTTTCTCCACATCCTCTCCAGTACTTGAAATTTTTTATTGTATAATGACCATTCTAGTATGTGTGAGATTATATCTCATTGTGGTTTTGATTTGCATTTCTGGAATAGCCAGTGAAGTTGAGCATCTTTTCATGTTTTTGAGCCATTTGTATTTCCTCTTTGGAAATTTTCTGTCCTTGTCTTTTGCCCATTTTTAACTTTTTTTCTTTTTTTGTTTTGTTGAATTGTAGGATCTCTTTATATAAACTGGATATTAAACCTTTGTCTGATATGTGGTTTCCAAATATTGCCTCCCATTGGGTAGGCTACCTTTTTATTTTTCTACAAAAATCCTTTGATGCATGAAAGTGTTCTACTTTGAGGAGATCCCATTTATCAATGTCTTGTTTCATTGCTTGTGCTTTGTGTGTAAGATCTAGTAAACTACCTCTTATCACCAGATCTTTAAGATATTTCTTACATTTTCTTCTAAAATCTTATTGTCTTAGCCTAATGTTTAGGTCTTTATCCATTTTGATTTAATTTTTGTTCAAGGTTTGAAATAGGGTCTTTTTCATTCTCTGGGATATGGACAGCCAGTTCTCCAGGCACCATTTTTGAAGAAGCTGCTCTTTCACAGTTGAGTTGACTTGACTGCCTTATTAAAGATCAACTGTCCATAGATAAGAGGGTCTATTTCTGAATACTCAGTTTGATGCCATTGTTGTGTATATATATATATATATATATTCATGCCAGTGTCATGCTTTTTTGACCACTGTAGTTTTTAATATGCTTTATAGTCAGGTATTGTGAGGCTTCCAACTTCATTCCTTTCTCTCAAGATACTTTTAGCTATCCAGGACACCCTGCCCTTCCAAATAAATTTGGTTATGTGTTCATCTATTTCTGCAAAGTGAATTATAGGGATTTTAATTTGTATTGAATTGAATCTCTAAATCAATTTTGGTAGAATTGACATCTTAACTACACTTACTCTTCCAATCCATGAACATAGTATGTCCTTCCATTTACTTAGTTCTTCTTTGATTTTTTCTAGCAATTTATTGTAATACTCTGTGCATAGGTCTTTTGTGGCCTTGGTTAAATTTATTCTTAATTATTTCATTATTTTGCTTGCTACTGTAATTGGGATTTTCTTTCTTGGTGTCCTCCTCAGATTTCTCACTATGAGTGTATAGAAATCCTACTGATTTTTGCATGTTGATCTTGTACCCTGCAACTTTGTGTACTCATTTTTTAGCTTTAGTAGCTTTGCTGTAGATTTTTTGGGGGGATTTTTGACATAGAATATCATTTCATTGGCAAACAGTGAAAGTTTAAATTCTTCCTTCCAGTTTGGTTGCCTTTATTTCCTTTTTAACCTAATTGCTCTAGCTAGAACTTCCAGCACAATGTTGAATAACAGTGGTGACAGTGGGCATCCTTGTCCTGTTCCTGATCTTTGAGGGAAAGAGTTCAGCCTCTCACCATTGAGTATGATGTTACTGTTGGTTTCTCATATATTCCCTTTATCATGTTTAGGAAGTTCCCTTCTATTCCTGTCCATTGAACTGTTTTAATCAAAAAAGGATGTTAACTTTTGTCAAATGCTTTTTCTGCATCAATTGAGATGATCATATGGTTTTCCCCTTTGATTCATTGATGTGTAATACGTTAATTGATTTTCTTATGTTCAACCAGCGTTGCATACCAGGAATAAATCCCACTTGGTCATGGTGTATAATTATTTTAATGTGCTGCTGGATTTGATTGGCAACTAGTTTGTTGAGGGTTTTGCAGCTATATTCATTAAAGCAATTGGTCTGTAATTTTCTTTCCTTTAATAACATTGTGTGGATTTGGTATTACAGAAATTTGGCTTGATAGAATGAGTTAAGTAGCTTTCCCTTTTTTTCAATGTTTTTGAAGATTTTGAGCTGATTGTTACTAATTCTTTCTCGAGTGCTTGCTAGAATTCACATTTGAAGCCACCTGGTCCAGGGCTTTTCTTTTTTGGGAGATTTTCAATGACTGATTCAATCTCCTTACTTGTGATTGGATAGTTGAGGACATCTATTTCTTCTCAAGTCAATGTTGATTGTTCATATTTTCTAGGAAGTTGTCCACTTCCTCAGTGATGTCTAGTTTATTAGCATATAGTTGCTCATAGTATCCTCTCATTATCTCCTCTACTTTGCTGGGAGTGTAGTTATGTTCTCTCTCCCATTTCTGATGTTATTTATTTGCAGCCTCTTTTTAAAATTCACTTTTATTGATATTGTTCATATACCATACAGTCACCCAAAGTGCACAATGAATTGCACATGGGACCATCATACAGCTGTGCATTCATCACCATAATTATTTTTTTCAATTTTTAGAACATTTTCATTACTTCAGAAAAGAAATGAAAACAAAAAAGAGAACTCAAATCCTCCCATACCCCTAACCACCCCCCTCCATTATTGACTCATAGTATTGGTATAATACATTTGTTACTGTTGATGAAAGAATGTTAAAATACTACTAACAGTAGTACATAGTTTGCAGTAGGAATATTTTTCCCTATATAACTTTCTATTATTAACTTCTAGTTATAGTGTCATACATTTGTTCTAGTTCATGAAAGAGAATTCTAATATTTGTACAGTTAATCATGGGCATTGTCCACCACAAGATTCCCTGCCTTATACATTCCCATCATTTATCCTCCAACTTTCACTCTGGTGACATACATGACTCTGAGATTCCACTTTCCTCCTTCACACACACCATTCAGCACTATTAGTTATTCTCACAATGTGCTACCATCACCTCTGTCCATTTCCAAATGTTTGAGTTCAACCTAGTTAAACACTCTGTTAATAATAAGCAACCACTCTCCATTTTTAACCTCATTCTATATGTTGGTAACTTATATTTTATGTCTATGAGTTTATACATTATAATTAGCTCATATCAGTGAGACCATACAATATTTGTCCTTTAGTTTCTGACATAACACTCAATACAGTGCCCTCAAGTTTTCTTCATCAACGCATTTTTTAAAGATGGTTTTGTTCACACACCATACATTCCATTCTAAGTAAACAATCAATGGTTCCCTGTATAGTTACATATTTATGCATTCACCACTATCACCACTATCCATATAAGGACATCTCCATTTCTTTCACAAAGAGGGAGGAAGAGTCAAAGGAGGTAAAGAGAAAAAAGAAAAATAAAATAAATGACAGTTAAAAGGAAGAAAAGGAAAGATAGAATTAAATTAAAGTACAATAAAAAGTTCAGACAACATCACCAATACAAAGAGTCCTGTACTGCTCCCTTATATCCCCTCTTATAGGCATTTAGCTTTGGTATATTGCCTTTGATACACTAAAGGAAGCATAATATAATGCTTCTGTTAACTATAGTCTCTAGTTTGCATTGATTGTATTTTTCCCCAATACCACCCTATTTTTAACATCCTGCAAGGTTGACATTCACTTATTCTCCATCATGTAAAAACATATTTGCACATTTTATCACAATTGTTGAGCCCCCTAGGTTTCACTGATTTATACAGTGCCAGTCTGTATCTTTCCTTTTTCCTTCTGGTGTTCAACATGTCACTAACCTTCCTCTTTCAACCATACTCACAGTCATCTTTGTTCAGTGTACTTACATTGTTGTGCTACCATCACCCAAAGTTGTGTTCCAAACCTTTTCCTCCTACTTTTCCTATCTGTCTGTAGTGTTCCCTTTAATTTCCTGTAGAGCATGTGTCTTGTCCACAAGCTCTCTCATTGTCTGTTTCTTAGAGAATATTTTAAACTCTCCCTCTTATTTTAAGGACAGTTTTGCTGGATACAGGATTCTTTGTTGGCAGTTTTTCTCTTTCAATAACTTAAATATATCACACCCCTTCCTTCTTGCCTCCAGGATTTCTACTGGGAAATCTGCACAGAGTCTTTTCAAGCTTCCTTTGTATATAATGGATAGCTTTTCTCTTGCTGCTTTCAGGATTCTCTCATTGCCTTTAGAATTTGATAAGCTGATTATTAAGTGTCTTGGAGTGGATCTATTCAGATTTATTCTGCTTGGGATATGCTGTCCTTCTTGGATCTGTAACTTTATGACTTTCATAAGAGATGGGAATTTTTCATTGCTTATGTTCTCTATTATTGCTTCTGCCTTGTTCTGGTTTGCTAATGCTGCTATTTTTGCAAAACACCAGAAATGGATTGGTTTTTTTAAAGGGGGTTTATTTAGTTACAAAGTTAGGGTCTGAAGACCATAAAGTAGCCCAAGGTAATGCATCAACAATAGGGTACCTTCACTGAAGGGTGGTCATTGGAATCTGGAAAACCTCTGTTAGCTTGGAAGGCATGTGGGTGGCATCTGCTTGTTCCCAGATTGTGTTTCAAAATGGTGTTCTCAAAAATGTTGCTCTTGGGGCACTTTGTCCTCTCTACATTGCAGCTTCTGTTGAAAATATCACTCTCAATTGTTCTGCAAAATATCACTGTTGGCTGCACCAAGTTCCTTCTGTTTGTCAACTTTTTGTATGGCTCCAGTTATTTAATTCAGACCTACCCTAAATGGGTGGGGTAACACCTCCATGGAAATTATCCAATCAGAGTTCTTTCACGTAGTTGATTGAGTCGCATCTCCATGGGAACACTCATTCAATATGTTCCAACCTAATCAACACTAATGCATCTGCCCCAACAAAAGCATGCATGGCCTTTTCTGGGGGACACTATATATATATAGCGTCTTGGAGTAGATCTATTCTGATCTACACACACATATATATATTTATATAAATACACACACACACACACACACACACACAAACTGGCACATTCCACATCCTGGACCCCAGAAATGACATGATATTTCCATATATAAAATACATTCATCCCATCACAATATCACAAAAATGTAAATCATTTCAGTAACAATAGGTAAGTACAAGATTCCACCAAAATCAATTACAGGCATGGTCTTTTCTAAAGCTGTGGAACTGTGAAACTTGAAACAAGTTATCTTCTTCCAATATACAAAGGAGGGACATTCATAGGTTGAACATTCCCATTGCCATAAGGAGAAACAGTAAGGAAAACAGGGTTTAAGGGACCAAAATCATTCCTAAAACCTGCAGGGCAAACTTCATTAGATTTCAAAGTCTGAGGTTCATTTATGCAATGAAGTTTTATCTTTGAGGCTTGAGAGAGCGGTTGTCCAACTCTTTCCAAGGGACTCTGTGGCAGACCTTTTCTCTCCATATATTGGGTGAATGCTCCAACACTCACCTTCTTCTCAGAGAACCACCCTCTTCAAACATTGGGGTGCCATCTGGACTCTGCCTCTTCAGGGCAAAGGCTCTACCCTCTCTCAAGAGTGGGGTGGTGGCCAGGCTCTCCCCAATCCCCAGGAAATATGCTCCACACTCTCAGGGCATAGGGCAGCACCACCTTCTCTGAGCATGAAGACAGAAGTCCCACCATCAACCCCCAGGGTAAACTCACCCTTTCACATGCTGGGCTACTCAGCTATTCCTGCCTGAGACCTCTTCACTCCAGACCTCAATCACATGTCTCTGTCTTCAAATACATTTCTCCTTCAGTTTGTTCCTCTTTCCCCTCATGTCCAGACTGGCCATGGCTCTGGCTATACACTTTCCTCAGAAACCTTGCTGGCTTCACATGAAGCACACAGGGGTCACAACTGTCAGACAACAGGACTTTCCACCAATCCTTTCTGGATAACTCCATCTCCAGTCTTGTCTTGTACTGAAATGGTGGTCAGTCTCCATGTTTGGTTAAATCCTCACATGGGGCTATAGCCTCTGGGGTCTCAACTTTAGGAAGCCCAGAATTTTCCAAACTTTCAGTTTCTGGTTTCTTCATACCCAAGAGTTCATTTCTAAGTTTATCTCTCTCCACTCGCATTTTAGTATAATCTGCAAGGAGAAGCCAGGCCACACTCTAAATATTTAGTGTTGAAATCTCTTCAGCTAAGTATCCAATGTCAAGTGTCTAACTTGCCTCCCCTATCCCCCCTCTTATCTGCATTTACCTTGGTATATTGTCTTTGTTACATTAAAGGAAGCATAACACAATGATTCTGTTAGTTACAGTCTCTAGTTTACATTGATTGCATCCCTCCCCCAGTGCCTCCCCACTTTTAACACCTTGCAAGGTTGACATTTGCTTGTTCTCCCTCGTAAAAGAACATGTTTGTACATTTTATCATTTACAAATTCTTCTTTCTATCCAACACCAGGACTCAATTTTGCTGAATTTCTGTCACTTTAAAACAAGGATCACCTTTCTTTCATTTTGCAACAACACATCCAACATTTCCATTCAAGGCCTCAAAAGAAGAAATTTTAGAGTCCATTTTTCCACAGTCTCTTCAAAGCAACTTAGATCTTTGCTATCAAGCTCCTAGAATTCTTCCAGAATCTTCCCCTTATCCATTTAAAAAGCCATTCCAAGGTGTTTGGTATTTGTAAATACAGCAGCACCCCACTTCTCTGGTACCAAAGTCTGTTTTGGTATGCTAATGCTGCCATTTTGCAAAACACCAGAAATGGATAGATTTTTATATAATGGGTTTATTTGGTTATAAAGTTACAGTCATAAGGCCATATAGTGCCCAAGGTAATGTATCAACAATAGGGTACCTTCACTTACAGATGGCCATTGGCATCTGGAAAACCTCTGTTAGCTCAGAAGGCACATGGCTTCCATCTGGAAGATTGCATAAAAGAACATGGCCTTTTCTGGGGTCACAATATATATACAAACTGGCACATGCCCCTTTTCCCTTCTCTTCTCCTTTGGGACACCCATGACATGTACATTCATGTGTTTCATGTCATCATTCAATTCCCTGAGTTGTTGCTCATATTTTTGCATTCTTTTCTCTAGCTATTCTTTTTTTTAAATTTTATTGGGATTGTTCAGATACTATACAATTATCCAAAGATCCAAAGTGTACAATCAGTTGCCCCTGGTACCCTCATATACCTGTGCATCCATTACTGCACTTAGTTTTTGTTCAATTTTTAGAAACTTTTAATTACTCCAGACAAGAAATAAAGTGAAAGATGGAAAAAGAAAAAAAAAAAGAAAAGAAAAGGAAACTTGAATCCTCCCATAACCCTAACCAACAGCCCTCAATTGTTGACTCATAGTGTTGGTGTAGTACATTTGTTACTGTTTATGAAAGAAAGTTGAAATACTACTAACTGTAGTGCATAGTTTGCAATAGGTATATATTTCTTCCCTATATGCCTCTCTATTATTAACTTCTAGTTGTATTGTCATACACTTGTTCTGGTTCATGGAAGAGTTTTCTAATGTTTGTACAGTTAATCATGGACATTGCCTACCATAGGATTCAGTTTTGTACATTCCAATCTTTTGACCTCCAACTTTCCTTCTGGTGACATATATGACTCTGAGCTTCCCCTTTCCACCTCATTCATGCATCATTCAGCACTGTTAGTTATTCTCACATCTTGCTACCAAAAACTCTGTTAATTTCCAATCATTTAAATTCATCCTAGTTGAACATTCTGCTCATACTAAACAACCACTCCCCATTCTTAAGCCTCATCCTATATCTTGGTACCTTATGTCTATGAGGTTACATATTATAATTAGTTCTTATCAGTGAGACCCTGCAATATTTGTCCTTATGTGTCTGGCTTATTTCACTCAGTATATTGCCCTTGAGGTTTTGTCATCAACCCACTTTTTTAAGATGGTTTTGTTCACACACCATATATTCCATCCTAAGTAAACAATCGAAGGTTCTCTGTATGGTCACATATTTATATGTTTACCACCTTCACCACTATCTATACAAGAGCATCTGCATTTCTTTCACAAGGCAGGAGGGAGAGTCAAAGAAAGTAGAGAGGGAAAAGAAAAAGAAAAAAGAAGGAGGAAAAAATAACAGCTAGGAAATAGCAAAAGGAAAAGTAACCTTAAATCAAAGTAAAGTGTCAGACAACACCACCAATGTCAAGTGTCTAACTTGCCTCCTCTATCCCCCCTCTTATCTGCATTTACCTTGGTATATTGTTTTTGTTACATTAAAGGAAGCATGACACAATGATTCTGTTAGTTACAGTCTCTAGTTTACATTGATTGCATCCCTCCCCCTATGCCTCCCCACTTTTAACACCTTGCAAGGTTGACATTTGCTTGTTCTCCCTCGTAAAAGAACATATTTGTACATTTTATCACAATTGTTGAACACTCTAGATTTCACCAAATTACACAGTCCCATTCTTTATCTTTCCTGCTTTCTTCTGGTATCTCACATGCTCCCAACCTTCCTCTTGGAACTGTATTCATAGTTATTTTTGTTCTGTGTACTTACATTGTTGTGCTACCATCTCCCAAAATTGTGTTCCAAACCATGCACTTTTGTCTTCTCCTATCACTCTGTAGTGCTCCCTTTAGTATTTCCTGTAGGGCAGGTGTCTTGTTCACAAAGTCTCTCATTGTCTGTTTGTCAGAAAATATTTTGAGCTCTCTCTTATATTTGAAGGACATCTTTGCTGGATATAGGATCCTTGGTTGGCAGTTTTTCTCTTTCTGTGTTTTTCTGCCCAGCAGGTGCACTTGTCAGCCTGTCACTGGCTGGTTTAAGAGGGTATGGTCTGTGGCTCTCCTCCCCCAGGCTTTGGGGCCTGGTTCCAGAAAGGTGGGCAGTAGAGCTGGGCCCCTATCTTTCCTCTTGGGAAGCTATGCCCCCTCCAGTGAGGTCAGCTGCATATCAATAAGTTCTTTGTTTCTCTGACTCTGCTGATCAAATTGTTTTGATTTTAAAATGGCTGAGGCTGTCTTTACTGCAAAGTGCTGCAGGCTAAAAATGGCTGAGGTTTTCTCCACAGAGAGAAAAAGGGACAGAAAAAGTCTCAGGTTCACCCATCAGCCAGAGATAGCACACAATCCTCTGGGCTCCCATCCTGAGACAGATATATCCCCTGACTCTCCCAAGGTCAGTTGTCACCAAAAGCCTCTGTCTGCTTGTTGAGGATTCACTGCCTGTATTGGGCAGTTAACATTAAAACCCCATTGGAGCTGGGCTGAGAAATTGCTGCTCTTTAGCACTGTGAGGCTTCCATGAGGCAGGGGCTCTCAGCTCTTGGCTCTCAGTATGGGTCCACAGTTTTACTTAAAGGTTTTATGCTGCAATTTTGGGCATTCCTCCCAACTCAGGTTGGTGGATGATGAGTTGACAGTCACATTTGTCTCCCCACAGTTATTCCAGGGTATTTACTAGTTTTTTGGTCATTAATGAATTGTTCCAGGGGGAACTAACTGTCTTCCACTCCTCTCTATGCCACCATCTTAGCTCCTCTCCCAGCTTTCTTTTTAAGCCAAGACTTTTTCTCTCCACACCCTGTTAAATTGTATTTTTATCTTTACCTAGTTATATTAAAGCAATCTCAAAATTAACACATGAAAACTAAAATCACAAGCTCCCTATGTTTCTTTTTGCTTCACACTGCCCTTGATATTAAAACAGGGAACACACACCATCCCATCACTTGTGACAGCATCTTTAACCACTTTCTCCCTCTCATTTGCCATATGTAACTTATCCACAATACTATAAATTTCACCTTTTATTTGTGTCTCTACTATATCCCATACCCACTTCCTTCTAACTTAGGTTTCAACCACTTGAAATGTGGACTGCTGAAATGGCCTTCCTACTAGGTGGGGATATTTAATTAACTAAGTAATCAAGTACACCCTCTATCCTCTCAAACACTACCAAGTGCACACAATTTTTAATGCATCAGGGAATTTGTGCTTGTCTTATCTCCTTCTTTAAAAAATGGGTCCACTTTTTATTGAACTGAGGGCATATATGTGAACAAAATTGTACCCATGACTTTATGGAGTTACATCCTAATGGTGCAGCTAAATTTCTTGTTAGATTTCACTACATGATCATATCTTTTGAAAAAGAGAATTCAACAATAAGGGAAAATTCTCTCATTTCAAATTATTAGATATATATCTCAATCTAACTATGATATTGTTGCATTAAAAATGTATTTGGGTTTTTGGTATTAATTGATATTGTTGCAAAATAACATTATCTAAACAGTGATGACACGTCTTGAAGAAGAAGGAAAGGTTTTATATTACTACTTGCCAAGTGAAAAATATATTAATATATGTATAAGACAAGTAAGAATGCATAGGTGAGTTTTAAAGAGGCTGACAGCATTTAGAGGGGCCAAATTCTCTTAAAGAGTAAATTTCCTTGAATGTTATTAGAAGAGTCAAAGGATATATTCACACAATATAGCATGGAATGGTTGGAAATAAAATGTTATCCCTTGTACTAAGGAAGGCACAAAAGTCTCTGAACTCCGAGTAAAATGAGAAATGGGAAAGTAGAAAAAACTTTTTCCTTATGATGTAGATTTCGGAAATTGTTGATAAGCACAATTGGATAATTAGGTAACCATGTGAGAATGGAGACTCTCCTGTTTTGAATAACCATAAAATGACAATTGATTTTTACAATTGAGGTAATTTAATATTAGAAAAGAGGAATAAGAATAGAATTATTAATTCATCTGTTCAAAAATGTAAAAGGGATATTTTGCAATAGAGAGAACAGTGCACAGTACATGAATGTCCAACATTTGTTGTTAACTTAAAATTCAGCCAGTAGCTGCCTTTATATCGTGGGCCAGTTACTCCAAAGATGTCTGCAGGAAGGTATTTTTTTATAAACTATTGAATGATATAATTTTCTGCAGTCTCATGCAGGTGTTATAATGGGATAATCAGAATTAATTTAATTCACAAATGACTGGGAATGTGTCAAGTGAGTTACTGGACATCTTACTGCGTGGATACTTAAGTGATAGGTGGAAATAAAGACTGCCTAAAAATTAAAAAATGAGTTGTTTTTCCCCATGGCCATGTCTCAGGATGCTCTATTATGGGCATATTAATTAGTCACGTATTTCCCATAGAGGAAAGGTAACAATTCTCTTATCTCCCTGAGGATGTGATGGTGCCACATCAACAAACCCTTGTTTTCCATTTTGTTTCTTCCAAGCAAAAGTTCCATCCCTCTCAAGAAGGTAAGTCACTGGGGTTTCTCACTATTGAGTTCCATTTCTTAGGCATAAGTGTGCTGGGCTCACTTTCCCCACACACATACCCAGCAAGCCCAACATCTAATTTGGAAGTCATTGGATTCTTTCCACTGTTTGGAATAGGCATATCCATACTGTACTGCAGACTGCATGCACCAAGCACAGTCTCTTGGAGCTGTTACAGAGAGACTCAGCCTCCAGGGAGACAGCTTCCAGTCAGTTCACACTGTGATACTTTCTCATAACTGAGGGTCACACTTCACCTATGTACCAAACTCCCACAAGATGATTTTTAACACATTTCCACACTCTTACAGAGAATGGAGAAAGGTGAATTGCCATCTTTCCAGATGAACTGACTTCCAGTTTGTGCAGGAAATTAAGGACAGGATTCTACAACAACCTGATTGCTTCTCTTTTTCAGGACTTTATATTTGTTGCCCAGTTTGTCCTTTCTCCAGTAACTCCTGTGCCAGTGGGGCATTGACCTGGGAATGTATTCATTTTCTCTCAGAACACAGGTAGCTGGAGACACCAGGAACACAGAAGTAATTCCAGAGGCCAGAATGCACTTTCTTGCTTGGAAATAGGTATGGAGAAAAGAGTGAACATTTGCCCAATCATGATGGTTAGGTTGAAGGTTTTATTACACATGCAGCAACTATGGAATTAATGCTACTAAAGAGAATCGAGAGGGTGGATTTCAAATTAGTCCTTTCATGTTGTCTCAGAGTATTTCAGAACATTTTGTCTTATAAAATAGAAATCCTGGGTTTGTTTTTATATTTATTTTTTAATGTCCAATATCACCTTTGTAAAAAGTCATCAAAGTATGGGTTTAAATTGAACACACTTGAACATTTATTTAGTTCAAAATTGAAAAAAAATATCCTCTAACCCTAAGTTTTCTCTATGTAATCAACACTCATGAAACATCTTTCTAAAGTCTGGAGGCAATCTTGTCAATAAAAAAAGGAATGAAACCAGGATAAATATAATCTGCTCAATCAATGTTATCTATTGACCATGAATAAATTCAAAGGAAGGAGCGGAATTTATGGCACACATTTCAACCTGCCACATTCTCTGCCCCTTTTTGTAATTGCAGCCTCAATTTCTTGACTAACTCCAAGCTGTAATCACTCCTACAGATAATTAAAATGCTCGTCATTCTTCCTCTACATCATTGTCATGTTTCTCCTCAAATTACATCCCATAATCACCCCATCCTATTGAGAAAGATATCTGGGCTCAATTTTAAAAATTGTTTTCAGTGTCACTTCTGCTGTTTCTAAAAGACTTAATAAATTAGGTCACAAGATGTGTGGGCTCCTGGCCTACAGTTATCTCTATTATGCTTGGGTAAAAAGTGGTGTTTAGGATTTAAAAAATAACAACTTTTATTTTGTGTTTTGCTGTTTGGTTTTGGTAAGGAAAAATGAATAGGCTAGAAGGATAGGCAATTCATAACAATATTTTTATACTAAAAAGTATTTTAAGGAGAGTAATAATAGGTTTAGCACTAAGCAGTACTTGCAGCCCATGACCAGCCATCACATGGTGGGGAAAATGATGATCTACTACTTTCAAAGTGAAAACTCTTCAGTGTTGCAGGACAACACACAATATAGGAGTTTGCATCATTTACTGATCCATGTGGCATTTCTGATGGAGACAGTCAGCAGGAATAAGCTGGGGAAGTGGGTCTAGAGACAGACTCTCATGGAGGAGCACACTCTGCGTAATTTCACCTGAGAGAAGAGCACCATGTGGGTGTGAGGAGCTCTGAGGCAGGTCCAGCACAAACAAGGATGAGGCTTGTGTCAGTGTTCATGATACACTCAGACAGGACACTGTTTGACATGAAAGCAACTATAAGTTTGCAAATAATTTGAGGCAGATATTTCAGGACAAGATACACACAGCACTAACTTTATTTTGAGCAGCTCCTTCGCTGAATGTGGAATGAATAATCAGTATTCCTTAAATGGGATGTGTGACTGTGGGGACAGAAAGCAGCATTTCCAAGAGCTTAGAAACCCTAGCCTGTAGGATGCTCCAGGGTCACTGTGAACTGGTTCTAGGAAAAGGTACAAAAATGTCCACATTAGGAAGACTTCTCAGCTGCCTAGTCCAAAAGTTTGGTTTATGCCATGGTTTAAGACACATGCCTTAGTATGTATGGGATACAAAATAAAAATAGTTGCACTAAAAGAAGAAAAAAGACACTACACAGTGAATGGGAAGACCTGGGTGGAGGAACCCTTCAAAAAGTCTTCTTAGGTATCCTTGATGGAAGGGGCAATTACTGGCATGATTTGTCAGGTCTTAATTAGACAAACTGATTATTTCCAAGATACATTTGGAAAATTAGGGAATGAATCTACAAAATATTTTTTAGTTTAATTTAAAATTTTAATGATGATGTTTTTCAGTACAGATATTTTACAGTACATTGACAAAAATGCAAATTTTTTACAATACAGTGTTTTATTTACTTGTCTTATGTGGAAATCTCTTTATGAAGTTAACTCCAATAAAATAAATTAAATATTACATAATTATTTCCCAATAAACCCTATTTGTTAATTTTGGATTATTATCTTTATTTTTATTATTTTTGCAGGGACCACCCTTTATTATAAATAACAAAGATTATTATCTTTATTGTAAGATTGGATTTTTTTTTTTTTTTTTTTTTTTTGCTGTCTCCTTACTCAGGGATTTTTCTTCAATAGTCACAATTGCCTTTGTTTATTTTTAATTAAAGATAAAATTAATTTTAATTATATTGCCTCTTGTAAGTTTTATTTTGAAGTACTTTTCTAACTTCTTTAACTTATTAATTTATTTTATGTTGTTTAATAACAAGTAAAGAACTGTGAATATTCTTATATTTTGATATTCATGTTTCTCTTAAATGATATATTTTAACAACCTCTGACTGAAATTTTTATATCGACTGACATTTTGCTATTGATTTCATTTTTATCAGTGATGAGTTAGGAAACACAGAGACCAGAAATTCTGCTTGGGATGTAATCAATATTATCATGAAGACTTAAAACCTGGTCAATGGCACAAACTTTGCATTGTGCAGGGTCTGATCTGCAGTGGCAAAGAGAGGACTAGTAATAGTTAATGTTGCATAAAATTTATCAGAAGAAAAATTTTAAAGGAAACATTTGTTTTTGCAATGTAAATAAAATGCTGGATGCTTCCTGCTGGGAGACAGTGGGGAAAAATGAACAAGTTAATGAGGATGTAGCAGGGTGTTTCCATTTTTGGGATTACAATATTGGGATGGAGTTGATGAAAAGTCACTACATTTATAAGTGATACTAATCACATTAATACTATTAATAAATGTAGAATTACATGCCATTGTGGCATTTTCAATTCATGGGGTGATTAGAAATTTGAGAGAGTTCTATGCAGAAGGTGAAGATGAAATCATAAGTAAATGGATTTGGGTTATAAATACAGAAAATTTTACTAAGTCATCTCAGTGAGCATTTACCAAGACTGAGCAGAAACACTGTATGTCCCCCAGAACTATTGCAGGAATTGCTTGGTCGTTGTCTAATTCCACTTGAGACATCACTATGGACCCTTGAAGAGTACATGATAGTGTGCCTTTTCCTGATGTCTTCTTAAGAGTAAGTATGGGGTCTTGGCAGTTACTGCTGCTGTTTCCTTGTTTAGTGTCCCTGCATCATTTCTGATATACTTAAGGGCATTTCCATCCAGAAGCAATGGGATAGATACAGTGGGGAGTTAACAAAGTTAAAGTTCATGTAAGACAAAGAGCTCTGGTCATATGTCTTGGAGTTGAAAAGAACTGACTGTCCTTACTTCATTACTATATTATTCAAGGGAATTTAATTAATAAAATGGAGGTGTTATGGGGACCTACAAAGGTCAGAGGAGAGAATATAGGATTCATCAAGGAAATGCTATATCTGGGACTGTAGTTATCACAGAAGATATATTTACATAAAGAGAGTCTCTGATATTATAGGTATTTTTGTTCAATGATATTCAAAATAACTATTATTTCCAAAAAATTTATTGAAGATAGTCTGCTGAAATCCCCTAAAATTTGTTTTGAAATTTCATTGCAACATGAACTAAATGGGCTAAATATTCTTCAGTGGAAATAAGTAAATATTAATTATCATGAACAAAAAGTACATTTTGGAGAAATAGGAAGTTTTTTTCCTACTATATTTTTAGGCATCTTTTCATTCATTCATTTGCCAATGATTTCAACGCTGTGCTAGTTGTCTTGAGCTGTTTTAGACTCTCTCTGGAAAACCAAAGGGGTGTAAAATGATGGATTTAACTTGTGTACACTGCTAAATGGATTTTTGAGAGACTACTCTGTGCTGAGCACCCTATTTTTGGATTCTGTGAAGTCACCAACTATTGTAAAGAAACACACATACAACTTAGTCAAGCCAACATTTAAAACAAAGGATATTGGAATGTATAGTATTAAAGGACTATTTTTTTTCTGAGGGTTGGAGGAAGGCTCATTGGTAACAGCAGTTTTGATGAAATGACTGGCCTTTCTGTAGTGCAGCCATGATTAGTTGCTTACTGAGCAGTGTCACTTCATAAATCAGATACGGTTTCTGCATTTGCAAGTAAAGATCCTTTCACTTGCTTGCTTCCTTTACCAGGAAGCACATTTTTTATTCACACATTGAAGGATGGTTGGAATGAAAATAATTCTGGGAAAAGAAATTTAAATGCATACAGGTATATAAAGAACAGATAGCATTCCATCTTCTACAAATCACGTGGTTCCTTGGTCCCTGATAAAGAAAACAAGCAAAAACCAAAAACAAATCAATAAGCAGACACTGACAGAAGGAAGAGGAAAGATAGATAATTTGTACAATCAACTGGGCCATGGAGTCAGAAGAAATGGATCCAAGTGTCGCCTCTGTAAGTAGATACATTTGACCAGCCATATAATTTCTCAGGAGTTGGTTTTTAGTTAAGGTTAACCACATCTAATTTATTTCAACCAGATGACTTTAGAAATAATTTCCACAATTCTAGGTGATGAGAAATATTTTTCCATAATAGAAAACCTAAAAACTCAGTTTTCTGTCTTTAGTTGGAATTATCTGAGTTCCACATATTTTGTAACTAGAAAGATATGTTTGAACATGAAGCCATGAATTTGGTGGAATTGGAAAGAAGCAATGGTCTAAAGTGTTTCCCATAACAATAATGGTGTTTGGTAAGATGTCTCCTGTCCTTTACTTTGGAGAACATTAGAAGACAGCTAAGAGGTGAAATGGGTAGAATGCACACATTAGGAAAATGGATAGATGTGAGTTACTTGATCTAAGGACACAAACTTATACTCATTTAATACAGGACACTTCTATGAGAGGTGACATTGCCACTCACTTGACCTTGTGTAATATGCTGTCTTTCTCAGCTATGCCTCAGTATTCTGGAAACTACTCTGCAAAAACACCATGAGAACAAAAGCCACACATTAAAAATAATGGACAAAGCAGCTGGAACTGCAAGTGGGGACGATGAGGAATACAAATGAGAGCAGCCTGACAGGTTTTGTCCTGTTGGGGTTTTCCAATCATCCTCAGTTACAGAAGGCTCTATTTGTAGTCATCTTAATCTTGTATTTACTAACCATTTTGGGTAACACCATCATCATACTGGTATCTCGACTAGAACCCAAACTTCACATGCCAATGTATTTCTCCCTTTCTCATCTCTCCTTCCTCGACCTGTGCTTCACCAGCAGTGTGATCCCCCAGCTCCTGATAAACTTGTGGGAGCCCATGAAGACCATTACATATGGTGGCTGTGCTGTTCAACTCTCTGTCTCTCATGCCCTGGGCTCCACGGAGTGTGTTTTGCCCACAGTGATGTCCTATGACCGCTATGTTGCTGTCTGCCGTCCTCTTCATTACACTGTCCTTATGCATCCCCATCTCTGCATGATTCTGGCCTCTATGGCATGGCTCAGTGGGGTGGCCACCACCCTGGTGCAGTCCACCCTCACCCTTCAGCTGCCCTTCTGTGGTCATCACCAAGTGGATCATTTCATCTGTGAGGTCCCTGTGCTCATCAAGTTGTCTTGCATAGACACCACTTTCGATGAAGCTGAGCTTTTTGTGGCTAGCATCCTCTTCCTCACAGTGCCTGTCTCATTCATCCTGGTGTCCTATGGCTACATTGCCCAGGCCGTTTTGCATATCAAGTCAACTAGTGGGAGACAGAAAGCATTTGGGACCTGCTCTCCCCACCTGATGGTGGTCATCATCTTCTATGGAACCATCATTTAAATGTATCTGCAGCCAGCCAAGAGTAGATCCAAGGATCAGGGAAAGTTTGTTTCCCTCTTCTACACTGTGGTGACCCCTATGCTGAACCCTCTTCTTTACACACTGAGGAATAAAGAGTTTAAAGGGGCTCTTAAGAAAGTTCTAGGGAATATTCTGGGTGTAAATTTTACATGAATATCAAAAGTTCCTTAAAATGATACTCTCATGTAAACCTATCAATTTTCTTTTAGTTAGTTCCTTACTCAATTTTTAACATTTAATAGCATACTATGGAATATATGCATCTAGTCCTGACTTGCTATGACTCAGCAGTAGCATACAGTGAAATGTTTAGTCAATCTATGCTTCAGTGTTTTTCCTTCAGAATGTATTATTCAGGTAGCAAAAATGAGATTCCTTTACAAGATTAAGATGACCATGCAAACATTACAGGCATATGTAAGGCCATTTACCCTGTCCTTCATTCATTTAGCAATATTACAGTCCCTCATTCTTGCAGCCTTCCCTTAGCTCTAGATGCAAACATATAGCTTAATTCTTTCCAGGGATTCAGAGCTGGATGTAAATAGGATGGCTGCACATTTAGCAAACTGTCATGAAGTGAAAGACATTTTATTTCATCCTATATTACATCCAATAAAACTTGGAAGAGATGCATGGAGGTGTAAAAACACCTTGAGAACAAAAGCCACACATTAAAAATGCTGGACAAAGCAGCTGGTTGAAGCCTGGTTCTCTAATAGTAGAGTTGCATGCATGGTTGGATCAATGAACCAGTTCTAACTGCCTAACAATGTATTCTATTTCCTGAAACAAAGCACAACTATAGAATTTTTTGTGTCTTGCTAATACATGCAATTAGTAACATTTAGTATTGTTATTATAACTATATTTTATATATAAAACATTTTCTCATCATTTTGAATTTATTTTCCAGGTAAAAACTTGACAGCTTTCATTATTTACTACAAAACTTGGATAATTATTTTCATAATTTCACTGTAGTCATTTCCTGTAGCATTCCTTTTCTGAAGATGAAACTTGCATATTGATTTTGGGAAATTTTGTGTGGTTTACATTCTACTTTGCTGTATTATAACAAGTACTGTGTTTAGTCTATACAAAATGCCAGGCCTTAAACTCATATCAAAATAAAGAAAGAGTTCAGTGAGATGAGAAAGAATATGTTGGAAGGTCTTGCAAGTCCAAGTGTGTTAATAATTTTCATATAAAGAGTAAAGATGTCAGAAATTACCTATCACTTAAGACTTATTGGAAACAGAGAAAAAGATTGTGCCAGACAGACCTGAAGGATGTGAAATTCTAATCCAGCTGAAGAAGATTTTCTAAGAGTGATATATATAGATAGAGATTCACCTGTTTTCATGAAAGAAATAAATTTAAAAGTGTGAAAATGCCGAAGGAACAAAATAAATGTAGCATGGCTGAAACAAAGAATTAGAAGAGAAATGAGAAGATAGAAAACTGTCTGAATTGGTCAAATAATGCAGGGGCTGTGTAAGTCAGATAAGGAGTTGGACCAGTACAAAATGGGAAGTGGAAGTTCTGGGGGTAGTTAGGTAGAATCATGTTGTAGAATATGACCTTGGTTAATGTCTTCATTCATCAAGCCTGCCCCTCCTGTCACTGACTGGGCAGGGTCAGCAGCCTGAGTAACATCTTCCCTTAGCATCAATGAATTAACCACATCTGGTGTCAGACCAAACTTTGGGAAATTATTTGACATCAGAGTTGTTGCTAACTGATTTCCCAGTTTTCTTGGATGGATGCTGTGATTAAAGCAGAAGTAATAATCAGAGGAATCAATTAAATTATATTGATTATAATCAATGAATTATAACATTTCCCATATCAAACCAATTGAATGATTTCTTTTTAAAAATTGTTCTAGGATGCTTTTTATTCCCACACAATTATACTGTGAGCCACTCTGGTGTATCTCATATAAGGCAATATAAAAATCAAAGCAGGCTATGTCTTTGGGTGGAGAGAGTTCAAGTGAGGCTAAATGATTAAAGGGATAATGTAAGGGCCTGGATATGGAAGGAGGGATAGAATTTAGACAAAAAAATATGAATTAGTTCAGTATGTTAATGAATGTTGAGGTAGTGGAAAGAACATCTGACTCAGAAGAGCAGTCCTTGGGTTTGGGTCCTAACATTTCTTATAACTGGTACAAATTCCCAAACTTACTTCAGACACATGTAACCCTTTATTTAATGAGATAATTACATTAGAACATAAGATAACTTCTTTCAGCTTAAAACTTGCAACTACCATTGGAGATTGGGGAGCTAAGTAGATGTGGACAGGTTTGAGAGATATTAAGGTATTATCTGTAATTTGGGGGACTAGATATGAGGGATAAAGAGATAAACTTATTGACAGTTACATCAAAGATGGGCCTAAGTTTCTAATTTGAACAAAGTGCATTTGCAGTGCATTTCCAAGTGGAGAATCCAGTTCAAATTTGGATATGAGGCTCTGGTCCTCTCTAAAGGAATCTAATTAATATAGTGATTAGCAGACATGTTCATTTAAGGAGAAATTAAATAGTGATGAAAGGAGGGTGCTGTGAGTAATCTGACATTTAAAGTTTTGTGAGAGACAGAATAAGATCACAAAAGAGAAAATAAATTTAGACACGTTTACTGAGAAATGCTATATAATGTTCTTCCTGAAGATGTGGAAATACCAGCACATTTAAATAGCCCTGGTAGTAAGCAAGACATCAGTTTGATTTAGCATTTTACTTGAGTGCATGTGGATCTTGAAGGGATTTATAAAAGTTAATGGAGGTAGTAACCTTATAGTTTTCTATCACTATTGGTTTGTTTTGTCATTAATGTAACGTGAAATATTGGGCAAGAAAGCTAACCTATTTGGACTTCAAGTTTCATCTCTCAATTATGAGGATGTTGCAATTTCTTACTATTCATAAGTGCAAGGCAGTGTCTTGCAATTAATTAGTATAGTTGATTGACATTTTGAATTTAAGTCTTCTGTTACAGAGAATGAGATACATAGATAGATAGATAGATAGATAGATAGATAGATAGATAGATAGATAGATAGATAGATACAGAAACCTGGATACACAGAGGACAGATGATAGATACATAGATACATAAATAGATACTACATCATCCTGGAGCACTCAGTTCAAGGTGGTATCAACCATCCCTGAAGTTCAGGAAAGTGATTAAACTAGAGGAAGCAGTAGCAACAGACAAGATGGAATTTAACAAAGAATTGTGAATGCTGACTCTTGACATAATTTTCTTTTTCTTAGTTGCTAGTTATTAGAAGGAAAGAATTAAAGTGGTGGAGCTGTGACTCACAACATCCTTTGAAATTTGTTCTATAACTACTTGTTAAGTTGCAATTTGAAAGTTATGACCTCTTTATAAATATGTTTTTAATCAACTTTATTTAACAAAATATGAAGATAAATATATTATATTTCACAATAAGGAAATAACTGAAACTGTGGTGCTGTAACTCATAGCCACTTTGGAAATTTCCTATATAGCTACTTGTTAAATCATACTTTGGTAGATATTACCTTTTTTGTATCTATGTTATATTTCACAAGAAGGAACTAACTGACACTGTGGAACTGTAACTCATAACATTCTTTGAAATTTTCTTTGTACCTACTTGTTGAGCTGCACTTGAAAGCTATCACTTCTATATATACATGTTATATTCCACAATAAAAATATGGGTTAAAAAATCTACTTAGAATAATTACAATAAAGGTATATAACTCAAACTGTATGTCATTGCAAGTTTTTGAACTCTGAACTCACTGCCATCTCAAATGGAGGAATAATGCAAGTACAATGTCACTAAAATGCATTATTAGTTTAGAATGTACTGAGAAAGAATGAAATGTTTTCCAGTGGGCCATTCTTTATTGACTCTGTTAACACTGTGTTCTCAGTTTTGAGTTTCCTCAGAGACACGTAATTGCATTTTAATGATGCTTAGAGGGGTCAACAAGTTGAGGATTCTCATAAATTTAGAAACTGAACTGCAGAGGATGGTCCACCCTTCACTGCTCAGGTGGGGTAACTCCCAACCAGGCTTTAAACACCTGAGCACTTACTGAGACATCTAAAACCATCAGTCTTGTACTTCCCCAAAGGGAAGGGTAGACACAGGGAAAGCACATCTGGAAAAATGAGCCAGACCAAAGAAGCATCAGTTTCATACTGCAATTCTTTAAATTGAGATAGGGCACGATGTATGAATTTTCAGCCTGTTCCAAGGCTTTCTACAGCAGCTGATCTGACTAATAAACAAGCATTGAGTGTCACACAAAAACAAAAGGTAGCATCATTTTACCCCCGATATCTTGTAGTCAGAAAGACCCAAGAAAAGTGTCCTGGCTGTGGCAAATAGGCCAACTAAAATGAATTAGTGTTACTCAGGCAAATACTTATCATTTATTATGCCTCAGACTTCATACAATTACTTGTAATAAAAATTGGTAAAACTTGACCTTTCACGTTAAGATGAAGCTTTTGGCATAGTAGAAATATACAAAGGTAAAAATTTAGGTGAGTGGCATCCAACAGTTTCTATGATGAAATAGGTTTACAATAAAGAATGGAATGAGATAAGAATTGCTAAATCCCACCTGGGTGGGGAGTGGGTTATGTGACTGCGATCAGAGGTCAAGGAGGGATTTGTACATAAAAGTGGACAGCAACCAGTCTTGACAATGAAGGAGATGCTTTTCACGTGATGGGCACTGAAGGGGACTATCCATTCCATGAGGAGAAGCCTAAGGAATGTCTGACTGATGACTAAAGTGAAAGGACAAGTAGGGGAGGTGCAGGCCTCACAGAAGTTAGGTGTGCATGGGATGGCAGTGGATATGGGAGGACATAACCTGTTTTTCTGGTAGGTTTCATCCTTCGGGACTTCTCAGGGCACCCCCAGCTGGAGGCTGTTGCTCTTGGTATTTGTCCTTTTCTTCTATCCCCTGACCCTTGTGGGAAACTTTATCATCCTCATCATCTCATGTGTGTGGATCCTCCTCTCCACACCCCCATGGACGTTTCCCCTTGTAATCTCTCCTTCCTGGACCCCTGCTTCACCACTAGCCCTTGCCCCTCAGACTTCAGTGAACCTGCAAGGACCAGAGGAGACCATTACTTATGGAGACTGTGTGATCCAAGTCTGTATTTATTTAGCCCTGGGCTCTACAGGGTGTATCCTGTTGGCTTGTGATTGGCCTTGGATCCCTGTGCTGCTGTCTGTTAACCTTACACTGTGTAGTCATCATGAAAACTTCCATTATGTCAGGCTGCTAGCATCCATTTCCTGGCTGAGTGGTTTGTCAATTCCTTCATCCATGCTACCTTCACCTTGCAGTTTTCCTCTCTGTGGCAACCAAAGGCTGGATCATTTTATTTGTTAAGTACTAGCTCTCCTCAAATCAGCTTGAGTGGACATCACCACAATGAATTGGTGCTTTTGGTCCTTGTGTCCTGTTCCTCCTAATTCCCCAGCACTCACTCTTATCTCCTATGGCTTCATAACTCAAGCTGTGCTGAGATCAAGTCAGTGGAGACCAGGCGTAAAGTGTGCAGCACCTGCTTCCCATCATGGTGATCATTTCTTATGGCACCATCATCTACGTGTGTCTCCAGCCAAGTGACCATCATACCCCAGGAACAGGGCAAGTTTATCTCCCTTTGCCACAGTATGGTGACTCCCACCTTAAATCCTATCATCTTACGCTTTAAGGAATAATGATGTGAAGGAGGCACTGAAAAAACTGATCTCAGGAAAACTGTGCTCCCTCGAGATGTGATTCATAAGGTGTCACAAGACATGCAGTTATATTCAGATTATTTAGGCAAACCCATAGTTCTAAATTTCACACCAATTGAATTAATGCTCTCTTATTTTATATCATAAGGGCTTGTCCCCTTTCTTATAGGTATTAAGAAAAATTGCATATATGCTTATTTAAAAATGAAGTCTTGAGACATAAAAGAGCTCTGTGTGGTTTATAAACCAATTTTTAACCACCAACTTTTTTTATTTCTAACCATCTATTTTCCAAGGGCTCAAAAAATCATCAAATAGCTGACAACTGTTTACCTAGGTAATGGGTTTTTTTCTTCAATGTCATTGAATTCCTCAAGGTTTTTCAGTTTTCTGCCAAACAACCATCTTATATTTACTTATAAAATCTCACCTTAAAGCTTTGTATTGCAGAGGAGAAATTTCTATGTGTTACCTTTACCAAGGTGGAAAAATGTCCTGTTTATAGTTATCAGATATATGGACCAGAAGGTATGATATTACTATTATTTTCCTTATTCCATTTATCATTGAAAAGTCTTTTAAGAAGGAGTACAGTGGAAAAATAGATACTAAACATTATTTTTTCATAACTTAATGAATGCACCTGATTGTTGGTTTGTAAATCACTGCCAGTGCATGACAGATACAAGCATTATAAGAGAGAAAATAGTTTTAAATAATTTTACTCATAACCATTTAATACATTAGATGTATAAAAGTAATTGCAATTTAAACATACAACTATGTTTTTAATGATTACTATGCCTTATTAATAATAAAGAAATTTTGTTTGTCTCAGTCAATATTATCCAAATCACCTCATCATCAATCAAGAACATACTATAGACGAGAAGAACAGACTTCTGATTTTTTACTTTTTGCCCTGTGAACACACAGACCACACTACATAGACAAATGCCAATCTGTGTAGGCTGCAGCCAAAAATTCTATAGGGTGTGTGTGTGCATGGAATAGTAGCTGGAAAAGAACAGGGTGAACACCAAATATAAAAAAATAAAGACAAATTTTATTAGACTGAGAATTAATTCACTCTTTGTTCCTGGTATGTTCTCTCTTAGAAAAGAGAGTGATGTTTTATTGAAACTGTTTTTAAAGTGTAATTTACAGCATGTAACTTTTCTAGTAAATTAATTAAGGCTTTTCTTTTTTCAAAATAGGTATGAAATAATGTGCATAATTTGTTTTAGGTTGAAAGGTATTGATTTGATTATTAAATGGGAAGAATAAAATATGCCAAAAATGACTACATCATCATGGTATTAAAATAAAACCCATAAAATGAACTTTAGAAGAAATTCAAGCACCTAGTAACTTGCTTTATCAAAAGACAGGTTTGAACTTTTCACAATATCAATAGCTTATAACACTGAATAGCAGTAATTATATAACTGGATGTAAGATCATTCATGTTTACATTATTCAAAAGCAGAACAAAACAAACACAAAAAACAATGTCAGCACCAGGCTTCTCTATAGTGTGTGAGAGACATATTAAATTAAATTGGTCTTTCCTCTGATGGAAAAGTCAGGTTACAAATAATTTTATTTTATTTATTTTGGATGTTAAAGATGGTGTTGTATGTTGAAGATAGCAAAGATAAGAAAAGTTTTCTTGATCAGAAGTAAAGGATTACAAATCTCACAAATCTGTGTGTTGCAAGGAAGTGAGATTTGATATAAATTTAGAGGATTTGGACCTTAATGCCTGCCTTCACTCCTATTAATGAACAGAGAATTTGGGCTTTTATCAACTATAGTTCACTAATATGTTCCAGAAATAATGAAAATAGTGAAACCAGTGGATTTAATTAAATCAGAGACACAAAATATTTATTTTAGAAGACTTAGGATGAAGATACAAACAATGTATTAAAGGCATTGTTTTGTGACACTGAGGTTTCTTTCCATCCATATCTATGACTTCAGGTTTTCTTTACTCTGTGATAGCTCATTAAATGTTTAATTTAACATAGGACAGACATTATTGCCCCAGAGTTGAAAACATACAAGTTTCAAGATGAAGATATAGGTTTTTAGTAAAAAGATAAAATTGTGATATTAATACTTTGTTCAATGTAGTTTAAAAAACATCATCTATATAGTTGATAATAAATTTCACTAACTGAGTTAAAATTGTGAGATATTATTTGGTCATTCTACAAAAGCATCTAAACAGATGTACTTTGTGAACACTACATGAGCAACCACAAACTAATTAGTTTGCCAGAATCTCATGGTAGAATATTTCAAACTTCATACATATGGAAGTGATAGCATCAACATGGTGATGTAAACAGCTACTGAAAACTTCTCAGATATTCAGCAAAAATGGGGGATAACTCTGAATTGTTCAGGACTCAGGAGGAGGATAGGGATGGGAGAAGGCCCTACAAATGTCAAATTGAAGATGAAGAAAAACATCAGGTAGGAGAACTCTGTTCTGGAATAGCTAGTCCTCTCCTTCATCCTGACTTGGTTTTACCCAGCAAGAAAGGAACACAGAACCAGCAGATGGGATTCCTCTCACCCCCCACTGAGAACACAGAGTATAAAATCTCTCACAGCAGTGAGACAGATCCCTAATCTTTGGAGACCTGGGGGTTAGAGTTGGTCATTTCAAGGTCCATATCAGTGAGAGACAAAGTGTGAGAAAATGTGGACAAAGACTGAACACCTGGGTCTGGAAGCCCTTCCCCACCCTTGAGGGAAACAATAGCCAGTGGCCCAAATCTTGCCTGGGGGATGGCTGAAAACTGTGACAGCTGGGGGAGAACTCTGCCACAGGTGGATTGGGGAACATAGACCCACTTTGAGTCATATTTTGCCTGACAAAACTGAGGACACAAGAACCCCACAGCTTCAGCCTGCCCAGTCAGATGGGGGCTCCAGGATGCAACTCAGCCCCACTCAGCCAGAATCAGCAGGAGCTCTAAGAGATAATTCAGCCCCACCTAGTCAGATACAGCCTCAGATCTGAAGATAAACACTTTCTGGGAAGGATTAAGTCACCAAACAGCACCATCTGTTGGGCAGACTGGAAAGTGCAAAGGAATTGCAGAACTTCTCAGAACCTCTCCAGAACTTATCCCAGGCCCAATGGAGCTGGGCTACACCCCCTGCATAGGAACATATCCCTGTTTCAGCTGAGAAATAGAAACAAATCAATGGTTAAAGCAGTGCTCTAAAACAAATCAATGGATTGCTGGATGGCAAAAATAGATCACCACTGGGAGTAAACAAACTTGTTTTATCCATACAGAGACTTTGCTGTGGTGCCCAGTGCCTGTCCCCTGAGGAAGGCCTGGTTTGTGGAGGATACTGTGGGTCAGAGCTAATCAGATAACTGGCCCATGAAAGAGACATAGAGGCAGGGCAAGAATGAGTAAAACAAGCTGAAAAATACTGATCAGTTAAAAAGAAGAAATGCTAGTGATCTAGAATGCCAAAGAAGAGAGAGAAAACAAAGCCAAGCAAACACACACACACACACACACACACACACACACACACACACACACACACACAGCTTTAGGTAATCTCATTATGGAATATATACTTGGAGGATCTGAGGGCAGACACATGAATGCACACTTGCTCACTGGTGTTTATGGAGGCAATATTCATGATTTGCAATGGGTGGAAGTGGCCTAAGGGTATACCAAGTGAGGAACAGAATGATGACCTGTGGTGTATGTGTATAATGGAATATTAAACAACTACAAGAAGAAGTGAAGCTGTGAGACACACAATGAGGTGAATGGATACTGTAGTCAGCATTTTGAATGAAGTATGCCAGAAAAATAAGCAAACAGTGTAATGCCCCACTGATATGGACTAACTAGAATGTGTAAACTCAGAATTGAATCTTAGTTCAAAGCTTATCAGGAGAATGATTATTATAATGGTCCCTAGACTGTAAATTCTTACAGCAGTCACATCTATTCCTGAATTGTAATGGCCATCTCCAAACTCTGAGATGCTGATTCCTTTGTGTATAACTTGACAGGTATCTGGGATGTTGGGAATCTGTGTGACACCTGAAACTCAGAGCTAGAGCTTGGCAGATATGAATGTCAGTATTAGAGCATATAGCAACTGCTA